>NW_020271125.1:28385-60960 GCF_002803265.2 Melanaphis sacchari | reverse complement strand
ATTTATGTATAATTTGAATCATATTATTTTACACTATGTTGTTACGGTTTAAACAACGTAACCCCGGAGCACATATAATTGGCATTCGTTGGTGACGCAAATACGCACTGGTAGGTGTTTATTTTTGTTCAAATCGTTACGCGGTCGACAGATAAGAGTTTGAGTTCGAATCTGTCATAACAGTTTATTTTCACGTTTTGAGCTAAACGCATTAGTTTGTGATTCAATTGTTATTGGGGCGGAAAATACTCGTACACACGCACCGCAACTTGCAAGATTAGACCAAGGAAAATTATCGTATTTCATTTTTCGCAGCCTAGGCCAACTGGGCCTAGGACCAGACGAATTGTGCTCCTCGGATATAATAATATATTAATATGTAATATGTAATAAAAAATAGTAATACATAATAATATATTTAAGCAAAAGTTTTTAAAATAAATATTACAATTTATTTTTTAGTAAGAGACAATAATCAATTATAATGTAATTGAAATTATTATTAACAGAAGTATCAACATTTTAAACATTGTATTAATTTTTAGAAAATTTAATACAACGTAGAACGCACACATAATATTATAGTGTTTTATTTGTACTTTGTTATCACTTTTGCTCAACTTAAATGTTCTCGATTATAATTTATAATAGTGCAAGTGCTATAGGTGTATAAATTGAAATTAAGCTTCGTACCACTGTAAAACTGTGACATGTAGGCAGTTAGATGTTTACATTTATTGAGATACGCTATGGCAAAAAATATCGACATCGATGAAGTAAACATTTTAAAAGAGTTGGTTTCATATGATCGTTATTTAGTTTTTTAAATATTCTGTGATCTTTTATAAATATTCTCTTGAATTTTATAATATTGAAATGTAATAATTAAATAATTTAAATAAAGTTTGTTTTGTTGTTTGAATTTTAATAATTTTTAAACTCGATTGATTTTTAAATATAGAAATATAAAATGCTATAAAAATATAGTACGAAAGTAATATGTCGAATCAAAGAAGTTTCGATTTCTTTTTTAAACAGAGAAAATTTTTGAATTGTAAGTATTCTCATATTATATCTATAATCTATATTATTAATTATATTTTTAAAGAAAAAATCATAAATACTTATCATAAACATACAAAAGTGTATACAAATATACAAATGCGTTGAAAAAAAAATTATATCAAGAACTATTCACCTCTCCTTCCCACAATTTATAAGCATGTATCTGAATTGATCAATAGAAAATGATCAATTAATAAAAAGATATTAGAGTAATAAATTAGAGTAATACAGCCTGTGAGATGGATAAATTTCTAAAGAAAAAATCGTCTGTATTTAGCTACTTATTTTTTTTAGACTTCAGTCTTAGTTATTTATTGCTAGAAATGACGAGTTTTTTTACATTTTTCACATATCCTAGTCTGACAATGTTCATTAATATTCTACAATAAAATTGTATTGTTGTAGTCTGTGTCTGCGTCTGCATACTTACAATAACTGGATTACGTATATAATTCCGTAATATAATGAATACAGTATAATAATAGATACCAGAAGATGCGTTACAATTGTTAAGGGAAGTCGTAACAAGTAAATAATTTTAATATGAAATTGATACATTTCACTTTTAATAATTAATTTTAATCGATTAATCGAATTTGCTATAGGCACTATACTACTATCTATTGTTTAATTTTATAGGAGAAATAGATCTTCTATTATCTAGTAACTTAAACAGTAAAACCATCGAACATCTTATTATAATATTAGAATAGGTATTCAAAAGCGTAATCCATTATAGAAAATATATTTGAGGTGTCGTAGAATACATATTATGTGATATTATTATTTTAAAATTTAACACCAACATAATATTTACATATTCGAAAAATAATTCTGACAAAAGTTCATCGTTATCTAAAAATAGGCGAAATATTGTTTTCGTGTGACTATGGTTAGATATATTTTGAGCACTATAATTGTTTGAATCACTATGCCTACGTTTAAAAACAAAGAACATATATATAACGAATACAGAAAGAACATGCTCTTAGTAACTTTAACGAGCTCATATATTATTTTATACCTACCAGCAGAAAATGTTTTGTCCACCATACTTTATATTTATTACTGCGGTTCAAAATGTATTCAAACTAGAACAAGTTTAATGTCTATATACTATAACTATTCTATCATACTACAATACTCGAATGCCGGAATGCACCTATAAGCTATAAGACAAGCATGTATCTATCTTATCCCGTATGATATCTTATATTCTTATAGTAATAATATTAAATATGTACAATACTACAACGCCAATTTGGCCAGACTCCAATATTGTGTTGCGGTTTGTGAGGGCGATATGGAAACAACGGTAGAAATGATAAGAACCATCTCTGTCGCACAGTATCTCATCACATCCTTAATTTTATATTTTTGGTCCTCTTTGTCAGTTTTTTTTAGAATATGTTGCACGGAAAACGCGATTCGTCGATTAGGCCAGTATAGAATCGATTCTACCAGTACCCATTTCGCCAGAATCCGGTACAGGTGGTTTTAAAATAATCTATCGATTTCAAAATTCATCAATTTTTACCCGTCGCCGTCCTGATCACTCTTTAATTTAATTCAAGTGATTGAAAACAAATGTAAATGTTGTAAGAAAACCAATGTTTTTTCTATACTGCATTTTCCATTAAACTTACGATTTCAAAACGTCGGGGCCTCGTTTGGTATTGTTTTTAAGCTATCTGCAGGCAGAATAGATGTACCTACATTTTCCACCGATAGAGAGACATCTGGCGGGATAGACGGAATCCCGCGCGGACCTCCGGAGGAGCAGCAAGATTTCCCGCGGAGATAGGACCCGGTTATACGCAGCGGTATTGTAGTGCTTTAACCTTAATTAAGTACAGGCACCAAATTCGGTACAAAACACCTGCAGCAGACTTCCCCGGGACGGATGTCGGTTGAACGACCGGCGTGTCACTATATATGAACCTAATATTTTAATACGTAGGTATATCACATATCGTGTGTACAACATCATGATATATAGATCCTCTGCGAATATCCTACACGTATGGTAATGTGTACAAATAATATTATATTATGTACGATGTATAACATATAAATCGTATACACCGAGCTACATAATAATAATAATAATAATAATAATAATAATGATAATATTGTGTCGTACGAGGTATCCGCGCGCACTGTGATCACATTTTTATCCATCTCGTTGTAATTTTATTTTTTTCGTTTGACTCCTTTTCACATGTCGTTATTACTATTATTATATTGTGTGTTACGTATAAAAGCTCTGCGGGCGGACAATGCTCGCGCGTTGCCGACGAAACCGGTTTTTGGGTGGAGACTCCGAGACATTAACCTTGAGCCCGTGGAAGGTTGTGGAGACTACGCGTATTTTTCATATTTTTTCTTCGCCGATCCGCAGCTGCAGACACGCCGCCGTATTTTGTCCGCATTGCTCGCTATACCCGCGACGCGACTACGCGTCAACGCCCAAGTAGAATTTTTCGCTTGTTGCATCGGCGACTGTTAACCGCCGTTCTATAGATAATTACGCATCTCAATACTTATTTATACTATGTGAGAATTGTTGGTCCTATATTGTGTTTAATGTTTTGCTCGAAATGCTTTTTAAACTTTTCGCGGTCACCCCAACACCGCAATAACAACAATGAGCGTTCTGTCGTCAATAATTAAAATAGTCATGATATTAACACCCGTTGCGGTAAAATATAACAATAGAATATCACGATATGTATAATATATCGCAGGTCTGCTGATTTAAACCTAATAACCGCAAAACAACGGATAATGTTAGTAATACGTCGTTTTCGCAATTTGAACGATAAATACTTACTTATTATTTTCTTATCGGGAACTAATATGTGTGCTTACGTCGTATTTTTTTTTTGTTATTATTTATTTTCTACTTCTAAAAATTATTAAAAAAAAATGTTTAAGAGATAATTTTATGTTAAGAAATATTATCATCTAAGACAGGGGCGTACCCAACGGGGCGATCTAAACCCGGGCCCCCACCCCAATTGATTGACAGGATATAAAATTCTTATTACACTCTTACACATTATTTAATTTTAATCGTACTTATACTTATTTTATATTTATTTCTTTTATCAATAAAAAAGTTTATGAATCAAAATGTTAGTTTTTTTTTTTTTTTTAATGACATAATTTGTATTATACTTTTGAACCTTTAAAAAATTCTTAGGTACGCCCCTGATCTGAGAAAATATAGTAATATAATTATTAAATTATACTTATTTATTTAATATAATGCTTAGATATCCTTGATAATATGTCATATTATTTTATTGACGTGTAAATAAGTATAGCTGTAGTTTATACTGCTGTAGTGCTGTGTTTACACGATTTTTTTTTTTGGAATAAAATATTATGTCGTAAGTAGTATTTTGAATTTGTTCTAATTTTATCAAAAATGACCCTCTACAAAAGAAATTTATGTGATTAATAAGTTAATAAATTAATTTTCACTTTTGACAATGTACCTATTAAGCATAAAAACATTAAAATATTTAACACAACAAAATACTAAGAAAATTGATATTGTAGTTTTTAGAAATCCATAGCAGGTACTGAATTATAAATAATACAAGTAGGGCCAAGGGTTAAAATCCAATAGTAGATAAAAAAAATTGTATTCTTAATAAAACAAAATCATCAAATTAATAGTAAAGTTATATTATAGAAAATATCAATAATCAGTAAATCATTGAGAAAAAATAGTAATTAAGAATAAAGATAAATTTGTTTTCCAAATTCTGTATTTATATTTTCTATTATAAATCATTGATTTATATTTGTCAGAAAAAAATATGTTAATAAAATTGGTAGTTATTTAAGTTGTTACACTATCTTAAAATTAGTTTATAAATATTGTAAAAATTGAGATTGTTTTTAAATTTTTGATTGGAATAACAGACATTTACCGTTGAAACCGGAATAACTTGTCATGCTAATAATAATTATTATTATGCGAACAAATATATGCAAGTTGTTACATTTTTTTTTTTTAATACCTAGTTCTAACTACTAATAATATCTACAGTTTCATAAGTAACTACTTAGTTGGTATATATTCAAAACAAGTTGCAAGAATCTAAAGAACTACCTACTCAACCACATGAAAATAATCTAACGTAAAATAAAAACGTTTTGCATATAATTTATTTTATTATTGACTATGTATAATAGGTACCTAACTAAAGTATGAGAATAGAATAACTACGGGTTGTTTGTTGCGAATATTGAAATATAATATAGGCTAAAACCACAAACCCTTGAGTAGGGTTCTCTTGACAAGTAAGCCTAATCGTAAGTAGGTTAACATTTTAGATATCAATAAAATATTACCATCAACTAACATAACATTTATAACAAATATTTCATTAGGTAGATTATAATATGATTTTGATGTTTGTTCTATGTTTACATATTTAAAGGCTTTAGTGTTAATTTGCTATAATATTTTGTAACGGGTATCAAAGAAAACTATTGTACTGAAAACTAGAAATTTCCAATAAAATACCAATTAGATTGAATTTTTTACCTGAACCATCCTCAAAGCTGAAGAATGAAATACATTTTTTTATGCCCATTCTTTTCTTTTGAGTGTTATTATTGTTTAAAAGGAGCGATGAACCGATATAAATATGTAATGCAAAATAACTAATAATAAATAATATAAGCGTGGTGTGACAGAAAATACGAACCAAGTTGAACGAACTCGATTGAATAATACGAACGATATTGTTGTCAATTGTCATGAATAAAAAATAAAATAAAAATATAATATAATAATAAAACAATGTAACACTTTCATAACAAAAGGCTGTCTTTGAAATATTTTCCTTCTTTTAACTTATTTAATGATGTTTATTGAAATTAAATAATAATATTTTTAAATCGCAGTTTCGTACTACACTTTTTAGTTTTTATACACATTACATGTTTGTATCATAATTACTGAGTTAAATTTTAAATTAATTTTAATTTCAGTAGTACATTTCGAATAGGTAATGATTATACAATTTATTGTATCATTTTTATGTTTTAGACACATATGTATGAATGAAAATGTTAAATGATAATATCATATAATATTATGCTACACCGCAATAGATTATTACAAAGACTAACTGCAAACATATTATGTTCCCATGTACGTATTTTGTATAGTACAAAAATTCAACGGTAGATATATGCTGTTTTAATTCCAGAGTGACTCCGCAGTGAATTATACATATATTTTAATGTATAAATATTTTGTAATCTACAATCGACAACTCTTAACAAAATGAATATTTAAGGGTTCAATGATAAATGGTATAAAACAATTATTTTTTTAAGTTACATAACAATAATTAATAGTTAAAGTAATAAATTATTATCATACACACGCATACGATTTTCTCGTTTACAAAGGATATAACATGTTTTTAATTTTCATGAACTAAAAAAAATAAATTTAAATGAACATTTTTTAAAAACCACAAATCGTGCGTTTTTCAGCAGAACATGTGGTACATTCATTTTTGTTTTTAAGCTTAAAATTAGTTAATTATATGAAAAGGTTTGTGTGTGCGTGGGAGAGTTTTTCATGTCCGATTTGAAACAATAACGTACGTCGCAATATCGCAAGACGTACATATATACATATATATCTTATAATAATGACAATAATAATACTTATATATATATATACACACAAACATAGGTGACGCGATTTGTATGTATCGTCCAGTTGCTAGTGGCTACCACGGCGCAAGGCGAAAAACCTTCACGACTTTTCGTGTAAATTACTGTCCGTTAGTAGTTCGGACACCGACGCCGCCGCGCCATACACTACAAATGCTAAGCGTGCAACCATCATAAATATATTTTTATTATTACAACATCGTTCTGATAGTGTCGCAGTTGTTGTCATAAATTTTTATCATATTTGAACGAGCATCGATGACGCCGTCATGAAGGGGGGTTGTCATCGCGATTTTTCCGCGAACCGTCGCCACGTGGCGCAACTGCAGTATTATACGCGTCTCGCCGTTGTAACATAATAATATTATAAGTTTATATTATGTGATATTTGCGATCGCTTTCGATATAATACACCGATTGCGTCAATATGTAGGACGCGTACCTATAACGTTAAGTCATGTCACCGTCCACGGTGCAGATGCAGAACCTCAACGGCTCGCCGTTCACGGTGTCTTCCGCGCCGGAATTCCGGCAGGAGGAGTCGACGGCCGTCGAAGAAAAACTCATGGTAATGCCAATAATTGTTGTTCGTAGAACTCGACACATAGCCGTTAGTTAGTTGCGGTCGAACCTATCTACCTATAAAATATTATTAAACGCCTATAGAACAAGACAACCGATGTTATTAATAAATTCATAAATACGTCTGGGAGCTGCCAAAAAATCCAATATAAACAAAATTCAAACCTTTCAGTCCATAACTCTTCGCATAATTACAAATGATCCATTCTATGTTTTAAATCACACTCTACATACCAACCTAAGAGTTAACACAGTAGATGAAACTACAAGGCTACTATATAAACGATTTCGTTTACGACTAACCAACCATCCTAATCCCTTAATATCAGCACTAAACTCTGACACCATTCCTGGCAATTCTCCGCGTAGATTAAAGAGAAGATGGTGTCGTGATCTAAACCAAAATTAATAAAGAGGAAAAAAAAATTATAGGTAATAATAATAATAATACAAATAAAAAAAACTATAAATTAAACTAACTTTTGTTATAAAGTGTTGCTATTGGGTGGCTTCTTTTTTCACGCGTCGCATGTCAAATTAATGTATATTCGCATACATGCTTATTATAAATTTAAATTACAGATTGTATGTTTTAAAATAAAGTTAAAAAAAAAAAAAATAAATAAATACATCTACATTTCCAGATATTTATGGATACTGAGATATTTGGGGGTAGTTTAAAACGAGCTCTAAAATAATACAAGAATAAGCAATTTATAAAAAATTACTTACGTTTGGTCATCGAAATTATGTATTTGATTGAATATTTAGAATTTTTTAATTATTAAATAATTTTCAAATAGCGTAAGAACCATAAAACTTGTACTTTGTGGTGGTATTACATCATTAATTTACTCTAATATAGTTGTATAGAAGTCAAAATACAAGAATTCTTACATATTTTAATTTATAGTATGATACGATAAATAATACACTATTAAACTGCATATTAATCGCATTTCCGTGTTGAATAAAAACTATTTTTTGTACAATGTGGTGTTGAATGCCAAATAGAAAAGTTTAAAGTTATGGAGGTACTGTATATCATAATTTGTTTATATTACAGTGTAATATATAGAATTAATTCAATATCACAACTACCATAATTCAATATTTGAATACGTTGAATTTACTTATGGTGTTTTCAGATGCAATACGTGTAGGAGATACAGCTATATGTTTATATATGTCTTAAAATAATTAGTTAATAAAACAGTTCTATATTTACTTCAAAAACATCAGATGTTTGAATTATTTGGTTTTATAGAGTTTTCTTAATATTTTAAAATGTTTTATTGTAAAGTATGTTATATTAATTATAAGTACCTATTTCAACTTTTAATTTTAAATACGGTACTAAAAAACTCATTGTAATATCTATTGTAACTAAAACTTCAAATTTATTTTTCTCAAACTTTACATTTTGTGTTGAGGCGGCGATCTTGTTATAAGTCATGAATTATATATGTGATGGATTTATAAACGAATATTCGTTCAAATTGGTTCCCATACAATTCGACTGCATTTAATTTGATTCCTGCGACATTTTATATGCGACGTCAAAATTATCTATACCACAAAATTACATTTTTCTATAACATGTAAGCTTTAGGACTTATTTCTGTGTAAGATATTACGCCAACAATGAAATATTAGTATACGAGCAAATTACAATAAGATCACAATTGAAGTTTTACATAGATTAAATTAAAAAGAAACAATTGCCATTGCTATTATCCTTTTGCGATCAAAATATGAATTACGAGGACAACTGTATATATACGTGTGTGTGTGTGTGTGTGTCTTCATAATAATAATTCCGAATGGAGAGAGAGAATAATTTTTATTTGGGATTTACTGAATGCACATTTACTAGATCACTACATAACGTTTCAAATACAGTCTGCTTAAATTTAGGTTTTTGAACGTAGTGTTTTAAATAGAAAAAAAATCACTGTCACTGATTTTTTCAACAAATGTATTTTGTTTAAACATTTAATGCACACTCGAAGTTAAAAATTATAACATTTTTATTTTTATTTTTATTTTAACTACGTGTTTATAAATTGTGTGGAGCAACACAAATGAACATGATATATAAATTAATGTACCTTTTATACCTAGGTACCTATTATAAAATTATTACAGTGTATAATCTAAACAAGATCAAAAACTTAAATTCCAACTAAATTTAATACCTGTTCATAAAAAAAAAGAAAAAGAAAAGTTTCTTGATGACATAAGATGCTATAGATTAGGTAAATGTTATACCACATTAATATATGTATAAAAAAGAAAAAAATATGTATAGATATGTACTACCTATTATAGTGAATAGTGATCAATTTAGCAGGTACTAATTGATACTGATAGTGACTAACAATATAAACTCTAAAAAATAATAAATAAATAACATTTCAAACTTTTAATCACACACACATGACACACATATTAAATATATACCAGTAACCACATACGTTTTTAATAGCCGTTCAATAATTATATTGATAATTAAATAATATAGTAAAATATAGAATTTAAAATCAGCAATACATTATATTTTTCATTAAAATAATAGTTTAAATGATTAATTAGTAAATAGGGAATACACTAAATAATGAATAATAATATGTATTAATTTTTATGATCTGATAAATATTATACCATACGATATCAATTATTTTTAAATATATAATACATAATATGCAATTCTGTAAAATTTAGGCACATGTATAATTATATTATAGCACACGTATATCTATATTTTAGTAGCAAATAAATAATTATTATACGAGTAATATGAATAAATTACGTTTTAAATTCTAATTTTACGACCAGTTTTTTAACATATTCAGTGTATGCGGTAAAATAAATTATGCCTTCGATATATTTTTAAAATTCTAGCTCTTGATGATTTTATTTATTTCGTCCATTTAAATCATCTGATGAAAGAAAATTTTCCACTCTTTTACTTCCCACATAACATTTCAACATACTACAACGTCTATAACTCGTAGTCACGTATTATGATGATTAAAAAAATAAGTTTATGTATTTTTAAAATTCAAAGTTAATATACTGTTTTCAGGTAGCTGTGAGAATTAGACCATTATCAACAAATGAAACGGGTAGAAGCTTATACGTGGTTGATTCCAAGGTAAGTTATTTAATCGTTTAATTATTATAAAAATATTAAATTATGATCCGGGACATAATGTTTACGAGATGATATTTAATTGGACACTATTTAGTATTTGCATAGCTTATATATTAAATCATATCCCTATCGGAATAAAAATAGCATAATTATTAATAATTATTTAATTTAATATTTATAAATTCATTATAATTTTAATGAATTTAAATTTATTTTGGTTGCATTATTTTATATCACTTTTTCTCTTAAATTAAGTATACCAGGTAAAAATATAGAAATTATTAAGTATAATAATTGAAAAAAAAAACAATGTTAATATTATAAATTATTTTGAAGAGCACAAATGTGATGAATGAGTTCTCTTTTTTTTGAATACTTCAAAAAATAGTTATCAATATACACATTTAAATTATTTAAATATCTGATAAGCTTTGCATTCAATTAAATGTGAAAGATTTAAAATAACATAATATTTCTAACTTCTTTATGTGTCTTTAACTTTTGAGTTATTTATTTTGATTTCTATTACTCAGGCATGTAACCTGATTTTATTTTTGAACAGGGGGGGGAGGTCTAAATAATTTCTTATATAGTTTTTATTTAATTTTTTACGTAATTGATACACAAAACATTTAATTCTTAATTTTTAAAAAATTCGAGGGTGGATTGATACGTGCCTGCTATAACTTATTTCATTATATTTATGAAAAAATTTACAATAAAACCATATACTTACATATGCCCATTTTTCTTATATAATAGGTATTAGCCATTTGGAAACACGATAATATTTGATAGACGTGAAGTTGAACAAATATTGTAGGTACCTAATATAAGCAGGATTACCGTTATTAAATAGCTTGCAGGTATATAATCTTTTATTGTAAGATTTACAATTGATGTATTATGGCCTTATTAGGTTCGAGTATCAATCATTTCACTTGCTGTGAAGAATAGTTACCCGGAGGGCATGAATTCTTTTAATAATATGCTGAAATTAATATCGTTTATCGATATATTTTAAAAGAAATAAAAAAAAGATTATTCTTTTATTCAAAAATATTCATAACGCAAAATAGCAGTTCTAATTTTTTAAATAAGTTATGGAAATATGAACAAATTCAAATCAATAAAATACATACTATACGTACATTAACTAGATAGCTATAGGTATAATAAATATTTGTGTATAACAAAAAAAATAAATATACATACAAAAACAATTCAAATTCCAACCAACAATTTTTCAACCATTAAATATTAACGACTAAATGATTTGATGCTATTATAGTAAAGATAAATAAATTCAACGCACGTTAAATATAATTTTGGTTGAGTTATAATTTGCGTTTGACAGTGACATATTATTGATATATAGTAAAATATACAGTAATTTTTACCATGTAAAATGCTATCATAATTCTATAATTGAGGGGTCCGTATTGTCACTTAGGTATAAATATATTATAATATCATGAATTATGATACACTTGTTATACACAAATTATATATCCTCATCTTGTTAAAGGTAAGCTAATACTAGGCATGTGCTAAATTTTGTTTAATATTTATTAAGGATTGCACGTTTCAATATTTATCGTAAATAACTCAATTAAATTGTATTATAATTATTATTACAAAACTTAATGTTAAAATTATAATAATACTATTTTATTATTATAAATAAACTTTTTATGATATCATTAAAATATAATATAATTCTTCCAATATTTATTTTTGAAAACAAATTAATTTATGAATAATTAAAAATACGTATTATGAAAATATTATAAGTAATTCACACTTATTTTGAATTTCTACTAATGTATAATTAAAAAAAAATTTATTTTTAACTTTGATTTTCAATGACTTTAGTTAAAAATAAACAACTAAATTCTAATTACAATGATAACCACCTACTATGATAACCATCTATTGTTAAAGCTCAGATTTCACAGCACTGAAAATAATTGAAATACGTGCTATAATACAATCTATTTTAAATAAGTCCTATGAATTATAGTATGCTCTAAAACACGAAAAATAGCGAAATTAAAAATGTATTTTGATTCTCAATTTAAAAAAAAAAAAAGTTATATTTATCATATAATTATTTATGAATTAATAATATTAATACATTTATAAATTATAATTTTTAAACAACTAAAATTAGTTTACATCTTTTTTTAAATTACTTGAATTACTTAAATACAACTATTCAAAATTTTTTAGAAACAAGAATAAAATTCAAGTAATTTTTATTTATCGATTAAATAATATATTTGATTATTTTACCAAAGTCACATAGTATGATTAAATGTTTTACCAAATTTTAAAATTTGACACTTTGATGGTTGTTAGTTAACAATGTCTTGTATCTCGAGAAGGAATGTTCATTATCTTCCAATGTGATAGGCGAGTATTTAAAAAATACTAACTACATCGTCACTAGACAACTCTTCAAGATCTCTATTTAATTCATTATTTTTTTTCTTCACCTATTACTAGACAATATTTTGGAGATGTGTTTTAATGTTAATAAGTAGTTGTTATTTCAAATACAATTGAATTTTTTTTTTTCGTAATCATACCATCAGCTTTACTCCGTAATAATTTGAACGATTTTTAGATAACCTCAATTATTTTAACACAGTTATTAAAAAAAAGGCCTTTTGTTTGTAGTTTATTTATTTCTCCTACAAGAACTGTTAAGTTTGATTTTATATGCGCTAAATTGCTTTCAAGACTATGTTTGATAGTGTATTTTTGTTTTATTTTTCACACTCATTCCATCATCATCATTGAACGGAGAACAGTGTTTAAATTTTCGCGATATTAAACGGCCGCGTTAATCCACGATTCCCATCTTGTAATTACTTTCAAAACTTGAAAAATAGTAATAAAAATTAAAAATACTTCAAATATACAAAAAATGGCAGTATAAAATTTCATGTTTGGAGTTCCAAGTGCTAAAACAAATTTATAGCTCAATTTGCCTTTTTTTTTTTTATCTATATACTATAATAATTAGTAAACGCAATAAAATCCAAGTCCTGATTATTATAGTAAATACTTAAAATTTGTGAACAACAAGAACAACTGTAATAAATAATAATAATATAATTATCATCGCAATATTATTATTATAAATATTACTTATTGGCTATAAATAAAAATCAAAATATTATAGTATATTAATTTTAAAATCGTTAGTTACTGTTTTTATCAACTATTATTCACGTTATTTTTTTATAATTTACCAACTTTACTTTAAAAATTCCTAGTTTTATTATAATCATTTCTTTAAGCAAACAAAAGTAAAATATTATAAAACAAAACTTTTGTATGCTAGGCACCAACAAAACTCAATTATTATTTTAATAAATAAGCTTACTTTTTATTTATTTAAACAGGTATACATAACTAAAACATTTTAACTTTTAAGTGCAAGTATTTAATAAAATACTATTGGTCTAAGCCTTATGATGTAGTATATTAATTGCAGGTATTACATTTGATTTATTATAGAGATAATCTAACAGGCAACGATAATATAATTAAAACTTTAGCGCCACTCTTAGAGAATATTTAAATATTCCAGTAAATTCAAAAGTGTATGGAAAAGTATAAGGTCTCGGTTAAAAAATAGTTAATTTTTTACAATTATACATTATTTTTTAAGAAACTTTATATTATTTTATTTTGATCATTAAAAAATCTAAGCGATATTTAAACTCAAATCACCGAAAGTTTATCCCTATTGTATTTTATAAAATTACATAAACTAATTTATACTGTGTTAGATATATTATTATTATATTTAGTAACTAAAACCTATGCGTAACAATAAAACCATTTTTTTTTTTTTTTTTTGGTGAGGACCCAAGTTAACGAAATAGTGTATAATGTATACCATAGGACTTTTTAAAGTACCATATGGTGTTTAAATTCTACTAGTCATGCAACTATTCTAACATAGTAATCAAGAATTGACCTAAATGCATTTTGATTAGATTTTTAACCATTCTTACCCTATTTAAGGTAGTGCTAATTTTATTACGTCAATTGAAAATATTCATGCTGACCTACTTTTTTAGGGTTACCTCCTTTACCGTTTTCAAAGTTTTATTACAATTATATTCATTAGTTGATGTAATTATTTGTAAAAATACAACCACATACTCTTACAGCATATTAAAGCATATTAAGTAAAGTACTAGATTTAATTTTTAAACAATCGTTTTTACCAAAAATGAAAATTATAAACAAAAGTACATATATATAAAAAAAAATGTTTCTAGTGTTTCTATACATTTATTTTATTTACTAGTTATCGTAAGTGTTAAAATAAAAGTATGATGAACCTTTTTTTAGATTATTTATTTTACTTGGGACTTCTATTTCAATAATAATAATTATTATTTTAATTTTACCGAATGTAAACAAATTACATTTATTTTGCAAACATTTATTTTATTTTATATTTCAAATATGGAATTAACAAAAATACGAAGGATTAAATTGTACTAAAATAAAAATTATCTAAACATGTCAAAAGTCATTATTATAATGAGTTATTCTATTTACATTATAGTTATAACCTAGTTTTAGGTAGTCATTCAAGGATCAACCCACCAGCTATCAGCGTTATACACAACACATCAAAAAATATTGATTTATTTTTGATGACATAAGAAAATATAGTTATTGTTATTTATTATATTGTATTAAAAAAAATAAAAATAAATATTATTTTATAATAAAACCTGGTAGTATTATTAGGCATATCCAAAATAATTGACATACCTACTAAGTTACTAGAAACGTCAGAAGATCAAATCATTTTTGAATATGCTTTATTCTTGTCATCACAAAACTCCAAACATCAAAACAAATTTATACGAAAAGTTATTTCAACTAAAATCAAACAAATTCTTGAAAACAGTGTTATAAATGTATAATTTTATAGTTAAAGTATAATCAAAAATGTATGTGCATATAACATTCTTTCGTAAAAGATTTATTAAATGTCTTGAAACAAATACGTTTCACGTACAATATGCACTATGCAAGTGTTTAATACTTAAAAAATATAAAAAATTTTAAAATATTTAAAATAAAATTAGAATAGTTCTCAAATGTTTTATCTTGTTTTTTTCATTAAACACACTAATAAATACGTGGTGGGATTTAGTGGCTTAAAAATATTTATCAATGTTTATTGTTTGTATAGTATTTTATAATTGAATGTTTAATCTGTGCATTTGATTCATAACTAATATTACATTAAAGTATTTATTAATTATTATAAAAATAAATTATATTTATAATATCATAATTAATTAATTAGTTTTAATTTATTACTTTCATCATCCACAAATTGTTTTTTTTTTCAAATGCATATTTGGAACATAAAAATAAAAACTGCATTAAAAAGATAATTCAAACGGTACAATAATTTTTTTTTGGTACTATTAAAATTCAGTTTAACTATCGTGATTGCCAAAATTTATAACATTTAATAAATCATTAGAAAAAATAGTATTATGCTACGATTTTAGTAAAATACAAAGTTATAAAAACGTATACAATGGGTAAAAATTCAATTCAATCGTATGACTTAATAATTTAAGTTAGGTGACTTAAGTTAATAGAAGTGTGTAAGTATAAAAATCAATAAATTCAATACACAGACAAGATAAATCTTTAGAATACCTGATATCATACAAATTACAAACCAATATAATATGATAGTGTTGTATGTCATCATGCGTATATGTCTATGAGCTGCATATAATTGAATATCATTTGTTATTTCTTATTGATTCATCATCTTATTTTTCACAAATAATTGTTTTGTCAAATACCATGACTATTCGTCGGTTTTACATCGACAGTTAAAAATAATGTATTTCAATTTAGTTATACAATATAGGTGATAAATGCATTGATTATTAAAACATCGAACATTCGGGTAGAGAAAAGTACAGTAGCTGAATACACGTTTCTTTGGGTGTAGTTACTACCGTCTATAGTTAGGACTGTCAGGAGTATAGTAAACATGAATAATGACAGAGCAATATAGAAAAATTGATTTAAAGTTCAAGAATTCTTTTTGTCATTTTAAAGACTTAATCAGAACAGTACCTATAATTTTAATATTTAAACATTAAAGTCAATTTTAACAGCGGCTCAACATTTTCATTAACAGTAAACACTGCAGAGTTCTACGAGTGGACGTAGTGTCGTAACTAGTAATCAACAATAACCACCGATCAACAATAACTTTATAGTAAAAGTGTAAAACAAATTCGTTTGAATTTCATTTATGAAACAAAACAAGAATTGTATAATTTTAAGATAGGTATTATATTTATTTACATAATAATATAACTACAAGAAAATAAGTACCTATATTAAGTATATAGGCACAGAGGACTGCTTAACATAATATTGTATTTGTTCATTACATATTTTAAATTTTTTTTCGATCACAAAATCATATTTTATCATATTTACGTGTTGTGGCGTTGCGGTTTATACCTGGTATAACATAGGTATATACCTAACAGTAAGAATAATACGTCGATCCCGAAGTCCTCGGTTAGTAGAAACCGTATGGCGAAGCATAACCGTACGGGTAAGCTCCGTAGGATGATACGTAAGAAGAAGTGTACGGAGCGACTGCGTACGGGGATGCTACGTATGGCGCAGCGTACGGTGCTGCATAAGGTGCGACATAAGGTGCGGCGTATGGGGCGGCGTAAGGGGCGGCGTATGGCGCTGCGTACGGTGCTGCGTATGCTGGGGCGTACGGAGAGGCGACGAACGGAGCGTATAGGCCGCGCTTGCTTCGGTCAGTGGCGGACTTGGCTGCTACGGATTTGGCGGACGCTGATTTGGCTTCTTCGGCTGCGGCGACGAAGCACACCATCATGGCGATCAGAGCGAAAGATACCTGGAACAATATATTGTGTGACAGTGTTTTAACGATCGCATAAAACCTTAAATCTAACCGTAAGAAACGTTGTTACTCAAATCGTGACTTAGCACGGACTGACTTACATGCACTGTGCCTACTGAAAAGCGTCTTAGCCAAAATGAGACTTGTATAACGATAGGTATAGTATCAAACATGAAATATGAATATATGAAGTTAACCACTAGATGTTTTGATGAGAAGAGAAGACTATAAACGTATAAAATATTAAGTGTTGTGGGTAATGTTAGAGACTAATAAGATCATCACACGTTTTTATAGATTTATCAATAACAATTGAAAAATGATAAAAAAATATAGTATGAAAGGGGACGATCCATCGTATTCCCTTTCACATGCCAGATTATTAAATTACACTTTTCTACTAGCCAGCTTACCGTAATACCGTTTAAACTTGCCCATCTATTTTATTATACGGATAAAAGATTAGAAAATACAAATCAAGATTTTAAAATAAAAACAAAATCGGCTATTTGGTTTCGGCTTTTTCGGACATTTGAGAGACGCAGTAAAAATTTTTATTTTGAATTCAACTAAACTACAAAAATACTATAATTTCTGGTTTCTATTGTTTTTAATATACGGAAAAAATTAACCGAAATCGTGATTTATTTCAAGAATATATTAATTAGAAAAACAGTTGTCGAGGAAGCAAACAAAGTGATAACGGGAAAAATTTGAAACTACTTAAAACGATATAATTGGTAACGAAAAAAAAATAAAAATAATCACACGCACACAAAACGTATTATTTAACTAAAATATAATATGTAAGTACAATATTAGTCAACAACGACGACATTAACAGTTCGAAAGTCTTAAGTTATAACGATAGTCATGTACGACTTTAATATAAAATGTATATATATATATATATAATATACGTACTTGAAATTGCATTTTGAATTTGTATTTGACTGTTCTGTTGCTGTCTTGAGGGTTTATCGACGAACGATGTGTACGACCGTTGATTGACTGATGACCACTATCGGTCTGCCAGTCCTTTATATACGGTCAGTTCGATCATCCAACGCCCGATTGTTATTCTCTGCGCACCACCGACGGTTGTAAATTACGACACCGTCGTCGAGGAATGATGATGCCAAAACAATAAATTGTAATCACCGATGAACGATCTGATAACACAATAATGATTTCGTACATTATAGTTGTGTAGGTACCTTCAACAGCATTTTTCGAACATCCATACGTTATTGTGGTAGGTTATTACTTATTATTTCTATATCAGGGGTCAGGAACCTGCGACTCCAGAGCCGCATGCGGCTCTTTAACATGCAACCTGCGGCTCTTTGGATAATTCAGTGTCGAAAATCCCACTAATATTATGTAGATACGTTTTTTTGTGTTTAATTAAATAATATTATATTTGTATAAACAATAATAATAATAATGAATTAATAAAATACATTTTTTCTATATTTTCTAAATTTAAGACGCATTATTATGTTTTTATTGCCTACCAAAAAAAGGTTGATTAAACCTGTGCGGCTCCCTGGATATCATAGTTTTGTTATTTTTTGAAAAATTGCTCTTTTCTACGAAAAAGTTCCCGACCCCTATTCTATATGCTACTATGCTACGTGAAAAACACTAGAGCATAATAATACAATTATAAATATGAATTCGATGCGTCGACATGGCATTAATAGTGACAGTGATATTGATATTTGTCGTTGATTTCATAATAATAACCGTACGATAAAATAATAATGCATTGCTAAATACCTGTAAAGATTTTAAATTGTAGTGTTCAGATGGGTATACCTACCATTGAATTATCGATTATGTCAAAATGTATTTTATCAATAAAATAACTAATAAGTATATATTATTTTCAACCCCAATTTATTTATGGTTTTTGAATCAATGTAAACTCTGTAGAATTTTCTTATAAATATGTTAAAAGTAACGTACCAAAGTAAAGTGTGACTAGTATTATCGAATAAGGGTAGTAAATCGTCTGACTATATGGAAAAATATAATTCAAAGGTATTCAAACTATTTGTTGCAGCTCTAAGGAAAATTGTGAGTTTTAGTCAAGGTAGTCGTGGCACAGGTGATGAAAACGAATTAATATAATAATGACAATTGCAAATTTGGTGTTACGATATTGAGAATGAGAATTATTAGGAAAAATTGTGTTATCAGCGGCGTGCAGATGATTAATAAATAATATACATTATTAACACTCCAACATTATATTTTACACATATTAACATTGTTTTTCATTATAATTATTGATTTAGGAGCCATCAATGTGTCACAAAAAGACAAAAGTAGTTATAATAAAAATTCTTTGAACACCACTGATTTATTTGTTAAAATAAATTGTTTGATATTTTTACGTATTATAATAATATAATGCTAGACGCTAGTATTAAGTACTATAATAATATGAGCTATAAATGATGCATTGTCAATTCATAGCTACAAATTGTTAATTACAGATAACTTTTAAATCAATATTTTATCTATTCATATTATACACTTGATTTATGCAATGCTTTAATAATTGTTATTTATTAAGTATAATTATTATTATTTATTAATTATGTATTATTTAAATTAAATAACTTTACTTATTAAAAATTATGCATCTCAAATTAATTAAAGTTACATAAATATATGTTATGTAAAAATATATATATGATATTATACATTATTAAATTACAGAAAGTAAAAAAAATATATTGATTGTTTAAGTGAAAACAGGACATGTATGAGGCATTCAAGCATTGCATCGCAACTTACAAGGTCATCGCCGTAATAAAAATAATAAACTGTAGCGTTGCAATCCTTAAAAAATGCACTAAGAATTCCTAATGTCTGTTGACCATCGTGATTAGTATAGAATAAATATCTTCTTTTTTCGATAAACTGCAATAAGCACATTGACATTTATTTTTTTCAGTATCTGTCAATAAACATTGGTAGAACACAGATGAAGTTGAACTCTAGATTCTAGTATATGTATAGTTTGAGTCTAAAAAACTTGACAATAGACTGTAGACTCTCCATTTTTAATAACTAAAGATAAAAACGAAAACGTGTAATTTCTTGGCAAGGCATTCTGACCGTTCAAATGACATAATAGTTTTATTAACATTTTATTACGTTAGAATAATATGGTTTTCTACAAACTATTTTAAGCTCTAAATTTCCAAAATGAAACGGAATAACTTGAGTAAAATACTAACAGAATTAATTACTGTTAACTAATTACTGTTCACTATCTACATAATTTATTTTTATTACCTACTAACACATTTACATACAACATTACTAAAATTCTACCAACAGACAAATTAACGATTAATAAAACTTAAAACACTGGCATTTTATTAATCTTACTGATTTCTAAAAGAACACCATGTTTTTTTTCTCCAATTTATAAGTATCATACATTTTTATAATTTTGAGGTGTTTACTTAGAAACAATCAATACCTAAGCGTCCTCAGACTATTTTATAAGCACTTTTAGCGACGACGTAGCATTTATTAAAATTTACATTAAGTGTAGGTATATCCTAATCAAGTGTTGTATCCCGTATATAGTCTAATTGGATTAAGTTAGTTCTTAGGAGATCAAAAAAAAAAAATTAAAGGAAAACTAACTTTCTACATAAAATCAGTTTTTGATAAATTGATTTTGTTTTTTGTTGTAACTAAAAATGAATAATTATATATACAGAGAATTACAATTTTTAGTGAGTATCATTATCATTTACTAAACTTGAAATGATTTTCAAAATAATTTTGTGCTAATTATAGATATTTTGAATTTTTGAATTTTCGAATTTTTTTGTTTTAATATGTATGATAAAGTTTTTGTTTTTCTGTTAAATTTAATAACATTTTGTTCATAAGTTTTTTATACATCTATCAGATATTGGAAATAGTCAAGATATTTTTTATAAAGTTTAAATTTCTAATTATTATAACATTCCTCAAAATCCCCAAAATTACAAATTATTTTATGATATACAATTCGTTTTTTTATATTCATAGCCCTTATAGGTATTTAAATTTTGAATATTTTATAATTCAAAATTACGAATAGGTACTTCATTGAAACTTTTAAAAATATTGTACGTTATTTACCAAGATAATGATATTTTAAAAATATTTAAATTAATTTTAAGCTGTCTTTTACCCAAAATGTGATATCAATGATAGTATAATATAAATAATATAATAAATTTTGTTTTCGGTAAAAAATTATTTAGTTTACCATATTAGTATTTTATTAATAGTAAAATTATTGATTTTACGTATGTATATTAAATTTAATAATATATAGATACTTAAAGTTGTTATTACCACGTACAACAATTTATTTTCGATTACAGATTTTAATACAACTATTACAGTAATTAACTCAACGATATTATAGTACAGCGGAGCGATACTTGTTTGCTTTTTATTTACCATATATTATAATATGAGGTTATTTTTTATGCTTAAATTAAAAATTTATGAAATTCTATTTTATGTGGTTCACTCGTGCACTAAAAATCATCATGTATCTTTCTTTAAGTATTTAACCTTGTCCATCAGAAAAATTTACTACCATCACCAAACTAGTATTTGGTATACATACATATTTGATAAAATATTTGGAAATTTAAATATATAAATAAGATACAGAACTTCAATTATAAAATATAATGGACTATCGCGAACAGCTTATGAATAACAATCATCACACGGACCTTGTGAATAATATAGGAGATGCTTGTGACTTACTGACATGGTGATGTGCGTCTTATACTCTTATATGTTAATGTTATACGGTAATGCATATATTAAGGCTCGTATATCCTCGAGAATTGGAAGACGCGTTGTGTACACAAAATATAGGTTGGTAGGTAAAAACAAGAAAGCTGTATTTCACTAGTTTTGACTAATAATAATGGAAAACAATTTCCACAATGTGTATTTATTACGCGATGTTTTATTTTTTTTTGTTTGTCTTATGGCTCGATACAGAATTATAGCGCTCTTTTCAATGAAACAAAACTTGTGGTAATCAAAGGATACGAAAGAAAATTCGTCCACGCAGTAATATTTTGATATGTTTGTAAGTAGATAGAAAACATTACAAACTACCAGTAACAATGTAGGTTTATCTACATATTACAAACGAACGGAACACGGCACGTTGTCGTGGATATCCGGCTTAATGCTTGCAAGTATGCCATAATATGTGTATATGATGCAATATTGCGATGTAATTCGTGGTTTTCGAAAATGCAGGGTTCTATATACCTATACGTCAATAATGATCACTATTTACAGTTATCGTTTAATACAACTACTCCTTTGTGACCTACGCCTCTAAGATAGCGGCCTCGGAAGACCGAATTACAAGTGAATCTAAATAATATACTGGAAAATGTTTAATACCGTTGTGTAAAAAAGTGTTTGTGTTTATTGTATTGGCTAAAATTTGATAATAAATATCCGTGTTTTTAATCTAGTGTAATGAATTCATCTAAGAATCGATTTTCATCGGAATACTCGTATGATAAGCGTGTATTAATTTATATGTTACGGTCAATGATAAAAATTGAACATTGCTAGGTTATTTTCGTTGTAATTATAAAACAAAATAAAAATGTTTTACTTCAATACCTGAATATTAACGTTATTAACCATTGACTGTTGATATCAATTACGTAAGTGATCGTAAATATACATTAATTTCATTAATTACAGTTATAATTACTCGCCTCATTATTAAATTATATTACATTTTTTATTATTATATTATTTAATTGATATATAATTATCTTCTTTACGATAATCATATATGAATTTTTTTTATTTTGGATCTTCCATATTTATTAATAAATTGGGCAGCTAGCAAGTCTCTTTTTGCTAGCCACCCCTGATATATAATGTAATTTAAATTCTTTATTAAAAATGTAATTGTTGCGCTATCATAAGTAATGCTAGTAACAAAATAAAATTAATACAAAAAATAATAAGTTTATTGAATTTTAAAATTTACTTCGACAATGTTATTGCACTTAGGTCTTATTAAGTGTTGAAAAATTAATATGGTCTGTGGGTATCGGCAGCGGTGGTGACAAGAGAAAGAAAGGTAGTTGGTAGAGGTGGTGGTGGTGGCATAAGCAGAGAATAGGCAGGATCAGGAGCAGGTTTTTGAATAGGTTATTTCATCCTCCTTCAGCTTAATAGCCGCCATTTCGCATTTCATCTGGTTTTTGTAGAAGCGATATAAAAAGCGACCAACTTTTTTAAGGTAATTACAGTACATTTCTTAAGAGTTATTTCTATCAAAGTAGATAGCTAAAGACAAATAACTTACAAGATAAATTCACAAATAATTTTATACTTATTTTATGGTATACGCTTATTTTGACTTACATTGATTGAAATTTACTATTACATTAATAAAATCAAACTTAGGCTTATAGGGGGGGACGAGGTCCCTTGAGCCCCCCCCCAATTAAACCTGCCATTGGGTAGATATATGTATAACATACATTTAAGTATTTAACTATTTAAGTATTAGGTATAACTAATATTTTACGATTTTAGTCGTAGCCAAAATATTCAATTAAACTCGAAACATTTATAATATAATACATATTATAATGATTTTGTATACTCCTCCAAGTCACAGACGACACATTATTTTATTTTTTTCTATTCGTACGTTAGTACAGTTCGTACAGCCGTACCAGTTTCCTTTTTTAAAGCCACACCGACACGGATGTTTTGATTATTCGATTCCGTTTATAATTATTACTGTCTGAACTCCGAAATATAATCTCAATAATTGTTGACAAACGACAAGACCTCATTGACATAAAAATCTGAATTTCCATTGTCTGTTAGATATTATGCACTTAATTGATAATATCGACGTGCGATGATGATAATTAGTAACCGTGTATTTGCACCTCTAGTAAATATGCGTCCCAAAAACGTGTTAAAATTATTTATGCATCTTACCTTGCTGCCGTTTGATGTATCTGACAGTAGCTGACTATTGATAATGATTTTTTTATGTATAATTTGGTACGTATACTTGTATACATAATTACTACTATGACACTTATACATAGTGTTGGCCTCTCGCTGTCGCAATATCTACTCATCATTCTACTGCAGTTGCAAGCGGTGAAAACACAACGTGTCTGCAGATTTGTATCAAATTTATATCGTATTATGCATGCCTATTTTTTTAAATCTTTAATAATACATATTTAAAATTCACTGTATTTTTGTTTGATCGGAATCAGCTCATAAACTACTGAACAAATTTTACGATATTTTTTTTAATTGTTTCTTACGATTTTAGAAATATCATAGGCTATTATAATCTGCACTAGATAAATAATACTAGCTAAATTACCAAGATTTTGCTTTATTTAAAAAATAAAATATATTTTATGAAAATATTTTTACAACGTAAATAAAAACCTTAATACAATGTTTAATATAAATGTTTATTTCTATATAATACATATTACATACCAAAAATGGCCACAACAAATTTTATTTACATGACAGTTTTTGATACAATATTTAAAATTTAAATATGTATTTATTTTTATCTTTAATTATTATTTAATATCATAAAATATATTGGTTTGCATTTTATACATTTTATTATAATTTATATCCAATTATCTTTTACGATAATCATATACATACAGTAATATGATTTTTTTTTCATTTTGGCTCTTCCATATTTATTAATATATTGGGCGACTGCAAGTCTCTTTTTGCTGGCTACCCCTGATATATAATGTAATTTAAATTCTTTGTTAAAAATGTAATTGTTGAGCTATCATAGTTAATACTAGTAGCTAAATAAAATAAATACAAATAAATAAATACAAAAAATAATAGGTTTATTAAATTTTATAATTTTATTCGACAGTTTTATTGCAAAAAAGTTTTCGCTACATGATGTAGAATAGTTAAAGTTGACAAATTTATATGGTCTATGGGCGGCGGCGGTGGCGGAAAGGGATAATAAGGTAGTGGGTGGTAGTGGTGATATCAATGGTGAAGAGGGTAGTAGGAGATGGTGGTGACAAGAGTAAAGAGTAGGCAGAATCAAGAGCAAATTTTTGAATTGGCTTTTCGTCCTCCTTAAGAATAATAGCTACTATTCCACACTTCACGTTGGTTTTTGCGGAAAGGACTTAAAAAGTGCCCAACTTTTTTAAGGTAGTTATGGTACATTTCTTTGGAGTTATTTATATCAAAGTAGACTCCTAAAGACAAATAATTTACAAGATAAATTTACATATAATTTCATAATAATTTTATGGTATACGCTTATTTTGACTTACGTTGATTGAAATTTATAGTGGAATAATTAGTATGCTCTTTTCCATTATCCTAAAAAATTTAAACAGGTATGATGAATATGTTCTAATAATATTATGCAATATAAATGTAGTTTTTATTTAATATTAAATTGATTAATTATAGATTATTTCTTTGTTATAAATTACCAAAATATAATACACCTAGATATGACTTACTTTCAATGAATTGAAATATAGTAGTTTAGAATTCTGATGATAGTTAATTTTAATGACTTCTTCTTTAAAAGTCCTTACTCTGTGTCGTTTTCCAATTAAGATGCACTATAGAAATAAATTAAAGTCAAGCAATTTATATAACATCATTATTTTATAAATCATATTTTATATCGAGGATAGTTTATAATAATGTATATACTTCGTTTGTGTTAAGGTTTTTCGGCATGTGTAATAAGATTTTTGGTGCCAACTTTATCCCTAAATCCAAAATTTTATCGACTAAAATATCTTTAGGACTAAGTGATGTAACAATGCAATCTATGAGTTGTAACCGATGAGCTATTTCGAAAAAATCGGCAATAATGAACGTTATCTTATTATATACATTATACACTTTCGCGTTGTTTTTCGCTAACTGAATTTTCGCCGGGTCTATATCGATTGCTATAACTAAATTGTACAAAGATTTTAATGATAATTATTAAATTATTACTTTTTAAAAAAAAGCGTAATATTGTATTTCGAAAAGAAAGAATATTATAATGAAATTAAACCTGAATCGCAAACTCTGGCAAGCTGAATAACATTTCCACCAGCTCCACAAAACGGGTCTACAACCACTTTCATTCCCACACATTGGTTTGCGATGTGTTTACGAATAGTTTCTGGATACACCTTGCAAAAACTTTCTATAAAAAATATAAAATATAAATATACAATTATTACGAACATATATGTAGCAAAAATACGTGATTGTAATTATATATTAATTATAATTTACCCTCGTCCAAAAGGATTCCGTCGTCAAACCTATCAAATATATTCCTTCTTATTTTCCAATATTTGTACGTGTTATCACTAGTTAGACAATAGGATAATACATAAATTAGAAAAATGCAATTCTGCTCGATAATAATCACTTATTTAACTTATAGGTACTTACATTGTTGAGAGTGTAACTGTGTTTGGTGAGAACGATTTGGTGGGGTTCGCTAATTTATTCCCTTTTACGACTTCATCTTCAACCATCACTTTTATCGGCTTTTTTGTGATGGCTTGCCGACAGTCCTCATTTATTTTTAAATTGCAATCTGTTGAAAACGAAATCATTGTGATATTTGTAAATTGTATAATAAATTTATGGTGGGCGCTTATTTCAACTTACATCGATCGAAATTTACCATGGTATAATTTGTATGATCATTTCCATCGTTCTAACAAATTTAAACAGGTATAAAATGGTTATTTTTTTCTGATAATGTTATGTAAAAATATTTTTTATTTTTTATTAAAATGATTAAATATAAATTATTTTTTCGTCATCATTTATTATATTATGATACACTAGGCACGACTACTTACTTTCAATGAATTGAAATATAATAATTTAGAATTCTGATGACAGTTAATATTAATGATTTCTTTTTTAAAAGTCCTTACTCTGTGTCGTTTTCCAATCAAGATGCACTATAGAAATAAATTAAAGTCAAGCAATTTATATAACATCATTATTTTATAAACCATATTTATATCGAGGATAGTTTATAATAATGTATATACTTCGTTTGTGTTAAGGTTTTTCGGCATGTGTAATAAGATCTTTGGTGTCAACTTTATCCCTAATTCTAAAATGTTGTCGACTAAAATACTTTTAGGACTAAGTAATGATAGTCGATCGTAGGTGGGACCACCCCAAGGCGGTGATGTTACAATGCAATCTGCGGGTTGTAGTCGGTGAGCAATTTTGAATATGAACGTTATTTTATGATAGATATTATAAACTTTCGCGTTATTCTTTGCTAATTGAATTTTCGCCGGATCGATATCGATTGCTATAACTAAATTGTACAAAGATTTTAATAATTATTATTAAATTATTGCTTGTTCAGAAAAAAGCTTAATATTCTATTTCGAGTAAAAAAGAAAATAATGAAATTCACACTAAGAAAATAATAATATATTTTTAATTTTTATAGAACCTGAATCGCAAACTTTGGCAAGTTGAATAATATTTCCGCCAGCTCCACAAAATGGGTCTATAACTTTTTTCATACCCACGCATTGGTTTGCGATATGTTTAATTATAATTTCCGGGAAAATTGAGCAAAAACTTTCTATAAAAAATACATACAACTATCATGGTCATGTTATAGCAAAAATACGTGATTGTAAGTGTTGCATAATCAGCATTTATATTTATTACACGTTGTGCTTATATTAAAAATAATTATAAATATCATGTTACATTATGATCGGTGTACCTACTGTCCATCGATCTTTAGTAAGTAGACATATTGAATACATAGTCATTACGATTTAGAGAGTTAAAAATAAAGGATTATAAATACTTTGTGTCATTATTCATATTAATACTACACAACAGTAAGTATATTATTTACCCTCGTCCAAAAGGATTCCGTTGTCAAACCTATCAAATATATTCCTTCTTATTTTCCAATATTTGTACGTGTTATCACTAGTTAGAAAATAGGATAATACATAAATTAGAAAAATGCAATTCTGCTTGATAATAATCATTTTTTTTAATTTTAAGGACTTACATCGTTGGGAGTATAGCTGAGTGTGGTGAGATTAAATTGGTGGGGTTCGCTATTTTATCCGATAGTACGATTTCATTACTCTGAAATTCGTTATTAGAACATGTAAGGCATGAGTTTTGACAATAATAAATTACGTTACAAAAGTTGAAAAATGCACTTACGTCTTTCCCCGTGGTGATTACCTCGTCTACAGAGGAAGACCTCGTAAGAACGTCATCCTCCTTCGACACTAATGGCAACAACGACCGACATTTTTTATGGATTATAATTTTACAATCTGTTAAAAACGAATCAAGTTATTATTATTTAATCCTCTAATATAATTAATTTTCAATTGGTGTATACCCAAACATTGTTTAGTGATTTTGAATCGAAAACGTTTACATATTTGGCACTTCTTCAATATTCTAAGAAAAGGTGTAGTTTTAAGTTGTTTGTGACTGCATCTATAAAATGGAATATTACAAGCAGTTATTTTAAGATACCTGATCTTTTAGAGTGTTATGGCATGGTTATTCCAGTAAAATACACGTAATTATAGGATTGCAAACTGTGGCGTAGCCATGGAGGTTTTGGGTGTTGTAACTTCCCCCATCGGTCTTAATTTAATAATTTTAATATTATTAATTATTCAGTAAATTGGCGATCAAAACAAGTAGACTATAGTTAATGTAATGAAGTTCAAATAATTTTACATTATAATCAAAATAATTCTAATTAAAATGCATATTTTGAATCACCCCTGGTATATACCTAAACCACTTTAACCCCTCCCCCCCCTCATTCAATAATTCTGGCTACGCCACTGATTGCAAGCATGAACATAATATTATGTTGTGAATATTTAAAATATTTTTCGATTATACGTATTACTCTTTACTACCATACAAAATAATATTTATACTAGATAATTACTTGGAATCAATAAGCAACGGTGATTCCATTTGAAAATCTTTTTCTCCGTTCTCGCAGTGATCCTCAATCTTCAAAAGTCTCTTCAAGTTCTTCATTATTGACAAAATATTGTCTGTATAGTCTGTAGATAATATAAATTATAAATAGTGAACAAAAAAAAAAAACTAGTGTCTTCTCTACAAAGGTCCAGAGCTAACTAAATGTTTATTTAATTAAATTTATTAACTCGTCGTGGTTTCTATGTGGAAATAATATGGTGTAATATGTAACTAAGTTACACATTTTGGAAACAAATAAAAAAAATAATATAAATAAACAAAAAAATTTTTAAATATAAATTTGGAATGATCAAATATAATATAATTATAACTTGAAAATCAATTTGAAGTTCATGAAAAATATAAATTTGTTTTCAATTTTATTAGATTAATTTAATCGATTGAAAGTTATAATGTAAACTGAAAACACTAAATCTTTATGTTACATCTATGATAATATTAGTGAAAACTCGAAAAATTACTTATGCATTTTCAATTCTTACATAAATTTGAAAAATAACAAATAAATTTATGTGTATTGTGTATATGTATGGAGAATACTCGTACCAATAAATATTGTCTGAACATAATTCGGTAGCAGTCTAATACTTACATAAAAACAAAAGAAATTTGTGGTCATCAAAACTTTAGCCAGATTAATACTTATTTTCAGAAATATAAAATCTAATCTAAGTTGAATCCTTGACAAAATAAATCTATACAGAAACAAAATTATTTACACGATAAGAATAGTAGACTTTTTCTGATAAGCTGTAAAATCTGGTTTTGAGAAATAATCCACTGTTACCAGGTAGAAATAAAATCTTTTTACACACTCAATTACATACCTATATTCACTATTACATTAATAAAACCAAACTTAGGCTTATAGGGTGGCGAGGTCCCTCGATCCCCTCCCCCATTAAATCTGCCACTGGGCAGATATATGTATAACATACATTTAAGTATTTGATTATTTAAGTATTAGGGATAACTAATATTTTTACAATTTTAGCCGTAGCCAAAATATTCAAGTAAATTTGAATATTTATAATATAGTACCTACATATTATAATGATTTTGTACAGCCGTACCGGTTTCCTTTTTTAAAGCCACACGACACGCGTGTTTTGATTATTCGATTCCGTTTGTTATTACTGTCTGAACTCCGAAATATAAATTCAATGATTAATGACAAACGACAAGATCTCATTGAAATAACAATCTGAATTGCTATCGCCTATTATATATTGATGTTATGCACTTAATAGAAAATATTGACGTGCAATGATAATAATTAGTAACCGCGTACATGGGCGTAGCGAAGGTGTAGCAGCCTCCCCTGCACTTCAAACTAAATTCTATTTCTTATACCAAACGTGTAATTTTTATTATAAAATCGAAAAAGCAAAAAAAAATAAAATGGTTATCAACTTAAGCCCCCCCTCCCTGATTAAAATCCTAGCTATGACCTTAACCACGTATTTGCGTCTTTGATAAATATGCGTCTCAACAACGTATTAAGATAATACACGCCTTTTACGTTGTTGCCGTTTGATAGTGATATAGTCTGACAGATTTTCTCCGCTTAGAATTGTTTTTCCTAAACATCATTAAATTTAAATTGAATACATCCATATATCAATGAACTGCCGGTACCTGATGCACAGCAGAGTCATGAGTGGTACACACTTTCTTAATTTTTTATAGTTATCATTATAAAATCAATATTACCTCACTCCGCTCAAAATGTAATCCAAAACAAAATGATTATTGATTTTGATAATTGTAATAATTATATTACAAGAAAAACAGAAAAACAAAAAAAAACAAATTTTCTAATTTAAATTTGTATGTCGTTATTTTTTTGTTCATAATAGTTATAAATTCATTAATCGTAATATAACAATAAACATCACTACTGGTCAGTATATATATATCAATATTAGAAAAATTGTATTGATTTTGAAATTAATTTTAATAAAAAAATATGATCAAGTCACAAGTGGCTTAAAGTCATAAACGGTGCTTATGATTATTTGATTTTTTTACTACAGTGATTTTTCCCGTTTAAATATTATTTACCCTGAAGTGTTACCTAGTTAAAAGTTTCAAAAATCATTTCGACTTTTACAACTTCTATCTATGGTAATGACCACTTAAATATTTCTATACTGCATAAAATAATAAATTTAATGGCGCGTGGGCGAGATAAAATAAGTCTATTGTGGACATATTTTTATTAGCTATGTTGTTTTGTAAAAAACAAAAAGTATATTTTTATTTTTTGCAAAAATAATATAAGTAAATGGTTTGCCGACTGCTACGACTCAATATAACGTTTGTTCGTCGCCAAAATTAACTGAAAAAAAATTTGTATTAAAAACGTATTATTAGGGATAGGTATGCTAATAAACCGTAAAAAAAGTTGGTTGAAAATAGAACTATAAGAGCAAACATTCTATAGTTAAACAGTATGAAATAATACATTAAATAGTTTTGACATTAAAATATCACCAAAACGATTTTTAACAAATCGTTTACTCTCGGCAACTTCACGAAAACACGCTTAATTTACACACATTTATACTTGACATGAACGGCAACAAAGACTTAAAGAACATTTTAGTCTTTTCTTCTAAACGCAATGTGTCTGACTTAGGGCCGTCTTTTGAGGATGGCGTGGGGGATTTTATACTGTAAAATGTTTAATATTATTGTGTGAAAATTTTTTTGTACTTGTCATTGTTTATACTTCTTGAAAACTTTGTACTAGATATTTGATATCCGGTTTCAGTGTTCTGTTGTTTTAAATTCGTTAAAAATAATCATGTTTTCTTTTAACGGTTAGGTATATTATAACCATGCCAAGCCGATGTATTCGGTATATTTAGGAAATAACATTGTACAATAAGTCATTGGAAGAAATTAAATTTTTATTTACACATTACATTATTCAACAACACATATTTTCATATTTTTGAATACAATTT
>NW_020271125.1:0-28375 GCF_002803265.2 Melanaphis sacchari | reverse complement strand
ACGTAAGGTGCGGCGGCGTAAGGTGTGGCGGCTACGACTGGTGCAGCGACGGCTACGAACCGTTTGTCACGATCGGTGCCCGAAGCGGCAGATTGGGCCGCGGACGGCGAAGGCGACGATTTGACTTCTTCGGTTGCGGGGGCGGCAGCGGCGAAGCACATGAACGCGGCGAGTACTGCGAAAGTCACCTGAAACACGAATAAATGGAAATTAATATTGACCATCGTTTGTCATCGCTACGCCTTCAATCATATACTAACCTACTGAATACTTATTAAATTTATAATCCTGCTATGACAGTAGAATAATATATATATATAATGTAATATAATATAATAATAATAATAATAATAATAATAATAATAATAATAATATATAATAATTGATTGCCTTAAGTGTAACGCCAAAAAATAATTAATTCTTATAAGGGTGTTTTGTGTATTAGGTGTGATTTTTTGGAATTTATAGCTCGTCTTGATGTAGCAATATATTCGTCCGAGCATTGGACACTAACTGATTATTATTATTATTATTTACAACTCGATTTTTATCAGAACTACTATACAAATTAAGTTATATACGATATATAACATATAGCTTTGTGTTGTGTTTCCAGACACACACGAATGAAAAATATTAAATGTATGATCGCGAAATGTTCCGACAATCGAACGTTTTAACGGAGAACTTATATGATTCGACTTACTTGGAATTGCATGGTGATTTTGTTCGTGAGTTACTCGATTTTCTGCGTTGAACGAATGCGACTGAAGACAGACGAATGACTGATACTCACCACTGGCCGGATGATCCGTTTTATACCCATCCGCATTTGTACCGCTCAGTGACAGTGACGCCCACGAATTACCATTCTATACACAATATTCATATCCAATTAAGAAACGGGCACCTGTGCCAAATATTTTATTTACGTGAACAAACGAAACGGGTAGTCCGATGTCGATATGACCTTTACACCGCGTGTTGTACAGAGCAGCGATATTGACAGATATATTATTGCATTTTATACGGTTGCCACCGTCACATTATGCAGTGTGTGTGGCTTTTGCTCGCGGGACCCACTTATTGTTGCACGTCTGTTATACCGTTTCGTAAAGATACTTGTATACAAAATATAGAGTTAGCTGGTAAATAAATACTTGTCCTTCCTAAATCGTAATGAAAAAATAAAATATTACTCCTATGTCATATCAGTATGCCCTGATCTGAACATAAATGCCTTCGGACAATATTTGATTGCTATTATACATATATACGTATATAGGTGCAATATAAACTGATTGTAGCCAAACAAAATATGCACTTGGAGTAAAGGTGTTCGCTCAATCCAATACGTTGAAAGTCCTCGCTACAGATATTCCAGTAAATAAGCCAAAAAAAAATATTTATGATGTATACTAACTAATTGGAAATGTATACATCATATATGTTGCAATTTATTGATTCACCACCCTCGATAAAATATTAAAAATAGATACATAACAATTAATAATTTTATTATTCGATAGCTATTGTGTAATGATTTCACTATTTCAGGTTTTTACATTGTACCTATCTACCTATAGCTTTACTTTTCATTAAATTATCAGTATACAACCTATACTCAAGCTTATTATACACAAACAATAATTTTTTTAGTTGTCAAATAAAACTATTGATCTTTTATTTTATTTATTTAAAAATACAAGTCAATCATTTATTGTACCTGATATCTCCATTTAAACATTTTTTATTTTGTTACTAAGTATTATGCTTTTTTACTATATTTTAAATTTTTATGAACTAAAGAAGATGACAGTTGCAATGTTTGAAATTTAAGTATCTAACGAATAGAATAAACACATTAAATACGTGTACAACTGAAATATGTATACACATCATTGTACAATATCAATAATATGATATACGACAAATGTTTTACTAGATGTTAAAGACTTAATATATACCTATCTATAATCTATAAATATATATACATATATTTACATAGTTAAACTAATTTGAACGTATTATAACCGTGTCAATGTGGGCTATGAAAATTATATACTTGAATAAAACAATTAACAAGAATAGCTCCTCAATCAAAATTTCATCTCAGTGTATATACTTATAGTATTTATTAATATAGCGACGATATAGATAGTATTAGTATCTATATTATAAGTTATAACATATGCATATTAATACAGTAACATAAAAAAACATAATAGATATAATTTCTCGTGTAATCAAGATACTTGTGAAAACTTTAATTGTATTGTTTAATTAGACTATCGTTGTCGAAGAAACCGATAAAGAAAGAGATGACGTACTTCGACAAAAAAGGACCGGACAAAAACGTTACGCGTTCGATGTAGTTTTTGACGAAGATTCAACTCAGGTAAAAAACACGATGAAACCTTCAATATCTTAACGCCTTAACGGATTTCAATAGATTATTTAAATTTTAAGCCGTACTCTTGCATGATATAGATATACGCGTCATGATTATGATTATGAATCATGATAAAGCCGATAATTTATTGTTGTTCGTCTATGATCATTTATTACGTTTTTACCGATCATACCACGCCACTTGTACATGCTCGAAACCTCGAAACCATTTTTTTTCATATACATAGTAAATAACGCGTATATAATAATATAAAAGATCATATTATATAGTAGAGATCGGATGTTATTCCGCTAAAACAACGATGAATGTATATATTTTTTTAATTTGATTAGGATGAAGTATACGAAAAGACGACGAAAAGCTTGGTGAAAGACATACTCGTCGGTTTTAACGCCACAGTGTTCGCGTACGGGGCGACGGGCAGCGGAAAAACACACACGATGGTTGGACACGGCGGAGAGACGGGCATTATGGTCCGAGCAATAAGCGATTTGTTCGACATAGTGAGCAAAAACGCTTACCGGTACACGGTGAGTGCGAACAAAACGATTAATAATATCACCTCGCGCGTCGTTTTTCGAGTACGTCTTTTAAACTAATTCAAAATTCGTATTACGAATAGTATTAGGTACTCGGTTATTAAAGTGCTTTTACAAAAGATAATATTTGCCCTTAAAAATATTATAGTTTTACAAAAATATGAATTAGATGCAACATTGTATATTATATTTATTATATTAAGGCCATTTTTACAAATTATAAATTACATTAATATAAGTTACTAATTTTTTTTAAACCACTGTATAAAGCCCCCGTATCTTACAAACCTATTATGAACCTGATATCTTTATTACACAAAGTTAAATAACTCAAAAAATTCTTCTTGAGAAGTACAAAAAAATAAAAAATAAAAAAAAATATGAAAAAATTGTTTTTTTGATATAATATCTTGAAAATTAAGAGAAACAGATTTCCATTAGTTTCTATTAGACACATACCTTATTATAATATTATGTATATATTTTTTTAATGTATAATTAATTTTACTACTATGTATTGCATTTAATATAACGTAAGTATATACTATAAAATACGTTATGAATGTTATACGTTGCGATATTATTTGCTAAAATATACAATCGACTATCGGTAACTCAAAGCTGAAGGTGAAAATTTTCAAGTTAATAGAAACTTCGAGACATTTAAAATCAATAATGTTTGAAGGAAAAATGTTTTATTTGAAATATCAAATATTTTGAGCAATTGCGATTTAAGTTACCGAGAGTCGACTACATACTAAAGTTTGTTGTTGAACAAAACATGACACATTGATACGTTGAGCTTTCTAAATCTGGTTTAAGCTTTAAGCTACATATATATATATACGATATTAACAAATACTTGAAAATCTGACCTCTGAACATTTCATAACATAATTTATAGTCTTAGAAAATATTCCTGTTTATGTATTCTTAACGTGTATTGTATTCCATGCGCAAAACGTTTTTGAAATATTTTAGCCTTCAAATAAAATATTAAACTCGATATTTTATGTCATAATCATTAAATTCAAACCCTAAGCACATATTGTTTATATTATTTGACCCACTGAAAAATCACATCAAGAGTATCTATGCAAATTTAATGAACATAAAATGGATTTCAGTTTTCTGAAACTTCTAATAAATTAATTTATTATAAGCGTATATTTATTAATTAATTTGCCAAATAATGTTATGATACACTATAGCTACCTATAACGTTTATAATTATTAATTTTTAACTATTCCCTAATTAAAACTATATTTACCCACAGTCTAATTGATTTAATGTAGGTATTTTAACGATGGAATATTGTAAATATTATTCGCTGTCCGTTCTATAATAACCAACGGATATGTATTAGAATATACTTAAGTTAATTATTTATTAATTATAATCAAAACAATTTGTTTATGATATCTGAATAATACTTATTGATAATACTAATTAATAAAATGTTTATATAAATCTTTAAATCCATAAAATATAATAAACACATTAACAATCGTATACTCTTTAATATTATTATTATAAATAACGTTTTAATCAGGTGAAGACGGATTAGTCACACGTTCACATTATAATAATATTATTAAGACATACGTTCCAAATTCCAAGTTTTTTTAGTCACCGATGAGTGCATAGATGCTCCAAGGCTCGAGTAGTAGACACCTATTTGAAATTGTTTTTTTTTCATTTTTAAAGTAACACGTGTACAATGCACATCATTAACTTTTATTTTCATAGGCACCTGTTGATTTATTTTCAAATATATGCAGGCATAACGATGAGTTTTATACGTTTTTCAAAAACTTTTGATTCGATTTGGATGCGTGTCGTTTGAAAAATCTCACTCGTCACATCGACAGGATTTCCACACTTGTTATTAATGATTTTAATAATTTGATTATATGTTATTTACTAATATTAGAACTTTGGGTGCACAGGTAAAAATGTCGTATTTAGAAATATACAACGAGAATATCCGGGACCTCTTAAACCCGGCGTCGGGTTTTCTAGAGCTTCGCGAAGACACGTCCAGAAATCGTAACATACAAGTGACCGGACTGTCGGAAGTTGTAGTAGTATCTATTGACGAGGTGATGGGGCTGCTGCACCAAGGCAACCGGCAGAGGACGGTGGAGCCGACGGGTGTGAACAAAACGTCTTCCAGGAGTCACGCGCTGCTCAGCGTGACGGTGTGCAAGGCATCCAGGACAGCAACGGCCGTGCGGCAAGGCAGGTTGTTCATGATCGACCTGGCGGGCTCGGAGAGAGCTAGCTTCACTAAGGTACGTGGACGTAATGATGAGTTGCGATACGACCAGGCAATATTCACCGAATTTAATACGACGTACACTTCGTAAATTCCCTACCGGCTACCACTCCAAAATGTCAAGAACTTTTTTTTATATGTAACGACATATCAATTTATCACACTTCTTCAATTATAGTTTTCAGTATCAGTGTAAAGATAATATATATAAATGTACAATAATATAAATGATTTGACGGATTTCAGAATCGAGGAAAACGACTAAAAGAAGGGGCGCACATCAACAGGTCTCTGCTGGCCTTGGGAAACTGCATAAACGCCCTGAGTGGAGGCACGAACCCGCGATTCGTCAACTACCGGGACAGCAAACTCACCCGGTTGCTTCGTGAGTCCTTAAGCGGAAATTGTCGGACTGTCATGATCGCACACGTTAGCTCAGCAACGTCGCACAAGGATGAGACCAGAAACACCTTGATCTACGCCGCTAGGTGATTAATATAATAATACGTATTTTACTATTTGTATTATTGTTTCAGTTCTATATATGATATTATATAAACATTATTTTGCAATAATTAATTAAAAATATTTAACGTTGTAAAGCTTACTTTTATAAGTCCCTCGAAAACATGCGTAGACTAACAGTTAATCTCAATACCATATCATTATCGTTGTATGAAGCAGAGAGGAAAATTTAATTAAAAACAATAGTTTTTACTTTTCACTGACTATTATGAGCTGTAAGTTTATAACAAACATTCCTTAGGTATACACTATTCTATACAATGTTTAGTGTCGTATCTTTTGTGTATCGACTCTAGAATTCAAGACACCAAATACCCTTGTTAGTTTTTATAATCTTGTATGAACCATAATATTAAATTAAAATAATATATGAATCCACGATATTGATGCGCATCGCATCTTCTTTCTGCAGATGTTATGAAACGTAAACTCTTAGTAAGTGGAAAATATATTTTAAGTGATACTGATTATTTTAATAATATTTTTATTTCATATTTCATTGCATATTCGATTTTTAAAGAGATTTTTCTATGTTTTTAGAACATCTTTCTCCTTTTATTTTTATAGTAAACGTGAATACTATTGTAATAAAACTCATTTACTTGCCATATTGGTAGTGGTAATATAGCCAATATACATAGTACATACTGACCACCGTGTTCATATTTACAAATAATCAAATATAGGCATTAACAATACTTAAAACATTTATATATTTTTAAGATTTACTATAGCTATACTTTTAAATGTTTATGTCATTATTATTTGAATCTCTGAAATTCAGCGATACGGCTGTACATGTGTTAATAAAGCTCACTTGTAATTTTTCGCAGAGCCAGTGGAATCTCGCACAAAGTCGAGCGAAACGTTTTAAACGTGTCGTTTCAGGTGAATCAGTACAGATCGGTTATATCAGACCTGCGCAACGAAATCTCTCGGCTGAGGACAAAACTGGATGAGGGCCGGGCAAAATCTTCGAGTGGCCAGCACAGTGACACGCCTGTAAACCAGATAAGGGACCAGATTGTGGGCACGTTCCGCGAACAAATGAAGCTCAGGTAGAGTACCTATATGTACACCAGTTAGGTAAACACATAGCTGATTTTAGAGTTAGAAAATTCATCCCTAAGCACAATATTTTCTTAAATTTTTTATATGTAATTTTTTTTAATATTAAATCAAGTCCCATGTGTACAGCAATAAAAAATTAACTCACAGTAAAGTTGTAAAGACAAACACTTCACAGCAACGTCTTCTCGTGCAAAAATCTCCACTTAAAGTCCTTTGCGATTGTACTAAACTTTAAGTCGCTCCAGATAACTCCACAACCAATTTTCGTTAATAACAACTACGCAAATATTACAGGCGAAAGTTGATGGATATCGATGGACACCTGTTGTCGCTGGGCGTAGAAGCCGAACGGCAACACCAAATAATCAGCCAATGGGAGTCGAGAAACAATAAACTTTACTGCCGGCGAACCAGCAGCCAGCGAAGGCCGAACACCAAGAGTTCTAATAATACGTCAAGTGAGCTAGCAGGATACGAGTACATTACATATTTGAAAAGCATACAACAATTGATTTAAAAAAATTTGATATGGCATTTTGGCCCACTTTATTCTTAAAATTAACTGTTTATTTTAAAATAAGTCATGTTTCATAATTTATCAGAATTTTTTTTTTTTGTTAGTTAAACTACTCTAACACTCAATGATCAACTATAAATTAATTATCAGTAACTTATCTGAATAAAACTAATAGTTACTGCATCATTCAATTAAACTAATTTAATTGTTAAGTTAATAAGATTTTTTAACTTAATAGTTAATCCCCAATCTTTGCTGCTTTCTATATATAATATATATATAGCATATACATATGGATATGGGGATACGGTATATGTGTAATATACCTATCTAGTATAGCCGTATATGTGGCTATACTGTATGTCTGTATCGTAAAACATATTTAAATATAATTATTGGAACAGCAATATAATATAATACATTATGTATACATTATACAGACACCGATTCTTTCGACAACGACCAGCTAAACATGCACCAAGCGTGGTCAGATCTAAGTTACATTGAACACGAACAGGAAAGGTACGTGGCACTCAGGTCTAAGACCGTTAGCGAACTGGACACCGTTAGACAACAAGCAGTGGCCCTAGAAAATGTAATATACGAGCGATAAACTCTCATTGGTGTTCGAAGAAAATCGAAAATATAATTTGAAAAAACTTATTTTTTGTCCCTAGAATCTTCCTAAACGTTTGGATTCTGAGACAGAACGCGAGCTGCTCTCGTTAATATGTCGCGTGCACGAATTGGAAGCCGACAAAATGGCGTTACAGGGTGAACGGCTAGTCGAATCGTACGAGCTGCGCCGCAGAGGAGATCTGTTACACAAGATGCACCGTCAACAACGCATTACCGATGACATCATCACGAAACAGCGGCAGATTATCGAAGGTATATGGTATTTTAATAATATACAATGTGTTCGGGGTCGAGGTGTACTTTTGGTTGGACCTGCTGAAAGGTTGAAGACGCGAAAGTGAATTAAAATAATTACCTTTAAGTATTTTATATAAATACTTACTATTTTGAAAATAAATACAAAAAAAAAAGTTATAAGATTAAAATTGAAATTTTTTTTGATATTACATATATTCGTGTTAAATGATTTTTATAAAGAGAACACTAGAACTGTGATGTTTAATTATACCTTAACTATTTTCATGTTCATCCACTAAGAGTTATTTTAGTTATTTATCATCGATCATCGTCCTATGTAAATCTTATAACACCTGGCCCAAAAATAATTTCACCATAATATTAATTACTTGTTCAAAAGGAGAACACTCAGTTAAAAAGTTTAAGAATTACCATAATACGTCAATACCTGTATAATTGGATAAAATTATTAAACGCTAAATATATCTAAAAATTATGATGAATTAAAAATTGTAAAATTGGAAGTTAGAAATACCTTTTGTTATACATACCAATAATATACATTTATAATTACATTAATAAATAATAAATACTATATAAATTACCTCTGTTAATACGTGCAATATGCATTTCAAAATATGTTTTAACTTGTATATGTAATAGCCATTATAGCGCATCTTAATTGTACGGTACGTCAATAAGACGTAGAAAATGGTTTGGTGCAACTGAAGATTTCAAAATTTCTGATTTTTTTAGGTCAAAACGTGCCGTTGCCGACCGACTTGAAAGAGCTGTATCGATCGTATCAGCAAGAAATACACGCCAACTCTTACAATACGGATGTAAACACCATACCATTAACGCCTACCATACAGTCAATTGACAAGAGGTAGATACACTGTTGTTAAGCATGTGCGCAAAAAAAATTTAGGGAGACTCCCTATAGGGACGTCTAAACCCCCTGTATACGTGCCTGACTGTTATCATCGTTAGATTCAAACAGAAACAACTATTTAAAATAATTTTAAACAGTATTTAAAATCAATGTTAGAGCCTATAGCCGTAGCGCACGTTGACTGCGTTTCACCAAACTCATTTGAATTGTCTCACGCTAATCTTTTTTCTTAACGGTTACTTAAATTGCTTCCTGTTTTAACTTTATAGATAGTGAACGCCTCTTGTATTGGAATCACCGTAGATAATTACAGTTATGAGCTACCTAATCGGTTTTTTGTTTGAATCTCAAACATTGATATATTTTTTTAATTAAAAATAATTATGAACACAAATACACATCAAGTTCATTCTTATACTATAGAAAAAATTAATGCAATTGATAATCAGCCAATAAATATAAAACATGAAACAGTGTAATGAATAATCATTAAATAAATAAAATGATTTGTCTAAAATTTAAATTAATAAATAGTTAGGTATCAATGTTTTAATAAATGCCTATACAAATACAGCAATAATTGAAATAATATAATTTTTAAATTTAAATATTTATTTATTCACTGTAATTAAATCGTAAAAACTTATAATTTATTTAAAATGAGTAGTAATAGAAAGTTAATATTTTAATGTAAAAAAAGTATAGGAGCTTAAAATTATAACGATTTAGAATTATAAAAATATCATAGATAATATTTCAAAAATTATGTTTTACAAAGACATGAATAAGTTATGTAAAAATAATATTTTCAATAAAGTTAAACATTTTTGAAAAAAATTGATGTAGACGCTGAATATATCTCCTTAAATAGAGACCCTGATTATAATATAGTTATTCGCGGTCATCTTAAGTTATATACTATTTGTCTTATGAAGTGTAAAATGTCTTGTCCTATAGTTAGCATTTTACTCGCTAATGCTAGTTATACTAAATTACTCATCTTGAATAGTTGTCATAACTTAGTGTAAGATTGTGTAAAATTGTATTATAAACAGCAATATTACAGAAATACTAATACATACATGTTTTGAGTATGTACTACTAGTGTACTACGTGTTACTTAAATTGCAGTTTCGAAAAAGCAACCATTGACGACCAGCCAGACAAAAATGGGACGTATACCGAAAATGGAACTGGTCAACCGATTACGCCGGAATCGAGACTATGCACAACTTCGAGGTATCTATAGTGTACACGAGATTATTCACTAAATAATAAATTCACTCTTTTTTTTCCTTTATTAATGATTTGATTTAAATTTTGATTTTTTAAATTGTTGAATATATTATCTAATAGGTAGGTACTTGGATTTTTTTATACTATTAAAGAAGTGCGCTGTGGCGATCCCAACTTCTTTTTCACAAATCATAATCCCCTTTTTCCTTTAAATTGTAAGCAGCTAAGTCTTTTGAAACTGTCATCATATCGAAATTCAAGCAAGTAGTTTTTGTGATACTTAACTTCGTACATACTATCTAAGAATTATAAGAAAATGAATTAATATTAATCTATATTAACATTAAAATATATTTTGTAAACATTTTCTAAGAATAATAAACAAACAAAATAAATGATAAATTTTTGTTAACCCGCTATGTAGATAGGTAAGTAGTATTACACTACTACCTACCGACAATCAGATTATTATTTTTAGTATATTTATGTTAATAACTTAAAAACTATTTATTCAAATTATTTTGATTTAAATGTATCTACATCTTAAATTTTCACTTCTTTAGAAATTTACAATCAAAATGGTTAATTCTTCATTAAAAAAAAAGTTTATATAACACCAAGACATTTTTCAAATAGCAAAAAAAATTTAAGCGTATCTATAACAAATTTAAACAAATGATCCTTAAATATATCTACTTAAAATTTCAATAAACGGAATTTCTTAACTAAGGAAAAAAGGGAGTAATCATTTTAGATGAATCGTTTTGTGTACACATATTATATTTTACATATACCACTATAAGGTCATCTTATATAAACACATAAATTAGCATGATATGAAGTCGTATTTTTATTATTTTCGAACTCTATGTGACAAAACCGTTTTCCTAACAATACTGTTTGTTCAATAGCGTCGAAATCAATTTATTTTAATATTTTCATGAATTGTCAATTGGACAATTATGAGATCGTATCTGGATTATGACTTATAATTGGCTGAGTGGGTGGTTGTCGTGGGTGAATGTTCTGAATGTTGTGATGAAATTTCAAACCTACAAAACATAATCTAACATGTCATGACATAAATCTGCATATTATATAGGGTACTTCTGCGCCTCTGAATCAATGTATAATATCATGTTAATACGCATTCGCCATTATTTATTTGTTACAGCAACGAGAGCTTGGCGGCTGGCTTCGACTGGGAAAAGGACCTAGGAAGTTTGCCGCCCATCAATCAATCGGTTGTCGTTCCACACTCCAGAGACGAAATTCCATCGCCCGTTCCGGCTTCTGTGCTGTTTCCGCCGATTTCCAATCGCTTTAAATGAGGTTTATCGATTCTTCCCGTCCACTCGTTCACGTCTAAAACATAAACAAAAATAACATGGTTATAGGTTATACCGTACAGATGTCGCGTATCGTGTAATATAGGTAGGTACCTACTACCTACTGACATTTTTTTTTCAATACATCGATGTAATACATAAATATTTATATATCCATACGGATGACAATTCTAGACCATGTTCAATGTTCATACTATGAAAATTGTATACATAGTTTGCAATGCAATAGCTTGCTTTCAAAATTAGCACCTTGCAAAAAATGTCGATAAAAAAATCAAAACATAATTTAGTAAACTTTTTAATATTTCAAGACCTATTGTTAAATATTTTTGAAATTATGGTAGGTATATTCTTTTATAAATTAATCATTGAATACGCTAATAATAAATACGTGTATATTTAAATTTTTGATTATATATAAGTTCGCAAATTCGTCTACGAAAATATAGATAATTGCCTTTATTCATATCACGATCGATCGATATTGAACCTATCAATTGGCCATAGCCCATAGTAAGTACTAATTTATAAACCCATAGGTAAAATCTTTTATATATATATATATTTATTTATTTATTTTATCATATTATTGTTAGTTATGATTATATAAGCTTGTAACGTATACGTAAAAAAACAAATTTTGTTTTTGTTTTTGTATGGTTAGCAAAATACCACTAGGATTAAATTGAATTTACTTAATATTTTTTAAATATACGATCAACAAAATATATAGGTATTTAATGTTTTTAAATCGATTTGTGTACAATATTATTATGTTAAATAGGTATTATAAATACCTGGCACAGGTGGAAATAGTCCAAAACTTTTGTAAGGATTTCAACCCTTCCCATCGATAAATTATTTTCTAAAAACGATATAAGTTTAGTAGATACTACCAAGTGCTCTAAGTAGTAGTTTTTAAATGGGGCACCCAAGCCCCCTGCCTATTTGCACCAAAACTACCCGACTACCTATAACATTACATCAATCTATAAATAGTTCCTACTTGTCTCCTTAAATTGTATCCAATCATTTCTCATACCATTTTAATAATATCTCTAAACTTATTATACCTACACATTTTATTATCTGAATCTATATATCGATATCTATATCTATATTACATGTTTTGGACAATAAATAATACAATATTCGAATTTGAATAATAGTCGTCCTGGGAATTGCAGTGATATAATCGGAGTCTATAATATACTGCAGGTACGAAGTACCGATCTATATAATACCTACATCATTATTTCGAACGTGAAACTTGTGAGTTGCAATATTCATAAAACGTTCTTGCTACTGTTCAGCGGATTCGCCGCAGGTAAACAATAATTTTGCTTTCACTAGTGGTGTATGGAAAGCTCTTCATAGGTGTTACACGAAGAAAATTTCCCTAATCCTCTATAAAAAAAAAAAAAAAAAAATTGAGTAGGTCATTTATTCACATTAAATATTATTGGTTAATTTTATATTAGCTGGTTATATATATATAACGACTGCGCGGAAATCTAAACACTAAACAAATTTTGGGTAAACAACGAATTCAGTCAAATCCAATTATAAATACAGACATTTTGGAATATCTACAATCGCTAAAATCCAACATTTCCCATTATTTTTCTAAGGGTAACTTAAGAATGAAATGGATTATAAACCTTTTTGAAGAAGATTATGTACATAGAACATTCCAGATGACATTTTGGCAAAAGAAACATGTGTTAACCGAAACAGTGACTCTGTTCCAAAAACAACTCTGAAACCAAAAATATCACAAATTTTTAGACTGGACGTGAAACAATAAAACGTTTTTTGATCAACGTTGCCCATACAAGCTTTAAAATTTTTAATCCATTTTGTGTCACATTTGTATTTTCCCACAAATTGTACACAAATAATAAATATAAAATAAGTTAAACGCTGAAAATCAAATTAAGACTTAAAACTACACACATGGAGACCGATATTGATGTCAGTGACGTAGTCGTTCGTTGAGAATAACACCAATTGTCCCGTTGAAGTAAACCATAATCATTACAATAACAATCATATGGATATATTTTATTTTATTTTTGTGCATTAAACAAGCTTATAACATCACAGTTGCGTAGTTCCTGATAAAGTAAAATTCCATACATGTAAAATAAACGTATATATTTTTGATAAATAAAAATAAAGGTCATTTAATCAAGTGGTAGATGAAAATTTTCAAACCGTGTAGGATGTAGGTAGTACGCGTGGATGTAACAAGGCTGAGAACCGCTGTATAACATTGTTAAGCGCAATTTTTAAATTATAATATTATTTACCTACGTGAATAAAATAAGATTATTACACATAAATGCATAATACACTATAGCACTTTGAAACCGCTAAAAAATAAAATAGGTACCGTAATTAGTATAAATAAGTAGGTATGATGAATTAGCAACTATTATGTTTATGGTGAATTAGACAATGTAGCCCCAAAATTACTCAAGGCCTAGCGTTCATGAATAATGATATAAATCTGGCCACACATATCTTACAAATAGGACATTTAATAATATAGGTAATATATCAATTTAACAGGTAAGTACCCAGCTAACATGTCACAGGATTTTAAGGAGTTTAAGTAGGTAATTTAAATGAAAATTTATATTTCATAAAAATTAAAAACCATTTTGGCCATGTTGTGCTATGTTCAAAAAATATAAACTTATGTCTTAATATTTATAATAACAATAATAATAAAATTATATGATTATTTTTTAGGTATTATAATTATAGACAGAAGTAAACATATTTTTCTTGACACAGCATTTTTTTTTTGATACACATAGCTAATTCTTAGTTTTTTTTTAAACAAATTCAATAAAAATAATTCATAAATATATACTAATTATTTGAAATTTAATTAAATAACATTAGTAAACACAAAATTTTTTTTAGCATAACTAAAAATTGAAAGAGGCAACAGAAATAAATATATGATCAATATTTGTTAGTAAAACACATTGAATAAACTTGAATTTTTACTTTTAATGAAATTACTGTAATAAGTATTTTAATTCAAACGTATAACAATAAAAGTAAGTTTAATGAATCACATTCCAAAATAATAAAATTACAATATTTCACATCAGAAAAATAAAAACTATAATCATTCACATAAATTATAGCACTATATAAATCTAAAACAATGATTAACAGTTCCTGAGAAATAAATAAAATACAATAGTTTTTCAATATTTTAAGGTTATTGTATTAAATTGTGTGAAATTGGTCTACTTGGTAATTAGTAAACTTGTCACTAAAAATAAATTTATAGTTTGACTAATATTTCACATAAAAATTTAAACATTTTATGGTTTAAAAAAAAAATCGTATACTTCTCAAAAAACATTTTTTTTTTTTTTTGAAGGAATGTTAATATTTCTTAACTTAGACATAATTAACAAAAAAAAAAATATATATATAATAATAATAATAATAATAACGACAAGAATAATAACTGTTAGTTTTAAAAAATACAAAATATTACAACTTCTAATAAAGGAAATTAAAGATATTTAGGGTCCATTATTAATGAATTTTTATAATTTTATTGTATACTTAAGTTGGACCCAAATTAAAAATTAATTATTCCTTTAACCTATATTATTATGTTATGGTAACAAAAAACTCTAATTATACTAAAAGACTTCAGGAATGTTAACATAAATTAACAAATAAAAATTTGGCATCTTATGGAAGTTCAGAAATTATTTAAAGTATACACCATTAATTTTAGAAACATATACCAGATAATCTTTAAATATACAATAAAAATGTGATACTAATTTATTTAATAAGTTATTAATTTTTAAGAAAATTAATACTAATCAATAAAATTAAAATATCACAATTTTACTATGTTTATATCGTAATAATATGTATCCATAAAAATTGTTCTTAATATTATAAGTTTAAAAAACAAACATTTTGATTTTGTGGCAAAACGTATTGCTTTAGTTACAAAGTCTATAAGTCATTTAAACATGTTAGTTATATGAGATATAAAAAATATAATAAATGAACACTGTTTACTGCTTAAATATAAATAATCATTCAGCCCCCTCCAAAATACTATTTAAGAATTCATAAAAATAATATTGGCTTCTAATATATATTGCATGTGAAGTATCTATGAAGAATATATTTTGTTTATGTATGAAAATTCAATGAAAATATAGCATGTAATATTGATTATATGGGCTAAGGTTTTGTTATCGTGATGAATTATGCTTTATAGTAACCAAAGTTTAATCGTAATTGTTCCAAGAAGACAAACGTAAGAATTGTTTGCGGAGCCAATCTTACAAATGCTGGAACATAACCCTGAACAAAAATAAAAATATATAATCAAAAACATTTTACAGGAGTAATAATTTTACCTTAAAAAAACCCATCGGTCCAAGCTTGGCAGTATATCTAACTAAATCGAGTGTACCCTAAAAAATGAATTCAGTTTAAATTAAAAACATATGTATCATTAGACATTTTTATTATTCAATTAAAACATACTGAAAATTCGCCTGGTTTAGCATTCATTGCTCGAGTTTTTAACACATCCAAAGGTTGAGTTAAGGTTGTTGCAACAGCACCCTAAAAATTTGGTAAATAATGAAAATTGCATCAAAAAAAAAATTTAAATTGTATTTCACTTACAGCAGTAAGACTAGATAAAAAGTGTGTAGTAGAGTTGTCGCCGAAGTATCCAGATGATAATAATAATTGTTTCACTTGATCATAGAATGATAACTGTCCAACAGTCATTAGAACAGCACGCATTGTAGCTGTTGATGCGCCCGAAAATAATCTGGTAAACCCTTCTTCTCGCCAAACACGTATAAAACCATCAAAAGCATGTTTGTAACTAAAACCATTAAACTGTATTAAAATTAATTTTTTACTTTATTAAAATAAAACATTAAGATGTGATGTTGATGAGGTTTAACTGAACTGTTCAAGCATATACTGTTTCACATATATTATATCTCATCTCAATAAATTATACTTTCTGTATTCAGAGTTTTTCATAAATATTCATGTATTGGATTGAATATTGACATCTAAACTTTGATTTTTTCAATGCATAAATCAAATGGATTCAAATTGTGAAGGTTTCATGTTAAACTAATAAATATACGCACACCAAAGCTCTGTTAATACAATGTGAATACTAAATAAATAAAATGTTAATATTTCGTGACATCCATACTTTCTGCGTTTTTCCAGTGGTAACTTTACATCATTCTGCATTCGTACATTAATCATATCAGCTGGGGTTCCAACAAACCCACCAGCCGCCCCAGCAGCAGAAGCCAACATCACTGTCTTATAGAATGGAATATTTTCACCAGGTTTGGTCATTCCTTGTTTTCCAACCTAAAATAAAATACAATTCATAACAAACTGTAGAGGTCAACAAGCACTTTAATGCAATACCTCATATATTCCAAATCGCACAGTTGAATATGACAGTTGTCGACACAATGATGCTGAAATACCCGTATATAGCGAGAATACACCTTGTTCTCTGATGATTTTCATTGCTAAACGGCTGACAGAAATTTTTCCTTCTTGTTGTGTTTGTAAATGTACCTGTGTATCAGTTTAAAAATAGTTAATCCAGTCATTAATACCCATTTAATATTTACCTTGAGCAAGTCCAATGGATGTGTACAACATGCAGCACCAGCCGAACCAAGACCACCAAAATACCATCGTGAAAGCTTTTTACTTTTATCGTTGGTTGCCATTTTAACTGTTTTGCAAAACACGACCTGATGAAAGTACAAAAATATTCACATATAGATAAAAAAAATGATCAAATTTAACAGTAAATATTACTGCAACTCGATTATAATAATTCTACATATTCTTAATGGACGTTAAACAAGTAATCATCAAAGTCGTTAGCCGACCTCTCTGTCGGTAATTTATTCAATGCTTAGTGTCAAGGTGACAACAAAATTCAAAAATATTAACTCGAATGAAAATCCTAAAAAATAATGTTCAGTTTACCAACAGTAGAAACCCTTACCGGGAAAAAACGAGACAGACGTAGTCGAAAACCAAAATTCTATGAATGACTTGTTGTTCCCAGTCGTCCTTACATGAACTAACTATCAACTTTCCTCTCGGGTTCCGGTCATGATTAACACATTAATATTCGTTTCGGCCGTGGGGGGACGTATACCTACTTCATCAGTGATTTGGTTTAAGCATTTGACATTAACACTTCAACAAAGTGTTGTCGATTGCTGGTGTATCGTTCAAAAAAGCGTAAAGGGGGGTGAAGGGCAAAATGTGATAATCCAAGGTCAAATAAGTCATACGATAAGCGAATTTAAAAATAAAAGTAAATTCAGCAAGCTCCACGGCTGGAAACGAGTTTGTTATCACAGAATAGATAAACATATTATTATTCTCACCGAATCCGAAATTTGAACTTCTAAAGTTCTAAGCAGTAAGCATAAATCCTACTGATTTTATTGCTATTGGTTTACAGGTGCATGTTCCGAACACTCCGACTCCGAAGTGCTTAATTTCAAGCTTCTCAACTTACAAGTAATCAAATCCAACATCTCTATACTCATATACCTATAATTATTATAAATTAATTAATAAATAATTATTGTATTATCCATATTTTATATTTTTATTTTTTTCTATAATGTGTTAGTATTTTGTAGCACAGAATTGATGAAGTATTTACAGATATCTACACTAGATAGATTGGCCATTGGTCCCTCGCGAGTACTCAATGTCTCAATAGTCGATACTAGATAGAATAATAATTAATTAATACTCTGTGACTTTGTGGCTTGTGGGCCTACAGCCTGTAAAATTTTCATAGAGTAATGTTGAGAGAGCATCTGATTAAATAATATAATGATAATTAGACCTAAAAAAACAATGGGTTCTGGAGATGCTTTTGCACCATCCTAGCTGCACCAATAGTGATAACTGATAAAGTATTACCTACAAAACAAAATATTAAAGTATGATCAATGAATTAAATTAAAATGATGAAAACCTAACTTCATCAATTAAAAACCAAATGAATAAGGTTTTATTTAATAAAAAACAAAATTCTCATTCACATTTTTACATTTTTCAAAAAATCACAAAACGACAAAACTGATTTTTATTTATTTGATGAAGATTAGGAGAAGGAGAACAAAGACCAAAGCAGGAATTGGGATTTTGGATTTTATCTAAGGTATTAAGCAAATAGGCATTAGATTTTTATATTTTATTCTTATAATAAAATAATCTTATCAGGTTCGCTGTTATCAGTTGTTATCGAAATCGGTGAATCTGTGCCCATGCCATCATAGTAAATAATAATAACAGTTGATTATCCACGCGTTCTAACTTCCCAATTGCGGGAAACTTAAACGAAAATTGCGAGTTAGTAGCTACTTAGTACTTACTAGGCTTAGGATACCGATTGGTGTCCGCTGTTCACTACGCCGTCTAATCGCCAACGCCATGTCCAACGTGGACGTATTAGAACAATTACAGTTGGTGCTCAGACCCGACATGTCGGACCGGCGGATCGTGTGCATCGAGGAGACAGACACTGCCAAGTCGGATGTGATCCTATCGTTTTACATGTGGTACGTGTTCACCAAGACCGACAGACCCGTGTGCATGGTTGGTGTCCGAGACACGTACGGTCATTACCAGAACATAGGCCTGAAGTTCCATTACAACCTGTTGTCGATGTACAATCAGAAGCGATTCACGTTCATCGAGTCCGCCGTGTCCGTCGAAAATTTGGTCAAATGCGCGCAAGACCTGTTGGAAAAGTACCCCACCGGTATTGTTTACATGGTGGTGGACGACATTAGTTCGCTGTTGCTGTTAGGTGAAAAGTTTGAGGACATTGTTGGATTCCTGGTGTTCGCCAAGCACCAACCCCGCCTTTGCCTTGTATTTGCCTGTTGGAAACACAAGACAGACGAATCAGCTAAAAGATTAGCATCTGCCGTGTCGCATCTAGCTGACACCAGGGTGGCACTGGCGCCATTGGTCACAGGGTTTTCAAACACAGCAACAGGCACTATGAGGATCACTACACATGAATCATTTTATCATATAGATGACGTGTCTTATTTGTACAAATTAGCCGACAATGGTCTCAAGTTAACATTGAATTCAAGCACTGTCAGATAAAATCATTAAGTATTTTAAATGTTTTATGAGCTACTGTGAAGTGATATGATTCAATGCCTACCATTTGTATAAAATTAATTTATATATTGTAAATAAAAATCAACTAACAATAACTTGTCTATTTATTTTATTAAAAAAATGTGTACAATCAAACAAAACATGCAATAATAACATAGTATTTAAAATTCAACAGCCATTAAAAATAATCATAAATCACAGGATATCTAAAGTAAACAATAAGTTCATAACAATCAGGTATTTTTTTTTTAATAAACAAATAATTAAATAATATTATTAAGCTTTGTATGAAGGTAAATTCATTATTTTACATGGATTTAAAACGCTAATTTACAAATAAACTATTTTTAATAGCAATAAATAAAAAATAAAAAATTCCTACTTCTGTACAAAATTGTTAACATAATAAATTACACTATATTTTTATACATTTAGTTATTTATAATATACATTATATATAATAAAAGTATACATATTTAGTCTTTGTGAGCATAAAATAGTTTATCGTATTATACTTTTGTAACATTTTTTTTATTCTTACATCATTTTAAAATGTAGGAAAGTAATAGTAGACAATAGTTAAGTATTTAAAAAAGTTTAGGTAATCAATATTCAATAAGTTCTTTTAAATATAGGAATGTGATAAGCACAATTTACAGTATTATATTGCTATAATTTATAATATGAGTAGTATAAGCAATAGCAGATATCATTAGTTATGAGTTTATTTATCTTAAATGGCATTAAAATTATATTTATGTTCATAATTTTAACCTTTTAACGATTTAATAAAAATAAAAAAATGCCTATAAATAAAAAAAATAAATATCTATTTGCACAGTGAAATAGTTGTGCGAGGTTGTATAACGTGATAATGTTCTAAGAACATATGTTTGCAAAATTAAAAATTATTTAGATAAATATTACCATAAATGATTTGAGTTTTTAGGTAAGTTCCAATCTTAAATATTTCAAAATCAGACAAGATGCCATCAACTTGAATTATTAAAAATAATTAAATAATAAATAGTTATACAACTGAAATGTGCAATATGTGAGATACTGTTATGAACGCTAGCTATTAATGTTCTTAAAAGCCTTCCTTAAGTCAATGGACAGTGAAATATAAATAATAATAATTTAAGCAATTATTTTACTTTGTTAAATTATCGTATTTGTTAACTTCAAAACTGTAGCTTGGTTACACCGCTTAAGAACAAATTCACATTTTGGTTGAAGCCAAGGTTCACCGTCAACCTGAACTGGTAACTTTTGTAATAATTTAACCTGTCAATCATAAAATGTTTATGATAATTGATAAGTAAACAATATAAATTTATCAATTGTATACAAATATTAACATTTAACTTACTCTGATCATAGATGCTTGACCAATTCTAATAGGTTCAGCAATTCCCATTTTTAACTGTGCAATATGTATGGAAGATCGTATGCCAAGTACTTCTAAACGTCCATCATCAATAAACTGTGCACCAAACTCATTATCATCATTAGCTCCCAATTTCCATAAATTTACACCAGCACCCCAAGATTCAATATTCACAATTACAATAGATTCAATATCTGGTAAATGTATTCTTTTCTCATCCATGTATAACTCAATCATATTATGCAGACCCTGACACTGATGTTCTAAAAATTGTTGTGTACCACACCCCACATATATCATTTTATTCAACAGTGTACTATTGAATAAATATAATGGTGACTTTCTAGTACGATGAAAATCCAATGTTATTTGAGCGTCTAAACCGATTCCCAAGTAGTTGTACATAGTGATAGTGTTTGTTAACCTTATCTTTTTCAACACATCTGACAAAATATTTACTTTCCATCTAGTAAAAAATAATCATCATTAGTCTTGGTTAATATCTCTTTCATGATAAAGTTTAAAAAAATAAAATTGACCTATCTAATTTAATAACTGAAATGTTATCAAGAGAATCCATTATTCCAGAGCAATCAGAATCTGAATAGGAAGTTCCCCATCCTAACACCCTAGACAAATCATTGCCTGTACCAAGTGGTATAATACCTACAGCGGGATCTACCTGAAAATATTCATTTGATTATTAAAATATGTATTTATCATTGATTTAATAATGCTGGATATACTTTTAGCTGTAAATTATGAATGCTGTTTAATACACCAGCTACTGTACCATCACCTCCAGCAACCAAAACGAAAACACATTCTAGCTGTGTGGTTTTTAACCAATCCAAAGCTTTTTCTGGAGGGCAATCAATAACATCATATACCTGTATAGGATTTAGTAGACGCCGGAAATGTGAAATAATTAAAGTTCCATCATTATTACCAGATTTCTTATTTGCTAAAATATTACATAAATATATTTTAAAAATAAATTAAATTTTTTTTATATAACTACTTACCGAATATAATTAATGGTGTCCAGTTTTCCCAACCAGGATGAATAACTTTTTCAATTGTTTGTTTGGATATGTTTTTAAATCGATTATTTGTTTTTATACAAAATGGTGGAATGATATATTTACGATATATTCCAAAATCACATTTCTAAAAACAAATTATAATTAAAAAAAAAAAAAAACATAACTATTATAACAAAAAAATTAACTATGATTTATTATTAATGTTTCAATGAGGAACTTTTTGATGCGATAATTTTATTTAAAAATCTACTTGAAATTTTGACTATAGTTATATTACTTGAATTAGGTATGATTAGCAGTATAAATGTAGCATAGGTACATCTCTCAATGATTAAATAAAAATATACATATTATTGAGCTTTTAATTTAATAATTGTAAACATTAAGAAGGGTGATTAAAAAAATAAAAAGTAACTGATACCTGAATAAATTTGGATATACAATTGTCATGTAAAAATCTCCTGCACCATAGACATTGAAAAAAATGTCCAAGAGTACTATCAGTGTCATCGTCCAAGGAACAAACACAGCATATAACATCAATTAACAGAGCTATAACAAAAAAAAAGTTAAATAATTAATAATATCTTAATAGTATTAAAATAACTATATTAAATTATTAAATTAATTACATTTGTTCCAGTGGTGCATAAATGTCTTAGGTGGTCTATTAGTACTTAATATCTTACAACATATTATTTTGTTAGCTTTTTTAACACAGCCTAAGTCAACGAAAATCTCACAATTATCACAATATCGAACTTTAGATCCATGCGTTAATGTTTCACATACAATACATGCATTTGGATCCTATAAATAAATAATTATCAGTAATTTGTTTTTAAACCTTAATTTAATACATTATGTTAGAAATAAACTCAAACTGATTGAATAATACTTACACTCAATATGTAGGATGGTTTTTCGACCCATACATGAGATGACAAACCTTTGTCAGCTACATCACTTTCAGGAAACAACCATCTGAACGCTTTAATACTAAAAACAAACACTACAATTGCAACTAGAAATGCAATTATACTGGACGTCACTAGATCATCTGTATCCAAATACATGGTAAATCTGAAATACGTTAAAATAAAAAAATTGAAAAAAGTTCACGATTGTATGCTATTATTATTTTGAAATATAAGTTCTCATGAATATGTAATATATAAAAACGGTTAATTAATTATTTAAGTAGGTAGATAGTACCATAATCGATTTACTTAACGAATTGTGCTAAGCTATCTATTACTGTGTTAAAAAATGAAAATACAACTGACAACGTTTCGACGTTGCGCAGTATTTAGCAGTCTCGCACATATTATCTGACCTTTTTGGCATAATTTAATGCTAAATGCGCAAAGTCTTTTATTTAAAAATGAGTATTGCATACTTTAAGTGATAGGTATAATCTATACTCTATATGATGGTACACACAACGTTTTGATTTGATTTTTACATTTGAAAATCGAAAGTAAACTGTGATGTAAATCGTATCATTCGTATCACTATTCACTATTTAATTTGTATAATCCAACACAGAATATAACTGTTTAAAAATGATAACAATTTCATATCAATCCGATTAGGAAGTAAACACACACGACACAGAATCACAGAATATTTATATATTAAATGGGTAAAACTGTCAATTGTTAATAATGTTAATATTAAACACACGTAAGTAGTTGAGTAATATTAGTCTTTCTAATTTTTAAGATTATACTAGAGAGGTGGAAACTGGAAATGGTAGAACTTAATACTTATTACATGACATAAATATATGATGTCAAAACTGAAAACCATTTTGAAATAAAAATTTTAATTAAAACCAATGAATTAGTTTTTTCAATATAAACCTTTAACTATCACAGAGACAATTTAATTATAACAACCCCAGCTAGCTATTTATTTAAAATGTTAATGTTTATTTTTTTTTACCTGTTAACATTTATTATCAGTAGAGCTAATACTTAATTCTCAAGGTAGTTATATAAAGAATAATAACTATCTTGGTTATTCTGTACTTATAACAGTTAAAGCCTTAAGGCTTAAACATTTAAAACATTGAACTTTTAAAAAATAAAAATCATTAAATAATTTATTACAAGCAGTAGGTGTGTAAAATAGGTTAATTCATCATTATAAATGTAATGTTATTTATTTTATTTTAAAATATAATATAAACAAATATATTATGTCTATGTGCTTACACATTTTATGTACCTACCTACCGACTAACAACATATTTGTATATACGAGTAAGTACACTAATATGTAATAAATATCAATTATTATTTGTTAAAGACTGTAAGGGTTTTTAATTTTTATTCTTAATAATAAACAACAAAAAACGTATTTTACAAAGAGCACAAAAAAAGAAATAGCAGATATTATTATGTACTACGTTTATTCTATATTGGCCAATATAAATGGCTCTATATTAACCTATATTATAAACCTATTATATTATATTTTCTAAAAACCTTAGAGAATATGGCTAAATCTTATTAGTTATTACCTATCGATCATAAGTTGTAAGTTGTAACGGATTAATAATTTCCCATTAGTAAAAATACGTATGCTGGTCGATTTTTTTTAATCGGTTTTTCTCAAAGTATACCAATTATAATATATAACCAGTTTTTTAATTATGTACCAAAAGTGTAAATTGTAAACAATAAATCTAACCAGATTTAATCCGTGAAAGACAAAAGTTGCAGAAAAACATTTAAAAAGTACAATAACACCTACATAAATACGTATAGGTAAGTAGGTACCTACTAATAACACCCACATATCGTGTCAACATGCTATTCATGGAAAAATATTTATTGAAAATACATCAACAGAAAATAACAAGAATAAAAGAAAACAATATAAACGGAACAAAATTACAAACATTTATTTTGGAAAAATGTATGAAGGTAAATTATTTTAACTTCATTTTATCTTCAAATAACTTATAATAAAAATACACTGTAATAAGTGTAATACATAAATTATTAATATTATTAATAATTAATTATTGGATGTCTAGATGGGCAATAAGCCTTCCATTAATCAACGTCAATCATAAATAAATGTGATAATATTGAGATCATTACCTAAAAACTTTAGATATGCCTAATTAGTGATAAAACTAGAATAAGTTTTATTGGGTTGTACTGATAATGATAAGGTGGAAAATGCATTACTTCATGTCCATTCAAACACAATTTGATCAAACTCATATATTTTTTGTTTTTGTATCAATAGTTTGACCTTTTTACGCAATTCATTCATTGTCTCAAGTGGTGAATATTTAACTTTTTTTTCAACAGTCGAAAAAACATTTGCCTTTGAAGAGTTTTCTACTAAAGAACTGAATGGTACGGGGCGTAATTCATTAGATACCTACGAATGATACGATTATAAAAAGTTCTTCTAAATTTGGTAACATTTTAATAAATCACTCATTAAAAATAGTAGAAATAATTTGAAAATGATAACCAACGGAAGTATCTGCACTATTTAGCATCGAAAAACTAACCTTGATCCAGATACTAAACCCAAATGAACTGGATCCCACTTGGTAAATTTTCAATCACCTTTTCTCGTAGGTGCTTTAATAATTCCTTCTACGTTTAATTCATTTGTACTCTTTGGTGTGATTCTGATTAACCTACGTCTCGTCTAAATAGATAACGGGCGTTATTTTGACGAAGGTTAATTATTATAGTACACAAACATTTTACTCACATAGCAACTATGACATTCCGCTCCATTAAGAATCGACGCAGTCATTACATTTTTTGTACTTGAAGTTGAGACTTTTCAAAATACGACACACGGAAATACCAAAACTTCTGTGCTTGTTCTTTTTTGATACTCAGCTGATATATTTGATGTGATAGCGGTACCTACTCACGTTTATCATAAAAATCGAATATTAAGTAGTTCATACTTGGACTAAAATATCTATAAATATAAATAATCACAATAATTTTCTACTTATTTTTAGTTTAAAATTAAACGAAACAACGTATTTTGAATAAAGATGTTAATTATTTTGTTATTATTTGTAACGGAACAACGGAACACGCACTAAAGAAAACGGCCTCTCTCAGGGCCAACACATACTACTAAACAACGCACATTAGACACATTATCCAGCGTGCAAGTTTACTAATCGGTACGGTGACGTACTACGTATATATACATATAAATATATAATATATAAAAATAAACTTGAACGAAATAGCTGGTTAATCTTTTATTTTTCAAAACTTTCAATAACTATTAAAACTCAATAGGAATCAATATGACCTGAGACCAGAGCGAGCCGACGATCGATCAGTCAGTAAAGCAGCCGAGTGGAGCGAGACGACGACGAGCAATTGTTGAGTGAATCCAGCCACCTAGCGACGACCACGACCAGCGGACCGACTGCAATCGCACGTAGAACGCCGACTTCCGGACTCCGGAGTGTCGATCACCCGTCGACCGTTGATCAATGGTTTTGTATTTCTGTCACATTATCGCGGACGCTCTCGGCGAAGTTTCGGATAGTCTACACTCCACAACCAACGGCGAACCCGTTGACGACGCGCACCATACAGAATTAATCGATTATCGAGATCGTTCACTTTTTGGTGGACTTCCGACCAACGTTTTCAAAGTCCCGGTCGCGACAATCGTTCCTAAAGGCATGCTACCTGAAACCACCACGACGCATCACGTATCCGGCGGATGTGAGACCCCTATCGAAACAACAAGAGACAGTCGATCTAATCATTGTGAATGATTATAAAAAAAAAAGATTCTTTACAGAATATTAACTATTAGTAAAGTTCCCACCCAACGCGCACACCCTGTAGAAACATCCAATTCCTATTCGTTAACACTCAAATAATGTCTATACTTTTGATTGGCACTGTTATTCAAAATAAAATTAGGCATATTGTTACTATTGGTTCATCCTAAAAATAAACATTTTGACGTCTTTTTTTTTATTTGTTATTGGTATAACAACTGATAGCTATAATTATAATATATGACAAGAAAATCGTAAACAACTCACAACAATATTAAAAATATTACATAAACATGGTAAAAATATTTAAAAAATAGTGTAAGCTCATGATATTATATAAACTAAAGATGATTAAAACAAGAATATAAAATTATAAATCTGATGTTAGCTTGCGCATTAAAATAAAACAACTATATATATTATTATGGGGAAAACGTACAAAAGTATACTCTGTCGACTGTCAGTATATATAGTTATCATTAAAATATTGACTTTTTCATTATAAAGTCATTAGAAAAGATAGGTGAGACTTTTGGTGAACTTGGAAATAAAAGAAATACCTATAAATGTTTCCAAGTTTGAAGAAAAGTGTGGATGATTTTGGTAAGAGAAAATAAATTGAGCGCATGATGATTTATCGGAATTTCATTTTTATTTAAAATTAATTTAGGAAAGTTATCTTTGGTTTTGGAAGCAGGAAAGACACGTTCTTGTGGAATTTGGCAATTCGGCTGTTGGACAATTTAAGTATTATATAAACTGTAAACTAAGCAACTTTTATAATCATGGCATAATATACACCTGACAGTTGAGTCTGGCAACATATTACATATGTCAGATCTGTGTTTTTTCTCCACATTTTAAACATTGGCATAGGCTAATAATCTTAGTAAAAAGTCTTAAATAATAACAATAATAATAATTTAAATACTTAGGTATGTAATAATTAATAACGTAATAAATATGAAGTTTTTGACAAAAATTGATACATTTGATGAGTATAATTCTACCAATTTTGCGAAATAAACTAATTTTGTACCAATGCCCTAACTTGGTCATTGCACTTTCATTAGTAATAATAAATTTAACTTTAATAGTAAACTATTAGTGTCGATTAAACTTATAATCTCAACAATTTATTAGTGTATCCTACTAGCTTTCTTTTCTTTTTGAAGTGTCTACAAATTATATTCTGATTAACTATATAAC
>NW_020271124.1:0-19774 GCF_002803265.2 Melanaphis sacchari | reverse complement strand
CGCGGTGTACTTCGTTCAGTTGTGCTAGTACGCGCGACGATACGATAACCGACCGATGTACGCGTCTGATACGCGTTTCCGGCCACGAACGGAAATCGGGGACGTGGGGCTCGATCGAAAACGCGTGAACGTACGGATAAACGATTTTCGGTATCGTAAAGAACAACCATGACGATCGCGGCGGCGGACCGGAGGCGTCGGACGCGAATCAGGCGAAAACGCGCGCGGACGGGACGAAAAAGGCCCGCTCGGGCTATGGCGGAGAACAGACGGAAGAGGTCTCGAGGCCAGGAAAGCGGAAAAAAGTATAGAACAATAATAATAATGACTATGAGCTGGCGAGTAACCGATAACGACGGCTGGGAGATAACGATGAATATGGGAGAAGACGATAAGAAAAAGATTTTCGATTGTACAGTACAAACCTAGAGCACTCTGGCGACGAAGCTCTGAGTATATTATAAGATATAACCATCTCAAATTTACAGTCGGTATTCGTCTAACCATCATTTTCCGCTATAAAGTTTAAGTGTAGATTTTGACAACATTTGATATTTGTAAAAACAGCTATCATCATTAGATTTTTCTATAAAGTCATATTTGTTTGTTAATGTTTGAAATACTTATACATTTTTGTATAAAATGTAGAATGGAAATATATATTGGAAAAATTGAATTTATTTTATTTACATGCTTATCTATTACTCACGTTCTTTATTACAAAATTCTGTGGATCCATTGCTCTAACTTTAATAAATTAATAAAAACTTTATTATTTAATTCTGTTTACTTTTCACTTGATATAATAAATATAAAAATCAATCACAAGTATAAGTTCAACGTTTAAAACAAACTTTATAATTATTTTACAAATATTATAAAATTTAAACATTTTAGAATAATACATACCTCCGGTGCTATAATTTGATTTTTTGTAGTATGTATATATCTGTAAAATTATAATATATAAATAATTATAATTTATACATATATTAGTTTCCTTATTTTAACAGTAATTTTAAAATGTGTGTCAAGTTCTACGTGATAATATAATACAAATACTTTCATCAATGACGAATAATAAAATTAGGATTCCTGTTCTCTGGACTAAATTATCCGGCGGTCACTAATTAACTGTTACACTCAAACTGCTTATTACAATGATAATATGTGAATATAGAACTAAAATAAGTTATTTTTAAATTTTCTAATTATCGTCTATATAATATGATATGTATTAAAAATGTTTGCCTGACTGTGGTTTGTTATGGACAGTGATAGTTGTAAACAGTTATCTAAACCAAACCCTGATTATTTATAGTTGAATAATTTAAAACTTTGGTTAAGACATAATAAAGATAATATATATGTATGTCCATAGCGATTTTAAAAATGTATTAAATAACATACTACGAATTGCATCTTCCCCCAGTACGGATTCGCCCCACTTATTTTTTTGCTGGAAACAAAATAAAACACAATAAATTTATGATTTGTAATTTTAACATAATATATTAAAATTTGAAGAAGCCATGAAATTAAAAAAAAAAAACAGAAAATTTTCTCCTTAATCGTCATGGCATAATTTCAAAGAACAAGAAAAAATGCTAAACTACAAGTAGTAGAATGTGAGTTAAGATCACATTATTACTCATTATTCAAATACCTACCTAAAGATAAGAACAGATTCTTTTGTTTAACTTGCATCGTGTGAAACTTATTGAGAATCGATAATGATTAATACCTTGTTGTTCTAGTATCTTACTAGCAATAATTAGATACAATAAGTATTTATATTAAATAAGGTATAATACTTGATATATTATATAATTTTTTTTTTATCATTTGCAAAGCGTTAAAAAAGAATGAATACTATTAAAGCGTTAGTTTTTTAATATTCTAATCAGTTTCTAAGGTTTTCCACTAAATAATTTATAATATTAGGTATATTTTGAAAATTTAATTTAATGTTAATTAAGTTAAAATAATTTTTAATAACTGATGAGTATAACATTTAAGAAAAATTTACAAAGCTCACATCATTTAATTTATCTTCAGTTCTTCTACTTATAATTAGTGAATTAATTAATTCATTTTCTGAATTAGGACCACTACGATTTGGACTTTTACTCTCTGCAAATATGAGTTACCACACAATTAATGGAAAAAAAAAAGTTGTTAATTGTATTCATTTATATTTTATTATATATATATATACGATACACACCGTAGATGGTAAAACAGTATATTATATGTTTTAATATTACTTAAAGCGTAGTCATCCGATATATTTTAAATATATAAACTATAAATTCACTAAATTAATTACCGATTGCCTTTACGAGATTGTAACTTACAAATGGTCTGCCATCTACATAAATACATACATCAGACGTTTAATACTCTCTTATACTATATGCAGATTTATGTATCGCAAAATTTTAATATTAATATGTATTGAAAACAAATACGTAATAATTAGAGTTTTGAATTTGTAGGAAAGTATATTTTTTTTAACTGGTTATGAATTTGAATTATGTAACATTTTTTTCAATTATGAAACTTTTGTTCTGAATTTTTCAACATTTTTAAATTTTTGGGTCATAATTTCATTTTTATTTAATTTTTTCGTATTTTTAATCAAATTCTGTCAATAAACATTTTAGAGAACATATTTTTTATTGCACACAGGCTGTATGAACGTCAAATATATATTTTACACAAGCTGTATGCGGCTTAAAGTTAATGATTCGATAACATAAGGCAATATTACTATTTTTATGTGGCATATCAGTATATCATTCACGAATTTCTAGGTTAAATTGGTTAATTAATTATCTTAGTAGGTTAATGTCGTTTAGTACCATTTCGATGTTTGTGAGAGTACTACACTTTTGTCATTTTAAGTACATATTTTATTGCATTTTTTGAAATTTTAAAAGAATTTTTGAAGCTTTTCAAAGTTTTAAATTCACTTGCAGACCTGGTAATAATTATAAAGTAGTTACACCTGTTTCATATGATTGAATATATAATAAATATAACAAACATTGATCTGATAATACTTAATTTTAACACTATAAATAAGTGTACTTACAAATAAACCCCATTAATTTTAAATTATCTGTTGTTTTGTGTCCCACATAAAAAATATAGATAAGTAAACATAAAATTAAATTGAAAATTATAGAATAAGTAGGTAACCACTTTGATGTACATTATATTCCAAATGTTATTCATCAGTTATCAGCAAGGCTCGGGACTTGATGCGCATACATATGCATAATAAAATATCGATTTTTAATTTGACATCTTTATGGGTATAAAAAAAACAAATATGTGTCGAATCCGATTTCTTCTATCTCTTTCTCGAACAAATATGTAAATGCATAAAAAGTCCCGATCCTTACTTTTTCAGTAAGTCACTGTTATATTTATGTCCAATTTGAATAAACAAAAATAAACATTTGTAAAAACGATTCTAAGCAAAGATGATTTGTTCCTATGTATTTTTTAATATATTAATATTCAAATAAACTATTTAATAATAATTATAGAAATGTTAAGTTAAATTGATTTTTACCAAGATCATTATATATAAAAATATCGTAAGTAAGTAATATATTAACATGCGTCAGATGTTTCAAGTAGTCCTGAATAATGTTATTTAATTTGAAAAAAAATAATTAAAATTATAAATCTTCGTTTAAATATACAATTTTATCGAATTGAACTTAAAATATTACTTGCCTTACTTGTATTTTATTTTCAGTTTTATTTGTTTTTACAGTTATTTAGAAAAATACTGTAAGTCTTTTTATTTTTGATATCCCCAAAATAACCAAATGAGGCTAATTTATTTATTTACAACCAAAGATCATTCCGGTTATTACCTATGACTCTAAAAGGTGGTGACAACAAAAAATTGTTATCAAATCAATGCATTTATCACTTCACTTAGAATTTATGAAAAATCTAACTCAATTCGTATAATCCGTTTCAAATAATGTAAGGGCGTACTGCCATGGCCCATCCGAATGAACGCGGGACAACGTCTGGACCCTTCTCCCACAGTATAATTTTATCGATTTCCTATTTGTCGCCGTCGACGACGTCGTAGCAAACAGAAAATTGCCATTACCAGAATGGTCTGCAGCAGCGCTAAATGTAGCGAATGTTTCGATCCGTTTTCGTTTTTTACTGCCAGGTGCATAGTTAACGTTAAAATATGCGTAATTAACGTTATGATTATTAATTACTAATATTAAGTATCTCCATAAATAACTGCATTAAAAACAATTTATTGTAATTTACATTCCTAACATGTTAGACATAAACCGAAACATTTTTATGTATTTCTAACTACAAAATTATTTCTAATTTTCGAGATTTTGACAAATCTAAGAAAATTTAAATTTAAATGTTTAAGAAAAAACAATGTAAATATAAATTTTTAATCTCATACTTTAATGAAATTTACAACGTATGTGCTTGGAATCTTAAAACACACACCATTGCAAAAGCAATACGTTCGTCGCTTTACATAAAATCGAAAATATTATTTGGAAAACAAATCACTAATAGAAAAATAATATATAGTAAAGATTTAAATGTAGATACAGAATAAAAGCTAAATAGAATAGGTAGTTTAAATATCGTATAAGTATGACTAGCACACAAGTTTAGGTAATTTTATCATGGTTATGATATAAAAACGTAAACTGCAAAATATATAAAAAAAAATATACTGACATAAAAAATTATCTTACCTTGGCATCCTAAAAAGTAAAATAAAATAATTTTAACTTAATAAATATGAATACTTAAATTTTATTATAAGATAAAGCTTGAAATATTATAAAATATATTATTTAGGTACATAATACAATTAACAAATTTTATCATAGTTATGTCATATCAATTTGTAAAACGTATTAACTATAATTTACTGATTTTAAATCTATTACTTTGAATTTCTGAAAACAAATATAAAATCTGCATTAAGTTAATTATTTGATATTTAAAATTTTTTTAGTGTTACGTATATTTTAAATTATAATATAAAACACTATGGTGGATCGTGGTATTTATCATTTCAATATTTGGCGTAATTTAAAATGAATGAATTGTTAAAGTCTATGTACTTTTTATGTATTATTATTTTTTATTTAAATTGCAGACGACTTAACATTCTGTGTTTTATTTTATGTACAGCCATACAAGTGCATCGATATGTATATGAGTATAAACACCATATTATGTGTAAAAATTAATTGTACTGTGTAATTTTACAGTATCTTTGTATGTAAACCAAATAATATTTGAATGTAGTTATTGAGTGCACACACAGTCGTCTTTAGTTATGCAGAGATTCTTAGGAACACAGAGTTTTAGAGTTCTTAAACCATTAAAAAAAAAAAAAAGCTATTGTAAACTTATTGCATAAAATATGATGTATCATCCGAATTATATTATAATGAATTGATTTTTAAATACAGATTTAAAATGTTCAAGTATTTTAATATTATCCTAATATTTAATATTAAAATCAATCAATATAATTTATATATCCAAAATAGTAAACTAGAGTAAACAATATATATAATAACTATATAATATATAGCAACTATAATTTATTTATTTATTAATTAAAAATTATCGGATTATGCCCTTTGAATAAATATAGGTAAATAAATACAAATATCGGAATATAATACTATAAGTTGTGTGAATAACAATAGTTATAATAATAATAATAATAATACAATAATGAAATTCAAAAAAAGCTAAATTAACAGTGATGTTGTGTAAATTTGTGTTATTTCATTTTAAAATAATAAATCTATAATCTAATTTTTACTTAAACCTTTTAATCCCTAGAAGTCAATTATTCAGAAATACAATATTTATATACTAATTGTAGTTTTTACCTTTATGGATTTTGGTAATTTCAGTTGCACAGTGGCTTATATTAATTATAAAACTTAATATTATTAAAACTTTATATGAAATCATAGTTTTATGCTTAGATAATTAAAAAAAACGAGTACAAATTTTCTTTACGAAAAACAAACCGAAAATGATCGCATTCAGCATACGTACTATGATAATATATATACCAAAACAAAGCCTATTTATTTTGGGTTATATACATTAAAATGAATAAATAAATATTTTATGTATTTATTTTAAAAACATCTGTTTTAACAATCAAAATGAAATAATGTAATGTGAGGTGGCACAAATATAATAACTTAATTCATAATGTTAAACGGTATACACGTGTAAAAATAAAATTTAAAATATGAAATAAATTGAAGCTAAACTAAATTCTTAAACTCTTAGATTTTATTAAAGGATATGATCAGTGATATTATATCAAATTTTGATTTACATTATTTGGTTCAACAACAATTAAAAAATCTTGATAAGCCACAGCTTTTTCTCCACTCACTTACAAAAGTGACATGACTATAAGCTGTTATTAAATTTACATTCCTAATATTTTGACACAGCTTTTACTATTTTTATTTTATAGTTAATACCAAGAGAATAACAATGATATAAGGTTCATATCATACACACCAATTAACAACTTTTTACCATTATTATCGGTTTACTGGTATTTGTTTTATATATATTCTCAGTTTCTAAATTAAGTTTTATAGCTTATATTATGTATTATATAGTAATACATATAATTTACATCATTTATTCAGTTTTTTACATTAATTATATTGTTTGATTTCTATAATGTAAGCTAAAATAAAATTTAAATATTCAAATATATTAAATATGTACATGGGAATTCTAACGAATCATAATTTAATTCTATTACAATACAATGATATATTATTTATGCATATAAAAATAAATATAAATATAATTATATGCAATAACCTATATCTACAGTTTTATGTTTTACATTTTCTTATATAAAAATTTGGGATTAATTACTCTTTGATAGCAGCATGTATAAACAACAAATGGTATATTACTTTATTTGCATAAATTGTGGTTAACGTGACATAATATAGGTTACCAATGTTATACATTTTTTGTATTTCAAAAAGTTATCGTATAAAATATAAACTATTAAATAATGTGTTGAAATAAAAAGAATAATTAAAAAGCGCGCTAAATTGTATTAAAAAAAAAAATATTTAAATCAAGATACAGATTTTCCAAGTCGGGTGTTTTTCGGTTTTTATTATCTTTATTGTTTCTGAAAATCTGTAGTAACATAAGTACTCAGGCCAATCATGTCAATAGCTTGGATAAAAAATTTAATAGGAGTACTTTTCGTTTGTAAAGACCATGGTATAGGTAAAAACGGGTAAGACTATGTTTACCCAATTATCACTTTTTACTTTTTGCCCAAATATTTACAAAAAAATATTAAATACATTAAAGCGAAACTCAAATTTTGAACTGATAAGATTTACTTACGAAATGTATTTAAATATATAAGTTATTGCTAATTAGTCAAAATTAAAGAGTTATTTAATCTTAGCTCTTATTTAACATATATGAGTTATATAAAATCGCTAAAACTACTGATAATCTTAATAACTTTTTATAAATTTCGCTTTTTTATCATTCATAAATATATCTGATTCAAAAGAAAACCATAGATACTTTTGACTATTATTTATGAACAGCATTAAGTGTAGAAAACCGAAATATTATCCAGATGTATATAATGAATCATTGATAAGAATTTATCTAAATAAAAATTTTCTTCAGGGTTTTGATTAAGACATAAGATAAATGAGCTTTGTGCAGATACAAAAAATAAATAAAGCAATTATTTGTATACTTGGGACGAAAAACGAGCTTAAAGATTCATTAACTTTTTTTATTTACAATTAATCAGTTTTTTTTCTCTAAAACATAAATTAGGTAGCAAATATAAATTACACCACTGATTTATAAATGTTTTCAAATTAGTACTATTTACTTTTATTGAAAAATATACACAATAAATATTGTTTTTGAATGCATGTTTAGTTTTAATTTGATTCATCATTCAACACAGTAATTACATAATATAATATGTAGATAAGTAAAATTATTAATATCAATTATCTAAAAATATTTTTCAGTAATAAATAATCAATGTTGGCGTTGAAATCTATTTTAGTAATAAAATCTTTACAAAGCTCAGAATTTTGAAATATATTTAGTCCGCTGAAATGTGTAAAAATAGGTAGTAAAAGTATCAATAAACATATTATAATATAATATTCAATTATACATAGCATGTACTTAATGTACTGAAATGTATATAATAATTCAACTCAATACAAATAATACATAAAAGAATAAAATTATAAAATACTTCCTACATATTATATTATAGCCTATAGGAAACATAGCAATTCTATGGCCGGCTGTAATACACATTTTTATGTTCACATACATGTATATTATATTATTTGATCAGTCATACGCCAGTTGAAGCCTACAAACAAGTGCAGTGGGTCAATATTTGTACATATTGTACACGTTATACCACAATGAAATTTTAACCAAATTTTACTTCATTAATATTATTTATTTTGATTTTATAAATTCAAGATTTTAATAATTTTAAAACAACCGATATTCGGTATATTATATCATGATGTGGATATTATAAATTATAGCATAATTATCTTATATCGGAATGTATAAAATGGGCGATACACGATTCCGCACAATATACCTTTTTACCTACCCGATTCCGCACATTTTCATTATACAAAAGATTTTTTCTATTTAACCCAAATTCAACACGATTCCGCATAAAAATTGTGGCGACGTTACCAGTTATGAGGGAAAATAATTATAGCAATAATATTAAATAAAACAGAAAAATGTATTTCAATTCTGCCGTAAATTTGTTAAAGTAAAAATAAAAATAGTGAAATTAGTACAAATAAATAATTAAAATAAATAAAAATATTACAATTTTTTCCCTTGATATCGATAATCAACTTGTGATAAAAATTGAATTACATAAATTTGGTTCTTTTCATAGTTATTGTAAGCATTTATGGTGAATTCCATTCGCTCTTTTTCTTTCGCGTTCAATATTTTCCGATCATTATATAAGGAAATTGATCTGATTTTAGTTTCAGTTTCCAACTGAAATTCCATCAACACTTTTATAACTAATTAAATATGTGGACGATGGTGATGAAATTGTCCGTTATATATGCGATGAAAGCTTTCAGAACCATTAGTTGTCATATAAAAAATATAAATAACTATTTTTATTAATTAATTTTACCTTGGATTCATTGAGGGCTTTTCTGCCCATTATTCTGGTGGAAGTAATCATTAATTTTCAATGTAATTCTTCAAAATATAGTCGCTGATCAAAGATCTTAAAACATCGTTGGGGCGAATACTTATAAGTTCAGTGAATGTTTAATTTACTTCATGACATGCAAGGTAAGGAAAAGCGAAAAATTGCTTCAACGACTTTCGGATTTCACATTTAAATCCATATATCTTTCTCTCAAACCAGATTAAAAAATAACTATATAATATTATTACATTTTGTAATGAAAATTGTAGGACTCGACGTGTGAGTTAACTAACTATTCTTGTTATATATTTTGTAATTCTACTATTATTTTTTTTTAAATAATTCAATTATATTTATGAATAAACATAAATAATAATTATTAACAATGACCACACTCGTCGAGTGCCAGTCAATGTCTAGTTTTGGAAAAAAAGTTTTATCGTTGTTAGTATTGACCTAAAACTTTATCACTTCAAAACACAATCGACAGAAACTGATTTAAATTCCTTTTTAATACATTTGAATGTGTGTGAAGAGTGTAGACACTATCAATGTTATTGTAATTATTATTTCTAGGATTTGAGGTAAATGATTATCAGTTACGGTCAATGGTTTTCAATGACAATATAATATTTTATGCGACGATTCACGATTACCTTACCTTTTCATTAACACGATTCCACACAAAACTAATTTGCGACGTTGTCGATTGTATTATAAAAATTATTTTTAACATAAAAATGGTTGATATTCATATTAAATATAAGTCATATTATAACATTATTTTGGTTTTTCCACATACACTAGCTTATCTAAATAGTATACGGTTTATTACATATATGTTCTATCTGGACTCATCAGTTATCTGTTCTATATTAATTCGTATTTATGTACATATTACAATCCGTAATATTGCGTGTTTTACTGTTGTCTTATAATTTGTAAATTTAAAATTTAAAATGAATAATTTAAAAAATTTAGAAATTCGCCTCATATTGTTTGAGAAAAATAATCGCAGAAAATTGCACTTAAAGTTTTTAGATTTTTAGTTCGTACTTACATGACACGCATTTTAAACTTACTTAGCAACTGAAAAAGTAAAAAAAAAGTTGCAAATGCAACAACATTCGCACCATGATAATAATAAAACAGTTAACTGTAAAAATTTATCGTGTAATAAGTACAGGTAAATTTGGCGCAAATAGGCGATCGGAAAAAGTAGCTTTTTTATTTTTGCGCAAATGGGCTATACCTAAAACGATTACCTTCTTTTACCCATTTGGTAATTCCCAAAAGGATAGATTGCAGGTGGCTGGAAACCCGCGGGCCGCCGTGTCGCACAATATGTATTAATTACTCCACTAAAACGCAACATTTTTGAAAATCCTTTCTTATTGCACGGTGAAAATATGAAAAGAACCTCTATTCCAAATTTCAAGTACGTACGTTGAATACTTTTTGAGATACAGCAATCAGTGAGTCATTGGTATTTGGATTTTATATGTTTAGATTTGTTAATTTTAGTTATTATTTATAATTATCAAACTTTATAGCAATGTTTATATCTCTGTGTAAAAATTAATTACTTGCATAAACATTTATAAAAAATAAACTTTTAAGTTTGCAAATTTTTTTTTATGAGATTTATTTTTATTGTTTTAAAATTGATAACCATTTAATGTAAAATACAATTTTTCATGTTATCCGTATTATACTTAGAAGTGATCATGATACTAATTCTGAAGAAGAGGCAACTGATTCCGAGATAGACAAGGCATCTGAAAATGTCAATAATTTTTACGTAGGAAAAAATGGGATAATAAAGTGGTGTAAAAAAATCCTCAAGTTAATGTTCGTACACGTGCACACAATACTATAACCCATCTTCCTGATCCTAGAAGAGAAGCACGAGGAAATAAATCCCCAATTGAAATTTTTAATTTATTTATTGATAATAATATTATTAGAATTATAACGCACTGTACAAATATTTATATTGAAACAATCCGTGACAAATTTCAGCGAAGTAGAGACGCATGACTTACAGACGTTACAGAAATTAGAGCCTTTATTAGACTATTATATCAAATAGGATCCTTTAGGTGCTCTCGTAAAAATATACATCAACTGTGGGATAATTCGAAATGCAATGGAATGGAGTCATATGTTACTTGACGATGAATGAAAAGAGATTTCATTTTCTTGTAAGATGTTTGAGGTCCATGTCGCTAGCCCCCCCCCCCCCATTTTGAATTTTGAATTCAAACCCAAGGCGATCGTTTGTTAGTGCACGTTAATGCTTTAAATCTCGTCGTTAGTGCTTTTTCCTTTTCAAAGCTAATCGCATTTCCTACAGGGGGGTGCTGATTATGTATTAATTTGAGTCCAGCCACCAAATTTTTCTCTAAAAATCTTGAATATAATGAGGCAAAGATGATCCTTAGGTGCATTCCAAATAAATCTTGTTGTTTTGAGGTTTAATAATTTTTATCTAAGTTTTAAATTTTTACAATTATTACGTAAAAAAAAAAAAAAATGTATTTTTTTCTAGTTACAGATTTATGCTTTATTCCACTAATAGCTTTATGGCTCAACTTAAATTAATTTCTACATAATATGATTTTCTAATATGGAAAAATACCGTTAATATCTTTTAGACCAGTAATAGTCAATAGATAAAACTGAAAATCTTCTTGTATAAATTCTAAAAAACTTACCTTGGTACCTTACTACTTATATAACTTAAATTATAATTATTTTGTATACATTTAATACTTATGAAATTAGTATGAGTTACCTATGAAATTTTATACTTGTTTGAGTTAAGAAAAAAATTCATGACCAATAATACCTATACTTATAGGTTTTGTAGTTTTTCATATTATATACAGGAGATTAAATTAAAATATGTATACTGAATGGTAATAATCCTTGTATTTTTTTTTAATACTTTTCTTAAATTTTTGAAAAAAAAAATAAATAATAAAAATTTTAAAATACCTAGTTTTCTTAAATTAATTAATTTATAAATTAAGTTATATTGAATCAGTTAATTATTCAGACAATAAAAAATTATTCAAATAATTTTTAAACACAATGCTAATACAATATGCAAATCAGTATATGCGATTTCTTTTTTTTCTAGTTATTTCTTTAAACAGTTCTATATTTATTTCAGTTAGAGTATTTTTCTATTTATATCAAGTACAAAAAGATTTAGAAGTGTGAACTTAAAATACATTGCTAACTATTGTTTTAATATGTAAATGTTTTAATTACAAAAATACCAACTATATGGTATTTCAAATACAAAAAGATTTAAAATAAATAAATACATGTGGTTCGGTGAAATAAAAGTAATGTATAACTATAATTTTATATTTTGTATTTATATATTGTGTATTATATGATATATTGAGTTAGAAAATACCGTAATAATTAATTAATTTTAATTGATTAGTTTTTTAATATTTTTTTTTTTTAGAAAATTATAAAAAAAAAAAAAACACTTTTATAGATGATTTCTTTATAAGTTACGTGCCAGAAATTATGAACAATTACAAAATTTATTAATGCTTTTTAAGCACTTAATTAGTATGACGTTTCGGCCCTTTTCGGGGCTTATTTCGCACCCACCACACAAGGGGGACACTTATGTGATGACCTATGAGCCGTACCGCGCTGTGCCGTTTAGGACACGTCAATAGAGCACATAGGTTTTTTTTTATAATAATAAGAATAATAATAATAATAAAAAATATATGTCATATAGTAATAATGTATTCGAATAAAAATACGAGTTAGTGAGAATAATAATATGATAAAAATATTAAAAGAAGTGAATATAGGATAGTTGTTGGGTATATAGATATTACGACGCCATGCAGATTGGAGATGGTATGGTTTTGCTTCGGCCTTTCGCCCGCCGAGGGCCCATGACGGTTTGTTTTAGGGTGACCGCACACTGGTAAAGCAAAATTGACTGAAGAAATGTAAGTCATATTTAGTCATTTTGCTTTTAGTCATAATAAAGCATTGTTGTCGCACACTAGATAAAACATAGTTAGTCAAATCAAAGTATATCAAGTAGTCGTCAAAATGTCGTCCGATGAGGAGGACGTTGCTATTCCTATTTTATGGTTTCTTTTAAGAGAAATTGAACAGGAAGAAAATAAAAAAAAACTTTGGGTTCATCCTTTGAACTTAAAACGAACTGAAAACAATACAATTAAATGTTTTATTCATGAACTTCGAAATGACGAATGTAAATTTAGAAATTTTACACGAATGAGTACCGACACGTTTGATTATATTCTAGAAATACTTAACGATGAAATTCGAAAACCTGATACTAATTTCAGAAAAAGTATCACTCCAGAAGAGAAATTATTGGTGACATTGAGGTAAGTTAATAATACATTCTAAATAATTAGATATTAGATTCTGAGCGGAGCATAGCGAAATAATGTATTAATTTTACAATGATGTGTTTTTAAAAAAAAAATTCGTTTATACAATGATTTATCATTGAATTAAAATATAACATATCCATTACAACGACATGCTTGACAACTACTGAACAGTAGAGTGGTACCCACTTGTCCAACTTTTTTTACATTTTCATTTTTTCGCTCCACTTAGAATTTAAAATAGCAGGTAGTATAAAAATAATTCTTTTAGACTTGCGAATTCTCTTGAATGTATTACTTTTTATTGTTATAATATTATTATAATAAAATGAGTTAACACTTAATTATACTTAATTTTTAACAATACTAAAAATGATAATTTATTATAATGAAAAATCAACTGTATTAATGCAAAATATAAGAACTTGAACTATCCGACGAGGAAAAATCTGGAGAACTCGCAATGTACTGAATTGCATTAAATTGCTGCGGTTGTTGATTTGCATTTAACTGCTGATCTGGTGATAAATTAGGTATAATATTAGAATGTGGCGCATTATTGTATCTTGGCATTTCATACGACGTTTCTTGGCTGTCGAGAAGCTGATCAATGGTATTTAATACAATTTTTTTGAATTGACGTTGATTTTTATCATTTAATTTTAAAAAATCTGGAATAATACTTTTAAAAAAAGAAAGTTCGGGTGTATCCTCATTATTTTTTTTTGGTTGAGTTCTTGTCTTTAGAAATTCCAACATTGGTTCCACCACTCTTTCACTGGCTAACATTTTTCGGTTTGTTCTTGGTTTTTTAAATAATGGTTCATTACTAGATTTTTCATTTTCTGCATCTTCATTAACTATTGTTTGTGAAATCACTTCTTGTTCAACTGTTTCTAAATTTTGTTCAGCATCTGGCACTATAGGTTCTTCAACGAAACTATCGTTTTCTATGTTATCTATATGGGAACTATTCAAATTGCTTTCCATTTTTTTGTGTTGCAACACGTAATCAGAGAGAAACAACATATTATCAAACAAATACCATTTTCTTTTTCTTGATGATGCTCCGGACCCAGATGGCAATTTTTTTTGTTCACGCAGCTGCCTTGAAAATGAATTTCGAAGCGTGGTCCATTTTGCCTTGCATTCATTAGCTGTAATTAATCAACAAATTGGATATTAATTACAATACAAATTTGTATTTATATTTTGTTTTATTTAATTTTTTTTAAAACTAAATTTTTTTAATGTTTTTAGTTATTTGGCAACGGGAGAGCGTTTTCAACGTCTTCATTACCAATTTCGCCTAGGTGCTACGACAATAGGATTGATAACTAATGAAGTATGTATTGCTATATGGAAATTATTATCACCCATTTATTTGCCAACGCCTAGAGAAGAAGACTGGATAAAAATTTCAAATGAGTTCAATAAAATTTGGAATTTTCCTAATTGCACAGGAGCAATTGATGGTAAGCACATTGCTATTCAATGTCCACCATGTGCTGGTTCCGAGTATTTTAATTATAAAGGTTTTCACTCAATTGTGCTTCAAGCAGTGGTTGATGCTCACGCAAAATTTATAACAATCGATGTTGGGGATTATGGCCGGTCCAGTGACAGTGGAATATTTAAAGAATCTAGTTTTGGTAAAATGTTACTACACAATGAATTAAATTTGCCACCACCAAGAAAAATTCATAATGACATCAATGAAGAATATCCTTTTGTGTTTGTTGGGGATGAAGCATACCCTTTATTACCATGCCTGATGAGACCTTTTCCGCGTAGGAACTTAACAAATGAAAAACGTATTTTTAACTATCGACAGTCACGGGCAAGACGAATAGTAGAATGCGCATTTGGAATTATGGTTAAGAAATTTAAAGTGTTGGAAAACAAAATTGTGGTTGGCCCAGAAAAAGCTACCCAAATTGTAAAAGCTATTTGTGTATTACATAACTTAATTATGACGAGAGAGCAACATTGTATTGATATTCAAGAATTTATAAATTCTCAAGAACAGAATGATATAATTGAACAAGATATCAGTAGAATTAGATCTTCTAATAATAGATCTTCCATAGCAGCAATATCACTTCGAAATAAATTTACAGAATATTTTAATTCAAATAAAGGTTCTGTATCCTGGCAAAATATATACACTGTATAGTAAAATTATTAAATAATAAAGAATTGATCAATTAATAACTGTTTTAAGTACCTACTTAATTATTATATTATTATTACTATCGTGATTTATGTAGAGTAGAAAATAAAAAAATATAATAAAATAACATATTATAATAATTTTAATAATAACATAATATTTTAATAGAAATATAAAGACCTGGTATTTTTAGAATATCCGATATTTCTTTCCATAATTGCTCCTGTATGTTTCTGTTGCTATAATTTTTGTGTTTGTAATCATAAAGACACTGACGTTCTTGGACTAATGATATTAAATCTTCGATGTTCATTTCATGCTCAATCGACATTATAATCCTATTGAATAAAATAATGTGCAATCATAGATATTTTCACTGCTCGAAAAACTTTTTTTTGCCAGAATAAAGTAAAATAATGCTTATAAATATGCTAACATATTTTGAACTATTATAACTATTATATTATAGTTAAAATATTTAGTTTGTACAAATGTTATAGATATTTATATTTTTTTCACAAATTATTACTTAAAAATAAAGTAGATATAGTGTATAATGTATAATATATTATAATATATAATGTATAATTACCTTTATATTGTAGACGATTTTAGCATAAATAAATAATATTTGGCATAATTTTGATATAATTCTCCAGTGACTGCTTGATAATGACTAATGAAAATAGCGCACGTTCTATTTCAATAAAACAATATTAGTCATGACTGAAGACAAAAATGTTTTGTTTTGACTACACTTTATCAGTGTGCGTGTTTTCCATAAAATATAAAGGTTTTATTTTTGATTAGTCATAATAAAGCGACTTTAGTCGCTTTAAAGCAGTTTTGCTTTACCAGTGTGCGGTCACCCTTAGCCCATAATTTTGAAATGTTGATGGAAAAGTTGATTGAAGAGTTAAAATAGCACTGTAGTATACGTTTACAAGAGAAAAGTAAGAGAGTACCGTAGTGTACGTTTACAAGAGAAAAAAAATAAGAGAGTACCGTAGTGTACCTTTTACCAAGAGAACATAGAGTAGAGTGATTTACTTTTGTGCACCGCGATGGGTGCTGGAGCCAAAGGTAAGGCGTCGGCAGTGGTGGTGGTCCGCTGTGAGGACTTCGTGATCACCAGACACCGAAAACTGGTACAAGGGGGGTGGGAAGAGAGAGGAAAACATTTGCATATAATTGTCGAGAATGATTATATAACATTAAGATTGTAATAATTCGTTAATTGGGTTTTGATTTTTATTGTCAGAGAATATAAACTTTGATAGTAATTTAATATTAACTAGATGGTATTATAAAATAAGAACTCATGCAAAATTCCGTGATGTTACAATAGTAACTATCGAATTAGCAAACTATTTGAACTATAGTGGGTATATAACTTATCGAACTAATTTAGCTGTTGTTAATATTTTTACTACAGTTTATATTCTTTAAATGTTTTCTATATATATATATATATATATATAAGAGATTGATTGTATTTTATAATTTTACAATTAAGAACACAATTTTATTTATTTTAACATTTTGGTAAATGTTTAAAGATTTTCTCATGATATTATGCTTATAGTTGCATTTTAATATGATTTTAAATAGCCTATCTAGTTATTATAAACTATCACTGATATAATAAGTACAAAGGTTTTAGATGATTTTTTAGCTAATAGCAAAGATCCCAAGATACTTTGGATAATCGCAACAAAGATATAATATAGTCTTGTTTATCAAAGAATTTAATAATTGAAAGCCAAATTTAAAGTGATAAATATTATACAATGCTGTTCGCCTATATTATATTAAAATAGTTCACAGTGTCCCATCTGTCAAATGTAACCGATAACCAATACTTAATCAATATATAGGTACGTACATTTCAAATGCACGTTATACGATAATAATTTATTCGTAATAGTTGGCCAGATAAACTATTGTTATACAATGTCACTTGTGATAATACAATAGGTAAAGCTATACAGGTTAGTATGTATAAAGAACATAGACATACCAAACAATGTTGATAAACATTAAATCCATATTAAACATATACTATAGTTAATAGCTATATAATAACTTCTTGGTAAAAAAAAAGCAATGCATTGTCTACATCTTAGAGATAAGGGATAGGACAAAAAAATAATATAGGTACTCTAAGAATATTTTAAACTAATTTCAAATTATTATTTTCATTCCCGTATTTGACTTCATTCTGAAGAGACCAATACGGTACTACAAATTGTGTGTGTATATTTTTATATAAATCCATGTGTGTACAGTATTTAAGTTATAAATATTTTTCATCTACGACACATTAAAGGGTAAGTACCTAAATTACAATATTTTAATTATAATGTAACTATGTTAAATAATTAATGAATAATTAGTGAATATATTTTTTTAATCATTGAGTATAACGATAAATAATAATAAAATACATTATTACATATTTATTAAATAATGAAAATAAATTATTATCCAAAGAAAAATTTGTTATATATAATAATAAATTATTATAAAACAAAATGTATACTGCATTATATTTTATATTATACAAAATCAGTTTACAGGTTATTATTTATTTAAATTTTATTTTCTTTAATATAATTAGTTATTTCAAATTTTAATGTGTTTTATACCATTTAAGACATGTATAAAAAAAAAAAATACATAAAAATATTCAAAAAGTAAACAAAAATAAATAATTATAAATGGTTTTGTGCATTTTAATGAATCGTAAAAATACAAGGCTGGGAAAGTTAATGATTTTTTGTACTCAGTTAAGTTAAATAAATATTTTTTGTTTAATTAAATTAAAATTAATTTAATAGATTTTTAATATATATATATATATATTAAGTTTAAAGTAAAGTTAATACATTTTGTTGATTTAACTTCAAATAATAAGTTAAGTTTATTAAAAAAAAAAAAATTAAAATAAGTGAAAATCACTTGCATAGTAGGTATAATACATATTATGCAGATATTAATATCTATATAATTTAGTCTCATGTTAAAATGCATTACAATCACAGAACAAAAAAATCGAATAATAATCTATAAATATTTTTTATGAGCGTTTTATTTTTTTATAAAACTTATAATAATTCACAATTACAGTATTATAATAATAAAAAATTAATTACTTATAATATATAAATGTAATATTATTAATTATCCTAACTCCTAAGCTTATATATCGTTTCCGTTCAGAATCTTTTATTGTATTCAATGATACCTACCATTGCATTTATATTTAACACATCATTATAGCGACCTACCCTATGAGCGAATTTCACTAGACACCTACTATACAGCAGTTTTTGGTTTTTTTTTTTTAAATATATAATTAGGCATTATTTGATGTCCATAATCATTTACAATTGATATTAGTTTAGTACTACGTGTTTATTACTATAACACTGTATAATATATTATGAATTCAATTACTTGAATTAATAAAAATATTACTTGGATAATTATTGATCATGTTTATGTCTAATTTGTTATGATACATTGTTACCAAAGTCGTGCTATTATCAATTAATAATGAATAAAAACATTTTTAAAAATGAATTCAAATAATTTTAAACTATGGTTATTCGAATAAAATATTATTCAACTTAATTTCAAATATAGTTATTCGAATAATTTTTAGTTATTTTATTTGAGTAAAGATTTTTGACAATTAAAAAAAAAAAAATCCATTTATTAAAAATAATATAAAAATCCAGTCTCAGTACTACTACAGTCTAAATCTTTTAAATGTTAAATATAATAACTTGGTTATTTTGTCTTCAAATTAATAATAACTTTAATTATTCTATTAAATATTTCCAGAGCCGGCCCAAGATACGGGCGAACCGGGCAGTTGCCCGGGGCGCTACT
>NW_020271123.1:8740-14870 GCF_002803265.2 Melanaphis sacchari | reverse complement strand
CTTGTGAGAGTACGGGATTTTTACGGTCCCAATAAACCACCCATGAGTAAAGGGGAACACTTTACTCACGACCTGTGAGCCGCACCGCGTGATGACCCAAGGGCCAAGTCGTTGGAACTCACAGGCTTTGATACAAACAGTGACGAATGAACGTCAAAGATTTATTTAAAGAAGAAAAAAAAAATAATATCAATAAATAATGAGAATATAGAATATTAGGGTGATCACGTGGGTATAATTTAATGTTTAACATAATGGAATTAATAATTTAATGTGGCTCTCACACACAGAATTACAATAGTTTAATAATAAAAGGGAACATACTGTTTTAGTATAATTCCGGGAGGCACCTGACAAACATTAGGAATAATATAATATGAGGAAACAACGAATCTTCGGATCGGCCCGCGAGGTTCGACGGACTGTGAAGATGATATTTTATTATGTTACCTCGCCGACCGTTGGGTTACCGTCCGGCATATCGCTAAGGACGGTAAATACGGGAGAGAGAAAAAGAAAAAAGAAACAGGCCTATTAAATAATATGATAAGGGTTTTGGGGGGAACATGGATTTTCGGAGAGATATATTACACAATTGACGTGACCTCCACGTTGATGACTGGAGTTGTTGATGTGATTGATTGACGGCTGTGGTAGGCTGGTCGGGTGACCGTCGACACACATACACGTGGTCGACATGGCCCACCGGCGTCAATCACTGGTAGGACGGCGGCTTCTCCCACATCGGGCCCGCGTTAGTGTTTAGCCCCTCATGGCGGACGTTACAGCGTTGACGTAAATGAAAAAATAATAACAATAAAAAAGACTTTGTCTTTTCGGTCGGACGTCCGACCACGAGGGTGAGCGAGCCAAAAAGAAAAAGAAACGGTAAAAAGCTGAGACGTTGATGTCTGGTTCAGTCAGAAAAAATGAGTGATGACCGCTGGCCGACGGCGTCCGGTCGCTGGTCGGTGTTGTCCAATTGATGTCGTAGTGGGGAAGGTCAGGGTAGGTATATTACGGGACTTTACAATATTTTGGGGTGTACGGTATAATTGCCTGCGGGCCGTACCGGCGGACGCGACGAAAGCGCTGGAGGCGACGGGCGGCGGACAACCGCGGCACGTCGGCGACGAACACTGCATGGTAAAGGGGGGACGGGGAACATTAATTGCATAATACTGCGATAATTTCTGCATTAGTGCGCGATAATCATAATAATGTATAAATTAGGTACGCTTATTAGTGGCAATATGGGTACAGGTATGTTTGTATTTATAATAATATTGGTACAAAAAATACTGTGACGTTACAGAGTTTATGTTTTCTTCAAATTGTATTATTTTTTTTTAATTTCTCACTACCAAATAAATATTTTCGGAACTTGTCTCGTGGCCTTGACATTATTGATTTTGTATTTAATATTATTATATTATTTACCAGTTCAAAAGTTTAATAGTATATAATAGTAACTTATTAGTTAATATTACTTATTATTAACGTCGTACGGTAGATTACCTAATGCTATTATTACTATTACCATTGATTATAAAATAGACAGATAGGCAATGTAATGTTAATATTTGGTGACCATTCATATGATGCAGCCACTATGGAGCGCTAGTGCAGAAAATGATGCAACCGCTAAACGCACTAGTGTAGTGGTTAGTTTATGATGCAACCGGTAAATAAGCGCTAGTGTAGAAATGATGCAAAGGTGGTGTACCCTCTCATAGGTAGGTAAGCAAAGAGGAGGGTGTCCAGATTCTAGGTGGTGGTACCACTACCATAGTAAGGTGAGGAAGAGCGAGGGTACAATAGTTGTCGTTCTAAAAATAGAATATATTATTTCATAATTCGTTATCGCATATCCGATGACCGATATCATTAAATATCCAATTGACTGCTGTTTAGTGTTTACTGTTTAGTCGTTTCTTGTTAGTGAGAGACAATTTTTGAGTTACCAACTCTTACTGTGATCTATGTGATCAGTCTTTAATACAAAAAATAATTTTTATTGTTTTGAGTATAAAATTATCTGAAAATGTCTGACAATAAATGTCAGTATGTGAATTGTGGCAAGTCGAGGAATTTGTTTCCGAATTTACGACTTTATCGTTTTCCAAACGACAAGAGAAGAGAAGTTTGGATAATAAATTTGGGTAAATAATATTTGATTGATCTTCACAGGAAACACAATTCTATTTTCGATTGAACCCGAAAAACTGCATAATAGGTACATTTGTCAAGAGCATTTCCCACCTGAAAGTTTTACAAATTTTTCTAATAAAAACCGTTTAACTAACACTGCTATTCTCTATTATATAATAATAAATCTGAGCAACAGCTATGTACATCTTTAAACTTAAACGGAAATCATAAGCCTGAACAAGAATTTATTTAAATATCAACTCCAACTAAAACATATACACATTCAAAATCAAATATGGTAGAGTTAGTTTTCCCAAGTCCCCTTTCTTTACTTTCTTCTACACAAAAAGCTAAAATAACAAATATAATACACATGTCTATCCCCAATTTAAGAAGAAAACTTGATTCAATTGAAATAGATACTCCTAGAAAATTGAATTTAAAGCAAAAATTACAACAAAAAAAAACAAAATAATTCATAATAAAATAGTTCATATTTCAAAATTAAAAAAAAAAAATAATCTTAGTACTCGTTATAATTTTAAAAATTTAATAAATATGCATAATTTTTCTTCTATAAACTCTAAATGACTATGTAATTAAGAGATAAGCACCATCAAATAGTTTAAACAATGTAATAAATAAAATTTCAACTAATTGAGCGCGTAAAAAATAATAACATAGTTAAAAAATGGCTTGATGAATCATTAACAAACTACATAGATCATAAAATGTACATAATTGAACAACTCTTAATTTGCAAAATTTTAATAAAACAAAATTATTTTCAACTACTTCAAAATTAGCAAAACTTTCAAAATTAAAAATATTAAACCATATTTAATTAAATTAAATAAATGTTTTCTTGTTCTGGCATTGTACCTTTTTGCATAAAACAATAGAAGCAGTATTAATTGTCCTCTATAGGACTCACATTTAATAGTTCTTTTCAGAACTTTGTGTTGATTCTATTAAACAGTTCTTTTTAGGACTAATTACTTCAATTTTATAAAACGGTTCTTTTCAGAACTAATAAACATCACAATTTACTATTATTCTAAATAAATGTATTAATTCTAAATCCAGACTCCAATGTAATGTAATTTTGGTCTATCTTTACTCGCAATCGTTTTTCATAATATGCAGATTTATTGTTAGTTTCTAAATTTAACACATTCAATATGTACACCTACTCAATATTAAAATACAACTGCATTATTTTATTTATAAATAATAATAATAATATTTCATTAATTGTATTATTTATGTTGTTGCGATTTTATTATTTTTAAATTTGAACATAAAATAATTTATTTTATTTTATAAAAAACTATGATATGGATAAAAATTTGCTGTATTGTTAAAATTTGGTAAATCTTGTGTTGTGTATAATGTAAATTGTAATACAATATTTTTTTACAAAGCAGATTTTACTGAATTAGCATTGTAAAATAAATTAATTTTTCGTAATAAAATTAATAATTACTTTTTGGTCGCGTACAACACAATGTAATAACGCAGAATATGAAAATAATTAATAATAATTTTACATTATTGTGGTGAATGGTGATAGTGCGATGCACGGAAAATATCATTTATCGTAGATAAAGTAATTTACAAGCTTATCGCTTTTTCTGTCATTGCCAAAAACCGGTCTAAAAATATGTTATTACTACTTGCCATCAGTACTCAGTATTAATAATATAATATTAATTCATACAACGCTACCTATTGGCAGATATTATAAATAAAATTTTAGTCACCGAAAATCCCTATACCAATGTCTATCTGTCTATTTTATAATCAATGCTACTACTCATAAAATATTTTTCAAATTTTAAAAATGATTTTTGATCTCACACGTTTAATTTTATATTGCTCGATTGATGATGTCAAAATATATTATATTACAATATACTTTACACGGACATTAAATCACACAATAGTATTCGAATAAATCAATTATAGTTATTGCTATATAACAGTCTGCACGATTCAAATGTACATATGTGATATGCAATTTATATTATAGCCCGAGAACGTTCTATTGATGACAATACAGTTGTTTCACTCAGTTTTGACCGTGAATTCACTATTTTTTTTTTTTTTTTTTTTATTTACATAAAGGCTTCAATAACAATGATTATTAGCCTATGATTACAAAATGTTGTAGTTTTACAATATAAAAGGAGACATTATTTAATTATTTTAGGCGAAAAATGTATAGAAGGAAAAATTAAAAAATTAAAATATATAATATTTACAGTTTTTTATCTAAATCTATTTTTTTGAAAAATTTAAAAATGTTGCCGGAGTTTTGCTGACTGAGGGCTTCTTCAAGTGATCTTGGATTATTGAGAAGGACCCGTGCGGATGAGTGTTTGGGACAGTCTATAATGATGTGTGCCATTGTAAGGGGAGTTTTGCATGTGTCACACGACGGGGGGGACTCCTTGGTTATCAAATATGAGTGTGTGATATGAGAATGGCCTATTCTGGATCTGTTTATAATTATTTGTTCTCTCCTGGATATGTTCTCTGGATATGCCCATTTGGACACAGTTTTTTTGATATTTCTGAGTTTGTTGCTGGTGGGTATTGAATCCGAGTGATTTTGCCATGTTTTTATAATCCGTTTATGGGCTTCATTCGTGAGATCTTTATTTGGTATTTTATTTATGAAAGTAGAGGTTGAGGATGTAACTGCTTCATTGGCCATTTTATCAGCTTTTTCATTTCCGGGGATACCGATGTGGGAGGGGACCCACATAAACTTAATATTGTTTATTGTCGAGGAAATAAGGTCTTTGGTAAGTTAGATTACTTCATTTTGAGGGTGATGATCTTGTAGTGAGTCAAGGGCGCTGAGAGAGTCACTTATTATGAGTGTATACTTATAGTCTGATTGAATAGCGAATTGGACTGTCATATATAACGCATAGAATTCCGCTGTGAAGATGCTGGAGAATGATGGCAGTCGAAAAGTTCTAACAAGCGGACCGTCTACTATTGCGAAACCTGTGCCATTTATACTTTTAGATGCATCTGTATAAATAAGAGTGTAGTTGTGGTATAAGATGTCAATAGATTCGTAGAATAGGGAAACAATGAACGAGTTTGGAGTATCGTTTTTATTATATTTGAGAAGATCCGTATTAATATCCGGGGACCAAGTCCAAGGCGCTTGTATTGGAAAGGAGGACTTGTTGGTTAAATCTATATTAAGGTTAATATTCTTCTTTATTTGATTGAAGTTTTCAAAGATCGTCGTGGGGGATTCCATTTTAGTATTTATAAATTGTTGGTGGAAGTTAGAGGAGGATATATGTTTTGGCTGGTTCGAAATCTTGATCATGTATTTAACCGTGTTAATGTTACGAATGATATGGAGGGGAGGTTCACCGGCATTCCACAATATGCTGACCACTGGACTTGTTCTAAATGCACCAGTGGCTAGTTTGATTCCTTGATTGTGAATCGGATCGATTGAGGAGAGTGTTTTAGCTTTGGCAGTGCCATAAATGACAGAACCGTAATTCACAAGTGAAAGTATTAATGATTTGTAAATTAATATAAGGCTATCCTGGTCGGAACCCCATGAAAGGTTTGATAAAGTTTTAATAATGTTCATTCTACCCATGCAACTAGTTTTTAGTTTTTTGATGTGTGTTTTTCATGACAATTTGTGGTCGAAAATGAGTCCTAGGATACGTAAGTTGTCCGAAAAATTTAATGGTGTCATGTTCAGGGTAATTGAAGGAGCAGGTGAGTTTTTTTTTTTATTAAATATGATGCCTTGAGTTTTGGTAGGGGAAAAAATAAAGCCAGTCTTAGAGGACCATATGGCTAGTGTGTTTAGGGACTCTTGAAGGAGTTGGGAAGAGGTTACTAGGTTTTTCCCACTGCAGTATATGTTGCAATCGTCTGCAAAGAGTTTGTATTTGACGGGAGACGGAAGATTGTCGCCGATATCATTAAT
>NW_020271123.1:0-8730 GCF_002803265.2 Melanaphis sacchari | reverse complement strand
TACACCTGTAAATTTAATGAAATAACCCACCACTAAACGTTCGAATCGGACTTTTATATACTTTTATTATATTATAAGATTATGATTTACGCGTTTAAAACGACACTGCCAAAGTGTAAAACCACAAAATTAGAGGTACCAACGTCTCAAACGTCGTTATCACTGGTTTCGCCTACTAGACTTTTCTAACTGCGGTATTCATAAGTCCTGTCTCCGACCTTGGAAATTCACTTTAAACGATTTTCAGCTACCTAGGGTATTCCTATACAGCGAGTTTTACCGACCTAGGGTATTCATATACAGCGGGTTTCACCGACCTAAGGTATTCACTTACAGCGAGTTCACCGGTGCTAGTAAAATAATAATAATAAAATCTCATAATAACATGCGGGTCTTACTCATAAACACAACGAAAATAATTAATAATATATGGACAATTTTTAATATTATACATATAATTTATAAAATATATGCTACTTAATCTAGAAATAATCAATATATGCGTTTATATGCTCAAAAATGTCAAATATGCAAAAATATGCAAAATAAGTTTGCTTATTACTAATCTAGACTTCATGAGTCGGATTTATATCATACTCCGGTGTAATTCTGGCTGCGCGAAAAAAATATACTAAGTCATAAACACCCTAGCTCTAGTAATTATACAAACAAAATGATAAGCTCAATTCAGCCGAAAACAATTTTATATAATCTGTGATAAAATAATCACAGAAATGAGATATAGAAATGAAATCTATAGGATAGCTTGTGATAGTCGTGTTCATGGTACTCTTTTTAAATTTAAACCATATCGCTATCTAGTGACGAATTAACTTACTGCATTATTTGATTATTGTGAAATAAATAATTTCCATAATTTAATTCATTTTTAAGTATGTGTAATAAAACAATTAACTGAATAATCAATTCATATTTTATTGATGTGATCCATGGTTATAAGATATAATTAAAATTACACTATATTACTATTGCTAGCAATTGCAATTCAATAACTAAAATATAATATAATATTTTTGACTGTTGTCTGTGGGTGCAAAATGATACTTTTGCCCCCCTAGAAAAATTGTCGTGGGTGCAACTGCACCCTCATGCACCCCCAGATGCCGCCACTGGTTATGGATATTTGAATTAAAAGTTTGTACTACTAATTGCAGTTGAAATTTGAAAGAAAACAAAATTAATTTTCTAAAAAATAAGCAAAAATTATGATAAACATCAAATTATTTATTTTATAAAACAAATTCATACTTTCATGATAAATTGTTTAGTTGGCTTAAAGATTAAAATATAATATGTAAATAAATATGGATATTTTATTCTTTTACAGTCATCAGATACCAATAGCAAGCAATGTAAATTTGCTTTAATTGCTGGTAAAATTGAGCTGTCTAGTCATAAAGTTTACTGTATTTTTGATTAATTATATAAACTCTATTAATTGCCACTGAAATAAAATTAAAATATTTGAACCATGGTTAATTTTTGTCAATAATACGTATAAAACATTTAATAAAAAAAATAAAATTCTAGTATATTAATTTCAGATTGCACTTACCAATAAATTATACAAATAAAGTTGTCGGAAAAATATGAAATCTGATTCCCATATACCTACATAATAATATTCCTGATTGGATAGAAGTATATTTTTAATTAAATTCAAATTTGTTAACCAAATTACAACATTAAAGGACCATGAAAGGAAAAAATTTTAATTTATTTTATATTCAAAACACAGTACTTCGTGTAAAAATAATCCAAACTAAAAATGCTTACGACGTTTCGTTTGACGTATACAGCTATTTAAGTTGAGTGACGTCATAGACACTATTCTCCTGGCGTTTATACATGTAACAATTACGTCCAGAATGGGCTCCAAGATGGTATGCTAGCAGTTGCCGGGGCGCTACGTTTTTAGGGCGCTTTTAATATACGAATATTTTATAAATTTAGCGTAATATTTATTCGAATTGAGTATTGACAATATTATAGCTAAATGACTAAATTATCCATGACAGAATATTCTGTTATATAATTTTTATAGATTTTATTTCACTTTCCAGTTTTATTGTTACCTATATTACAAATAATTAAAATAATATAGGTACAAATGTACAATAATATATAATCATTAAGTCGGGAAACCAAAAAGTTTGTGTTACAGCGATAACGTCTGGAGATATAGAGATAGTCGCTATTGACTGTGTTGTTATTATTATAGTTATTAATCGTACATTTATCGCCTTTTATTGTCGTTATCTGTAATAATCTTCCTATTACTCTATGTAATGTTCGTATTTATGAATACGATGTACAATTATTTCATTTTTGTTTTGCTGGTGAAGTTGAACAGTTGTTAGTGGTATCGCCGGTATCGGTCAAAAATAATTGTATTTTTAAATAATTGTAGCAATTTTGAATCTACGCTTTGTATAATAAATTATTATAAACAGCGCTCATAAATTAATGCGATTTTATTTAATATTAATTGGTAGACAAAAATACCAAAAAGTAGTGGTTATCAAAATCGTAAAGGAAACTAGAACAGGATTACAAGTTGAAAATGTCCAAAATTTCATCATTTTCAAATCTAATATGAACGAACAAACCCTAATGTGACATTTGAGAGTGAATTAGAAGATCGTTTTAATGAAATAAATGATTTTAATAGCTCTAGTAATGACGAAGAATGTAGTAATATTCCTAATATACTCCGAATGTTCCAAAAATATCGATGAATCTTTGACGTAATAATTAGTTCTACAATGATATAGCATATTGGCCTGAACAATTAACATCTACTGACAAAAGATTATTTGATAACAACAGGACCCAAAATCTATTGATTATATGAAAAATTTTAATTTCCTAAAGATAATAATAACCGTAGTTTTCATATTCGTTATTTTTCGAACTATAAGTAACGGAGAAAAATATTTAAGAAAATGGCTAGTGTACTCGAAACAGTTAATGCAGTGTTTGTTTTTGTAAAATATTTGATCCCACGAGTCGATCTAATTTAGCCAAAGATGGGTTAAAAGACTGGAAACATGTACAGAATATTTAAAACACACGAGAATTCGCCTCATCATATCAAATATGCTAGTATGTGGTTGGAAACTAATATAAGACTTAAAGAAAACAAATCAATCGACGCAGGCTACAAAACAAATAGTTGCTGAAAGAGAACATTGGAAAAAGTTTTAGAACGATTAGTTGAAATTACAATTTTCTGGGAAAATAATTTAGCATTTCGAGGTTCTTCGGACAAGTTATTTACACATCATAATGGAAATTTTTTGGGTCTTGTCGAGTTGTTAGGAAAATTTGATTTAGTAATGAATGAACACGTTCGTCGTGTCATGTCTCGTGAAACTCATGTACATTATTGTGGAAAAACTATTCAAAATGAAATTATTAATATAATTGGGAACTTAACACGTGACAATATACTAAGTCGAGTTCGCAAAGCTAAATATTATAGTATTATGTTAGATTGTACTCCAGATATTAATCATGTTGAACAACTTTCTTTGACTTTGAGAATTTTTGATATCGACGAAATGTGCATTAAAGAACATTTTATAGAATTTGAACCAATATTCAACTCGTCTGGTGAAGGAATTTATGAGTCTATATTAAGTATGTTGAAAAGTTGTAAACTAGAACTAAATGACTGTAGAGGTCAGGGATATGACAATGGGGCAAACATGAAGGGAAAAAATAAAGGCGTTCAAGCACGAATATTAAGAGCAAATCCTCGAGCTTTTTTTATGCCATGTGGTTGCCATTCACTGAATTTAGTAGTCGGAGACAGTGTTTCTTGTTCTATTGAGTCAAAGAACTTTTTTGGGACGATTCAAAGAATTTATGTTTTATTCTCTGCATCTGTTGAACGTTGGCATATCTTAAAAAAACATGTAAAATCTTTAACTGTTAAGTCACTTTGCGAAACTCGATGGGAATGTAGAATAGATTGTATTAATGCTATTAAAAATGAAATCTCACAAATAATAGATGCACTGATAGAGTTAACCGAATTAAATACTGCTGATCATTTAGTTATTTCTGAAGCTAATTCATTAATTCAATTTATAGAGAGATTCGATTTTTTAGTTTTGTTATGTTTTTGGCAAGATATTTTATCAAAAGTTAACCTCGTTAGTAAGTCAATGCAAAGTTCAAAAATGGATATTAGGACCGCAGTTTTACTTTTGGATAATTGTACAAAGTTTTTACATGATTATAGAATAACTGGTCATACAGAAGCTATAAAATCTGCTGAAAAATTAGCTTTACAATTAAATGTTGAACCGAAATTTAGAGTCACTCGTGTAATACGTAGAAAAAAACAATTTGATCATGAATCTAGAGACGAAGCTTCAGAACCCCAAAACCCAGAATTATATTTCAAACAGCATGTATTTAATAACATACTAGACCAAGCAATATCTTCTATTTCTGAACGTTTTGAAAAAATTAAAGAATTTAATGATACTTGGGGATTTTTGTACAATATAAAAGAAAATAAAAGCCACGAAGATCTATTAAAATCGTGTAAGGATCTACATTTAAAACTTAACGATCAGAATAAAGATAAGACAGAGTGCGATTTGAATGGTATAGATTTGTGTAATGAAATTGAGATTGTAAGATCATTATACTCTAAAAAAGATAGCTGTCCATTGGAAATCTTAAGATTTATTAATGATAACAAATTACAAGATACCTTACCAAACTTATGGGTGGCTTTAAGAATTATGATGACAATTCCTGTAACTACTGCAAGCTGCGAGAGAAGTTTCAGCAAATTGAAGTTAATAAAAACGTACTTGAGATCAACAATGACAGAAGAACGTCTCAACAATTTAGCATTAATCAGTATAGAAAATGATATAGTTTCTAAATTAGATCTAAACGAAGCAATACAAAATTTTGCTGATTTAAAATCTAGAAAAAAATGTTTATTTTAAAAAAATTATTATTAATAATATTTATTACATTGTATACGATTAAAGAAATAATCTGAATTCATATTAATTATAAAAAATAAAAATAAATTGTATCCAAATTAGTTTTGCAATTCTTTACCTCTCCATAAATATAAGAATTTAAAACAAAATATGTAGGTATAAAAAGTATAAAAGTATAAAAATGTATAAAAAGTATTAAATGTAGCTACTATAGAGCATTTGATTAAGGGCGCCTTTCAAAAAAATTGCCCGGGGCGTCAAAATACCTTGGGCCGGCCCTGATTACGTCTTCAACTTTGTTTACCCATTATTATGAATGTAATATTCAATATACCGGGTTGGGTCTTGGAGATATTTTTAACGTTCATAATTTTCGATTTAATTTAATGTTATAATATTATATAATTAACTATAGCAATAATTATAGTGGCATAGTCACAAAATATGATACTGTTCAACAGTCTATAGTCTATTATTGTAATCAAAGATATGAATCAATCTGATTTGCTCCGAAAACAGTTGATGCCAAATGAAAATATTCGAATACGTTTAAATGTTGATGCTGTTCCTACTGTACGTTTTGACGACGAGAAAATTACGCCGAAAACTGTAAGAAGACAATTACTCTCAGTAATTACCTAACCAGTACACCAAAAAAAGTAAAATTACAACCATCAACATCAACTAATATTATATGTATGAATAATTGTCAAGAACAAAATAGTGAAGAGTATCTGATTAATTCAAATGTCGAAAATAAGAACGATAAAGGTATACAGTGTGATATGGATAATGAAACAAATACTGATGCTATCGAATCATTCGATTTTCCATCTGATATTAGCTCTACAGATGACGAATCAGAAACAACTTATGAAGAGCAGCTCGATTATCTTAGCGCTAAAACACATTCACTAGAAAAGGTAGATAGTAATGCAAGTTTTATAGTTTTTTGGGATTGTTTATCTGAACTTTTTATTCATTGTCGTCAATGTAGCAGTAAAATAATATCAAAAACATATTTTACGCAAGGTGCTTTATTGTCTATTACGACAGTCTGTAATAAAGGTCATAAATTACAATGGTCATCGCAAAAAAAAAATAGGACGTCGTCCTCAAGGTAATATTTTAATTGGTTCAGCACTTATGTTATCGGGTGTACTTTTTACCCAAATGACGGCATTTTGTCAGTCGCTTAACTTGTCGTTTTTTTCTCGGCCAGTTTATGACAATATAATAAAATATTATACGGGCCGGGTTATTTGCGAAGTTTGGGATGACCATCGAAAAAAAAATTTAGAATTACTAAAAAATTCTGATATTTGGTTATCGGGTGATGGACAGTTTGATTCGCCTGGATTTTGCGCAAAATATTGTACATATTCAATTATGGATCTACACACAAGTAAAATAATTGATTTTAAGCTCGTACAAAAAGGTATGTTTCAAGGTGATCTCGAAAGAAAAGCGTGTGAATTATTATTAGAAAATTTAACTAAAGAAGAAAATATGAAAATTAAATTATTTTTATCCGATAGGCATAAAGGTATACGGTATTATTTACGAACCCAGCACCCTGAGATTGAACATGAGATATGGCACTTAACAAAAAGTTTAATGAAAAGATTAAAAACATTAGAAAAGAAATATCCAGATGTTTTTCTATGGAAATCTAGTATTAACAACCATTTATGGTGGTCGGCGCAAACTTGCCAAGGAAATGGTAAAATATTGGTTGAAAAATTTTTATCAGTTTTACATCATATTAGTAATGAACACGAATGGGAAACGAGTGGAGAAATAAAGCGGTGTGAACATGAGTCAATATCAGAAAAAGAATCAGATGAAAAATTATGGATTAACCCTCTGAGTGAATCATTCTTTGCGTTAAAAAAAATTTTAACAGCAAAAGATTTTATAAAAGATTTGGAACAGGCAAAACATTTTGTTCATACGGGTCGGTTAGAATCTTACCACAATGTACGGCTAAAATATATGCCGAAGCGCATACATTTAAAATATAATGGTATGTATTTACGATCCATTTTAGCAATACTAGATCATAATTATAACACAGGCAAAAACATAATTGGTGATAAAATGATTTTTTCGAAATCTCTTCAAAAATACACAATAAAAAATACTTACGAACGATCAAAGACGGATTGGCGGAAACAAATTATGAATAAGATTGAAGAATTGTCAAAAGAAAATATCTTAGAACCTATGAATATCTCTGAAAATGTATCTGTTCCACAAAATATCGTTCTTTTACCGAAACCAGATTTAGTCGAAATGCGTGAAAAAAAATATTCAAGATTTTCTAATAAATAAAATAAGTATTTTTATCAAACTTTATTGTACTTTATTGTAATCAAGCTAGTTATCTTTTAGTTGTATAAAATATTATTTGAGTAGGTATCATAGTGTTTACTTTTTCATAAATAAAATATAAATAATTACAGATTATACATAATTTTAATTTATTTTTAATATGGTATTTTTGAGTTTTTAAAACCAGTGTATTGTCCATCTTCTTCGGCATACTTTGTACGAATTACATTTATTACACACGCTGGGATTACAACTCGATTTCCTAAATTAAGTAAATAATCTAATAAATACTTTTATTAAATTTGAAAAAAAATTATTTAATTTACCTTTTCCTATAGGTGTCCATTCATTTGCCCAGAAAACAAATTGTTTGTAGCACAGATATCTTCTCGTTTTATTTCCCAGGATAGTATTGCACAGTAACTTCTTTTTTCCCTTATTTTTTGTTTTGGAAATGATTTGTTTTCGAGTAACGTCAATAACTTCTTCATCCATTATTAATTTCGAAAACGATGGGTTTTCTATCACACATTTATATATACCGCGTAATTTATTTAAAATGTCTATTTCCGAACAGCAAATACACTCGCGATCCGTTGGTAATATTGTGCATTTTTGACAATTACACCAATTATTTATTTGAAGCAATGATCTACCAAAGCATTGGCTAAATTTATTATGGTTAGTATTAAAAGAATCATAGTCATCGCAGAAATCTGATTTCGTTCAAATTGATATGGTGATGTCATATTGATGAGTCAACCACAATCGTAATTTATTTTCAAGTACACTCAAAGAAACACAGAACAATACTAAAATCATAAATACTAATCCAGTCCTAAAAGAAAACGACAAAAACCCGTTATGTAGAACGTAATTATTTTTGTACACAAAAATATCAAACCCAAAATAATAATAATATGTAATAATATTATGAGAAATAATAATAATAGGTACGACGCTCAACGTGCGACGCGCGTTACACCGGCCCCCCCACTTCTAAAATAATTAATATTTTACTATGTATAATTAGTACGTAATTTGTATGAATTTGTACGACCATTTTGAATTTGTACGCAACTCGTTCTACGAGAAAATCCATTTTGTGTGGGGGCTGGGTAACGTTATTCAACCCCGCAACCACCAAATGCTGTTTAATGCAGCTTCAAGTATACCAATAATTATTGCGTAATTAATATGAATTTGTACGACCATTTTGTGTACACCTTTCGTTCTACAGTATGAATTTGTTGAATAGGGTTTTAAATTTTACATTTCGCCTACCTAGGCATTTTTGAGTTTTTGGATGACATGCCAATTATTATTTAAAACCAAATGATAGTTAGGAAATGTTGGAATAATCACGAATAACGAATATTTTAATATATTTAAGTAATATAAA
>NW_020271122.1:0-273795 GCF_002803265.2 Melanaphis sacchari | reverse complement strand
TGGTTATTATTATAGATTTATACTTGAGACTTAACATTCATCGATCAAAGTAATAATAATACAATTAATATTTAATGATAAAATAATATACACTTTTACTCAACGTACAGTAAAATTCTTAATAATGATCCACAATACTTGAAATATAATATTAAGCAATTATTTAAACTAAATAACAATTTTATTTTTAAATTATAAGCAATACGTAACTAAACGAAGTACTAATATATATATTGTGACACTTTTCCTGTCTTATTAATTTAGATGTTATTTAGTTTAAATGAAATTTATAAACTTGTAAATTTTTTTTTTAACACCAAATATATTTTTACTTGTTCTAAGTATTCATTCGTTTTATCATCACTTTTTCCATATGTACGCCTATCAACATAATCCATCAAGTCTATCTTAACTATTGAAGATCTTGTGTAAATAATTTTTCAACATTTTCGATATTTTTCAAGAAGGAGACATGTCCCTCTCTTGCCTCCCCATATGAGTGCCCTTGAACACCGTTCAACTAAGTGGCAGCCAATGTCTCGAAACGCGTTTTTAATCGTAATTCCACAGCTTACGCGTCGACTTGTATAACGTACTACACACTAGTACACTACACAGCACCTTGCCGTGGATACATCAGGATTCAAAATTTATTGCATCAGGTTTTGAGCAGCAACAGGTTGTAAGATAATCACATAGCAGACAGGTCATCATAATAAGTTTGTCATCGCCATCGCCATTGTCATCATTACAGTAAGCCCAATATATTATTATTGTATTATAAATTATAATTTTTTATAATATATAAAATAAAACTGACAATTGAAATCAACTATATAATTACTGTACTCCATTCAAATTTTTCAAAAATTTTATTTATAATTTTGGTATTATATGATAAATAACTGTAATTATACATTAAAAAAATTATATAATGATCATTTGAACAAAAATGTTTACATCTTAATTACATTTATCAACTATTTCTATTACACATTTTACATTATTATTATTTTGCTTTGCACTTCTCTCTCTCTTGACATAAGTAGGTATTATTAACAAATTAAGTCTACGTCCGAGGTTGTCTATATAATATTATTATCTCTACATTTATAAATATTACTATAATTTTTGTCTTCATTGTGTATGTGGCGGCAGATACTAATACTGCTAACACTTGAACCGTGCATTTTGAACACCTATAGTGGTGATAGCAATAAAGCAACAACGGTGGTGAAGGGTCAGCATCATTTGGCTATTTGTCTCTATAATCTCGCCACGCTTCGCTTTGTGCAACCTGTTCAAAAATGTCTGTTCTGGATGGACCATCCACGAGGAATGTCGAGAGTGGACCGATTACACAGAATTATGAGCTTGTATTACTTCGCATTGGCTAGGTAGAATATAATAACAATATTGTACAGCTAAGTTTAAATCACATTGTTATTATTTTTATTGCATCGTATAAATTCGGTAGGTACATAAACTGCGTCCAAATTACTTTTTTTGTAAACTACGCCTGAAATTTTATCCATGTTAAAAAGGTATAATGTGAACTATGCCCAAACTTTTATCCATGTTAAAAATGTGTATGTAAATTGCGCCCAACAACTTAAGCTGTGTCTCGTTTGTAAAATATACAAAATTTTTGACTTATTAAACATTTAAACAATGTTATTATTTATAGTATTTGTAATTATTTTACCTTTTAAAATAATTTATATTTTTTTAATTCTTAATTTAATTTTAATTTTATTTATTCATATTATATGGTTGTAATGAATTAAGTATACAGTAAAAATAATTTTTCAAATAAATAGCTATTGATTTTTGAAATCTTACCCGGGCGTAGTTTATATGTCACCTTTTTATACTTTATAAAAACTCGGGCGCAGTTCACATGTGTGTTTTTGGGTTTATCTGTATTTTGGGCGCAGTTAACTATCACTGACGTATAATATATATTGGTAAAATAGTTACCATTACACTGGAGGGACTTTTAATAATGAGCGCTTTCAATATGATTATTGCTGCTGTCATTGAAACAATGGACTGCAGGTATTGATACTGCTCACTGCAATGGTAGGGTGACGACACCAGTTATGAACACTTAAGGTTGTAAAATTTTCTCAAAAATGTCACTTCAAAAATATCTAACACATTAATATAATTTTTTTTTTTTTTTAACTATTTGTATTAATATCTATATTATATTATTTTTAAATATTTGAAAATGATTAAATTCAACACAGCATTAATTATTTAAGTTGTTTTTGTCAATATCCCAATGTGTGAACATAATTTCTAGTAATTGAACATTTATTTCTAGTAAATGAACATAACTATCAAATTTTGAAAATAAAATAAATTTATGTGCTTTTATCAGCACAAAATTCAGATAAATCTAGGCTTCGACCAAACTAGGATATAAAGAATTTGCAATATTGTTATGGGCTACGAGATATGTTATTAAATATAAGTATATATAATATAATATGTAATATTGCTATAAGTATTAGCAATAGTAATATGGCTATATATATGTGGCCTAATGTAATAATATAATATATTATATGGCTATAATATTTACGAGATAGTAGATTCATACTTTTATGAATCTTGTTTTAAAAACATCATAATAAACATCTCAATAGTACATTACGTTTTCCGAGGTCGAAAATAAATACATTATTGCATTTCCACGAATTGAAAATTAGGAACAGATTACATCCTGGAAATTATTGTTATTGATAAAACAAGTGTGAAAACAATTCCAAGAATAAATACGAAATGAAAGGTTATGGACTACAATAACAAGAGGCTTCTTCGTATATAAGGGAGTCAAAAGATCAGCAAGGGCAGATGTACCAGAGCCACAGAGACCTGAGCACCTTCACGAAACTCAGCCACTTTTTGTATCAGTTACATGAACTTTATTTATACACAATAAACACATTATTGTTCTTAAGAGTTGTAATTTTCATTTAAATAACACCCTGGACCTGGATCTGATATTGGCACGTAACAATATATTCAAAAGAAGTGGAAGAAATCATCCAACCACTATCTGATCGATTAAACACCCAACTATTAGATAAATTATTAACAATTGCAGCAGGTATACGTTTATAAGGATAAACAACCATTGAGGGAAATGATGTACCATCAGCTAAAAAGGAACATAAAACAGTTGTACATTCTTTTTCTGGACCATTTGCAATCTCATAAAAGTTTGGCATTTGCTTTAGGCATAATACTTTGCCTGTTTTAGGGCAAGTATTCATTCCAGTTTTATCATAATTTAGAATGCGTCTGGTTATCTTTCATCGTGTATAATAATAATCGTAAAAATTTAAAATCTCCGTGATTTGAAATTTAAATGAAATGTATATAAAATATTTAACTATACATTTTGAAAGTAGTGTCAATGGACGCCCCCTTTCTACAAACCGCCTAGCCTAGTTATAATAAATAAATGTCAACACAACTACTTATTGTATTATTTTTATTCAGATTGTAAATTTTTTCTATTTTAATACAAAAAAACATAAATTAATGTTTTTCTGTTGCTTGGAAATACATTGAGTCATATTTATGTTATGTTTTTAAAACTATGATTAAAAAAAATTAGTAACGAGATTACTATTCCCATTTATTTTTAATTAAAAAATTAATGTTATGATGGAATTACATTATTTATTTATTTTTATAATTCAACGATATTATTAATACGTACTTAATAGACATTAGGTATACCATCATTATTCCCAAATTTATTATGTAAACTGTTGGTATAATCGTATCTTAATTTCGGCTAAACATATATATATATATTGTACTTATAAATTAAATTAATATTTAATTATTTAAATCATTTTCAGTTATTTATTTTTATTAGTTTTTGTAAAAATGGAAATTATTATACGGGTGTTATAGGTGTTAATAAATACATTAAAATAACTCGTTAATGCATTTTTTTTTTTTTTTTTTTATTAAAAGGAATAGTATTAATTGGTTAAACTTTTTTTTACAACTCATGAACACTTATGTTAATACATTTATTTGTTTATTTGAATAAGACTGGCAAAAATCTAAATGAAAATATAATTATAACAGGTTAAACAAAATATAAATATAAATAATGAAGCTAAATATTTTTGATATTTTGTTTGTAGAAATTGAGTTTTTGTAAAAACATTTAAAGAATTAGCATCCTAAAATAATAATTAATTGGTAGTAATTTAAAAACTTGAAAAATAAAAAAATTATTTAGCTAAATTGAATATGTTTAAAAAAATAAAGTAACGAAAATTTAAATATCTATTTTAATAACTATTCAATATTTATAAATTATTAAGATACAAAATAAAATTCAAGTAATTTATTTTAGTGCATTTACATTTTTTTAGCTACATTGTAATACCTATTATTGAAAAATGTTACACATGATTCCTAGAAAGTTTTTACCGAAATTAAAAAAAAAAATACTCGTTGAATTTAATCTGTAGTATGTTGATTAAACCTCAATTTATTGAGTAGATAATTTAAATTCAATAGTAAATCATTACATATGAAAAACAAATTTAAGCAAAAACTATTTATTTATATATTAAAAAAAAATTTAAATAATTACACAAGTTTAATCACACAAACTATTTTAAATTAAATATATTAGGTATACTTATTTTAAAATGTGCAAATGTTGTGTATATTGGTTTCGTCGAGCATAAATTAAATTTATAAAATAAATAAAATTTTGATTTTTTTAAAAATATTATTGAGTTTGATTATTTAGCATAGCTTTTCAATTCGGTATAATAGTTAAAATTATTCTGGGTTAACCTGTCTCTGTGAGCTTATTATTTTATTTTTATATCTTTATTCTGTATAATAAACTATTGATAATTTTTATATTTTAAAAGTATTAGTGTGGCATGAATGGTGATTACGAGTGAACTTTTATTTTTCACAACAATAACAAAAGAAACATTAGATAATTTTATATATTTTGAAGATAAATAAAAATATTGACTTTTAACATTTTAAAAACATTTATTTTAAAAGAGTATTTATATTTTTTTTTGTTTATCGCAGATATGTGAGAGTATTATGCCCAAATCTTACACGATTGTTCACAATATTAAGGCTGAATTAAACCAGAAAATAGAGCATCAAATGGAAGAAGATAACTTTATCACTGTTTTATCTAAACGTGAACGTCAACGTATTTATCGTAAGAAATAACAGGAGAAAAAAGAAAAAGAACAACAGTTAAAAGAGAAGCAAGCTAAAGTCAATAAAAATCAATCAAGTCAACGTCAACGTGATAAGCCATTGCAGCAGCGAATCGTTACACTCGCTATCAATAAAATTACTAATCACTATCTAAATCGTCTAAGACATTAGTTGTACTCAATGAACAACCATCGTGGCAGAGTTGTCATATCTATGATAGAAAGTCTAAAAAGTCTAATGTTAAAATAACGAAAAAACGGTTAAGTGTTGAGAATGACTCTTTGGCGAATTCTTTACAAACTGATAGTGACAAAGTGTTGAATGCTGAACGTGATATCTAGCTAAAGGAATTGCAGGCCAAACAATAAACATAGTACGAAGACAAATGCATCTTATGCGAACCTCGAGAACTTAACGCAGGCCGTGTCTCAAAACGTGGTTACTGAAATGTCGTGAATTGAAGAATGTATTCCAAATCGAGATTCTGTCAAGAACGACGAGCATCCAGAGCACTTGGAAATCGAGATCATTGAGATGAAGGATCTATTCCTAACAACGAAAAACTTTGCAAAGAGCACGATACGATGATAAAAGACCTAAATAATAAATGGTTTTAGAAATTTTAATTTTGAGCAGAGCCAACGATATGAAGCTGCGATAGAAAATATGCGCCAAGTCAAAAACAAAATGAGTAAAGAGCACCAGGATGAAGTACGTGGTTTGCGCGAAAAATATGAGAATACAATTAAAGATCACAAGATTGCAATCAAACATTTATTAACGGAATAAGAACTTATTTGTGCTAAGCACGAAAAAGTGGTTCGAGAATTGCATGAAAGAAATGGAGATCGACATCATAGAAACAGTAAGTATACCAGGTAGTATAGCATACCGGTATATAGTACGAAAGATTCAAATATTTTATACCTAATGCATTAATAAATTTTGATATATTATTTCAAGTAAAATAACTTAAATTTTTTCCTGCTCTAACAGTGTCAGTAGATAGCAAATGATTGCAACAATAATGATGCCGACACCAGAACAACCACAACAGCAGATAATCGTACCATTAATATGTTTCAAACCAAAAACTCAATGATCAACGATACTGTAGTAGATTCCAAGCAATATTTTACGATACGGCATGTGTGTAAGTGTGTAATGTGTATAGTATATGTCAGCTGTGGATTTTCAACTTATTCATGGGTCATGATATGTCTGTTGTTTAAAAGAAAGATAAATAATATTACAAAATTATAATAGGTATATACATTTTACTTGGTAAACTTGACAAATAAATTAAAATAACTTAAAAATTAATCACATTTCATAAAATTGAACTGAAATGGGAGTTATTCTGTGAAAACAGTCTAAGTTAAATATTGAAATATCACATTAATTTTTTATTCATGTGTAAATTTATATGTATTCAGTTATAATTGTATTTCTACAATAGCATATAAATATAAATTGTATAGTTTTTTTTTTGTTTTTTTTTTTTTTATGACCGACAAAGCTAACATAGGTCATATAAAATGTATGGTAAAAAAAGGAGGTTGTGAGTGAAGACCACTGGTAAATACTACTATACTTTAGTATACATATTAGTTAAATATTTTAGTAATAGGTGCCATTATGAGAATTATTTCATAAGTATCTAAACAAACAAAATTTAAATAAACTAAAAGATTTTCTCATAATTTTACCCTATTTACAATTATATACTTCTTAAATTTTGTAGGAACAAAAGCTGGTTAATTTTTGGAATAGGAAAATCATTAAGCTAAGATAAAATATATAAAATATACAATATTTTTAATACTTCAACATTTTCGATTTGTACACATATTATGTCCATTTATGAGAGGTAATTTTTAATATTTTGATACCAGTTTTTATTATCCGCATCCACTATTAGGACTTTATTACGAGGTTATAACTCTTATTATTGTTATTCTTTTATAAGTATATACATAATTTTATGTCTCTCACAAATCACAACCTTAGAATATATTTCAAAGCTTATATTAAATAAGTGTTCATAATCCCAGTAAACATTTTTAGATGAAAAGCTCTATTTCAGTAGATAGCAAATTGATTAAAGTTCATATTATATCTGTTATATCAAAAATTCAAATTGTATGTTATAATTGTACATAAAAAATTTTATTTTATGCAGATAATAAGTTTGAACTTAAAATTATAGTGCATAGGTATGTGCATAAGATTATTGTTAGTGTTATTTATTTACAGTTAAATTAAAAAAAAATTGCATATATTTATATATGTATATAAATGCATATTTTTTCTTTTGTCCTCTATAGACTTAAAAACTACTGGATCGTTTTCAAGCTATTCTGTATAAATTTAAAATTGAGGAATAGCTGTTTTATTAGAAGTATATAAATGTTTAATTGTGTATTTTAAAATGATAATCTTTAGTTGTGTTTTTAATCAAAACAAAAACAAAAATTGTTATTTCTACAAAATATTAATACTTACCGAAATTATACCCAATAAATGTAATGTTCAGCTTTGTCAGTATTCTTAGGTGTAATAAGAATACCTATGTAATAAGCTATATAAGGTCTATGGTAATAAGTGAAATAAATAGCAGAGAATTTCTTGAGGAAAGAAGACATCTTTATTTATTATTCTGCTTCTTTAATTGAGCTTTAAACTGTATAGTTCTAAATAAATAAAAATTTACATTATTTTTATCAAAAAATAAGGTAGTACCTGGTAATATTTCATTGTAGTTCTCAAATCACTTTTAATTGTATTACTCTTATTACTCCATTTTATTTTTTTACATACCTATTGCTAAAAAAATAATATTAATGATATAATAGTTATAATTTAAATATATTAACTTTACTGCCATAGTCTCCAGTGATTCACAAAACTGACAACTGTAATCTGTAGGTAGGTATCCTATGTACTATTTCACTTTTATTTTTCAAATTATTATTTGTTTATTTATTTCCAATATTTAATTAACACACACTCACACACACACATACACGTATATGTAGTGTTTTATTTCTGCCCGAATAAAATTATATTTCACTTTAATTATCAAATAAAAAAATTCCTTTACGCTCTCAAAATTATAAATATTATATAATTAATATATCTCAACTGCAGTGTTTATACTTATTATTTAGGTTTATAACTTGTACAACACGTTTGAATCATAATCTTGATTAATAGGTAATAATAATCAACGATATTATCCGTACCTAGGTTTTTATCTCGAGTAGGTAGAAATAATTTCATTTGCCCTAACAACCACCGCTTGTAAAAAATGTTTTGATTAAAATTTTTTTTGGTTAACGTTGTGTTTTCTAGGAACCTAACCTTGACGTTAAACGAGGACTTACTGTATATATAATAGTATTCACTTAAGAAATATATGATTAATTCATTCAATAAATTATTTACAATTTGATATCCTTGTTGTTTATGTTCTACCGCCCGTTTTTATAGGTCATATGTGGTCTACCACATAATTGAGTATTATATATTTAGATATGAAAAGACATGATAAATTTAATTATCTAATTTGTCATGTGAAAACCTAAAGACATTGAATATTCTATTTATAGATACTGAGTGGTTTTTCACTCTTCTATTAAGTATTTACATCGTTCTACGGTCAGTACCTATTGACTTAAAATCTATACCTTATAAATAATAATAATAATTTATGACAAACATATTATATAATATTAAAACTATTAATTATTTTAGACAAAAATATAATTAAGTATGTATTTTTGTACTTCAAATAAAACGTCTTATTATTATAAAAAAGTTAGTAGTATAAACGCGATGTAACGCGATTATGACGTCAAACTTCAATTTGATTACCAGATAAGGTGGCGGGTAGTAAGAAATTTCCAAAAATTATTATTGTCAATCGGGTCTATTGAGTTAAATTACTATTCGATTGTGTGAATATTCAATAGTACCTACAACTAATGGACATTAATTTTGGTGCAAATTACGAACTCCTATTAATTTTACTATGGTATTTTCTGGTATTTCAAGAAACCAATAATAAACTGATTGTAAAATTTGTGACGACAATAAACCACTATTACACTATTATCATTATTATACGTGAAAAACATGTTACTTTAACGGATGAATTGAGTTTTTTGACAAATTTTCTTAGTGCATCGTATCACGGTTCAATCCTTTTTTCGTTCTTTTCGTATGTAGAATTTGGTCGACGAGCCACAGTAAACTTAAAGAGGAATGCCAATTGCAATAAGTCCTCTTTCCTAAGTGTTTTAACTACAAGAAAATATATAACGTATTACAGCACGAACTGAACTGAACTAAACTATAACTGAATATCTCATACGTTAAATCGTGGTTATATTTTAGTATTATATTATTATTATAGAAATTACATTGTTAAGATAAAAATTAATCATTGGGAATAACTATATAATATATAAATATAGATGTATGACAGACGACAGGTGTGTGGTAGACTGCATACGACAAATATAGCGTTATTTAAAACTGTAGGTCTTTTTATTTTTCACCTAACATAAAATATATGTGATTTTCATTTATCATACTTCATAACAGGTATGTATAGACACACGAATGTTTTGAAGAATACTAATATAACTGTTATTATCTAAAGTGATAATGTATATGATTCTGTACTGTTTTCTGTATCGTTTTTATTGGTAATGAAAAGTCGCGTAAATAATTTGTGTATCGAAAAATCGAATTTTTATGTTATGCTTTATCGATAAGTTATCGTTATAATCTGTAAAGTACGCATAGCGATTGAAACGAGTGCGATTATACTACCTATTGTAACTATTCCCTATTATATTCTTCTAGACCTATTATAATATTATTTTCGTATCATCAGTTTGATAGCTTATAAGTGGAAATAGGATTAATATGCACAAAAAACTCTCAAGATATGCTTCTAAAAATGTTGTAATATGCACTAAAAATTGAATCAAAAATTATTTAAAATCATGTAAAAAAATAAGTATCGATTAAGTATTAAAAAAAAGTATAAAAATGTTTTAAAAGTTTAAAAAAGTATTTCGTCATTTTCGCCATTTAACATTCTTTATCTTTAATTCATAAAATATTAGCCCACATTAATAAAAAATTAAAACAAAAATTGATTTTTGTTGTATATGAGTATATTATGTTATCTTACTTTGGCAATAACGACTAGTTGTAATTTTATTGATAATATGAGACTGTGAACGTAAAAATACGACGAAAAACAAATATATGTGCTATAAAAAATAATAATTATGCACAATAAAACTATTAATATACATTAAATATTCATTTAATAGGTAAAACCGTTAAAATATATAAAATATGCAAAATACAATTAATTCGGGGACAATTCTCAACAATTTCAAAAACCTTATTCCAATACATTAATTAATAATTATATTTGCATATAAATCCGGTCTCTATTTATAAGTTATAATATCATATAAAATATAGTATATTTTTTTTTTACATACGTATCTTTTTTCGTTGTGTAGGATCTTACACATCTCATTTTTAAATTAATGTAGGAATTTACACATCACATGTATAGGAATTAACGTATGTAATATTTTACCTGCTACTCTTGTGTAAGAACTTGCGATTCCCCGCATTGCCGACTTGCCATTACATCGAGCTAATCACTAGTCAGTGTTACTTGTTCAACGTTGAGTAGTGAACATGTTCATACCACATAGTATACGACGTATACAACCTACCACACGTCCTAAATACACTGTCAGTATTAGATTATAATGTAATTTTATTATTTTATTATACAAAATATACATCTTTGTAATTTCTAATAAATTATTTTCGATTGCTAGTTTGCTTATATCGATGGTAGTATTACATATTGAGTTTTACATACTTAATTGTATGATTTATTTATAAAAATTACATTTTTTTTGTATTTTCGAAATTCTTTGCGATTATGTTTTGTATAATCGAAATAAGTTGCTCTTCTGTATGTGATGGTATCGAATGTACTTTGTCATTGATTTAATCAATGTAATATAATATGTGTTAAATTTGAATAAAGCAATAAATTATTGCAAATAAAAACTATTCTGAACGTAAACTACCTTTTCGGTATTTTGGCATCCTTCTAATAAATTCTGATTCCTTTCGCTGAATATTTGTAATTCAAAGCATTAAAATTATAGTTAGTATAGAAAAATGTTAGTACAGTAAATCCTTGTTTAACGTTGAGGTTATAGGTTACTAAAAAATACGACTTTAACCGAAAAAATGTTAATCGAAATACTTTTTACGTATAATTTATTATAAAAACTTATAATCAGATTTACATACGTATTTACGATATATTTCTTAAAAAATGAGTTTAGTATTAACTTTTTAGCTGCATTTTTCTAATTACGGTACAATTTTCGGTAAAACATTTCGCTCAACCTACAAAAATCTTCCATGATTTGGTATAAAACAATAATGATTAACAATGTCTACCGTTCACTCATTGGATTTAAAACGTTTTATAGTTTCAAATTATGTAGAAAGAGTTATAGTTTTCCGATTTTTTAAAAATATTTTCGACCATAGAAGACGAGCCTGAGCATTTTTGTTGCTATAGTAATTAGAAATTAATAAATATGTAACAGTAAAATAATACGTAATAGTAATATTATGTATGTACACAAAAACTGTCAAGTCAATAGCAAAAGTTCCGTCATTAAAAAAAAAAAAAAAACTGAAAAATAAAAAACGATTGCGAAATATATATTACCTAAAATATGAATAGTATCTATGTATGGTAAATATGTCAATCAAAACGATAGTCAATAACAGTATTATCTGAAAAAAGTCTACGAAATTAAATAACTTGTTATAACGACTTATACAAAATATATATAAATACAAACGATGTTATACTATAACCGTTGTAGTATTAAATGAAACACAAGGACTTCAATTTCTACGACGTAAAGTGAAACAACACTAAATTATATGACGTTAAACGAGAATTTTTTGTATAAAAATTTGATGAAATTACTAGCATCTACAGTTATTTGTTTTTAAAATCATTAAAAATAAGAAAAACGTTATTTTACACATGAATATCCAATTTTATCGAAATTCAAACTTTAAAAGCTCATAAAAAATATTTGTAGGAATTACGTTCAACTTTTTATTTTAATGTCGGTAATAAATCATAAAACTGATGATAAATCTTGCACTACCTACATTTTCAAATTTTAGGTATGATTTTTTAACTAGGTATAAATTTTTTTAAATTTAATTTTGTTCAAACAAAAATATATTATAAAAAAAAACAAACTAAAATAATCAAAAATAATTGAAAATGTCTTATTACTAAAAATAGTTTAAAAAAATATATTTTTATTGAACATCAAAGCATTTTTTTTTTCTAGAAAAATTGTCTTTAATGTAAACAAATAGAAAATGACATATTCACAAATCACAATGAACAATTAAAGTTTAGATTTTTTTCATGGTACTACATTAATTTCTATAATAAGTAATAAGTATGAGTATATTTTAGAAAAAAAATTTATTTTTATTTTTTATTGATTTTATAAACTGAATCCAAAATAGAGCACTAACCAAATAATGATATAAAAAATAGGAATCTAGCATTTATTTATTTTATTATTTACAGTTTTATATAAATGAAAGAAAATATACAATTTGAATTTGTTGGATAAGTTCTCGCTCGATAAACAAAAAAGATCACACTACAATATTTAAATATTTCTTAAAGAATTGAAATCCAAAAAAATATTCTATAAAATAAATTATTATAATTTCAACCTTTTATTTATTGTTCACTATGGATTCTTACAAAAAACAAATAAATTATTTAAAAAATGTTTTTGTTTCTATTATTGCTGACTTCTGTATCAGTTACTGTAAATAATATATTGGCAATATTTGAAGAAGAACACAGTTATACCTTCCTAATTGAAACATTTCCATAGGCAACATACATGGGATTTTTCATCTCTATCCTCATTTGTTTAAAGTAACTATTTCATTATTCTGTATTTATTACTAACTATACTATAAGTAATAATAAAATATATCTAATATACATTTTTTTTAAAGTTGGAAGATCAATGGTCCACAAACAGCATATAGTAAGTTCATAAAAACAAATAATTTGAAATCAAAAGAAATTTTAAGAAAAAGATTTATCAAAGCATGTAATTCAAAAAAAAAGTTGTATTATAGTTGATTTATGTAGTTATCACTATATATATATAAATCAATGATTTGTCTGGTATTTTTTTGTAATTACATTTTTCAAAAATGATTTAAAATGTATATCGTGAAGTATTTTTAACGGAGTAAGTATTTTCCGAAACTAATTTCTTGCATAAATCTGTACAAAATGGATAAATGGGATAAATATCTAAAAAACTATACTACAGTATTAGTAAAAAAATTTCGAAAAATTTGATTTTTAGTATATATATATATATATATATTGTGTAATTGAATACCATTTATCGTGGCCAACTCTTACTTCACATAACTTGCACAGCATCATTTAACCATCGATTAAAAAAATATTCTTTTCGAATTCACGCACATAATTACGAAGGTGATTCGATGAAGACGATTTATCTTTTGGCATTTTGAAAACTCAAGTAACACATAATTGTGTATTACGGCAGATACGAAAGCACGCACGAACACACAATGTAAATATTTTAACGCAACTGAAATAATATCAATGATCTGATATTGAAATAGATGTTTTCTTATTATGGTAAACACTGTTTTATCAATTATTAATCTAAGGTCATATTTTGAAAAACCGTTTATACCTTGTAGGTATACTTGTAATATATTTTGATATTAATTTAAATAATTAAAATATAATTTTTTTTTCTTATATTACAATAATCATTATTTCAAAAATGTCTTAACAACAAAAAAACTCCGAAATATGCATTAAAAAATAAAATTTGTAACTAAAATCGTAAAATAAGCCCTTAAAAAAAAAAAAAAAAAAAATGGGTAGGTACATATCAAAATAAGCACTAAAAAAGTTTTATTGTTTAAATTGTTATGTAATGAAACAAATTCTGTACTCGCTTAGCATATCATATGAATAACCTGAATAAATTATACAAATGCATACAAATCCGCGTTTTACAGTTATAACACTTATAACTGTTGTATAATAAAATGTAAACAAAGTATTGTTTATTTGTATACTCATTATTATTATTATTATTATTATTATTATTGAAATACAATAAAATATAAGGTTGGATAATGAATATTCTCGTGAGAAAATAAATTCATTATAACTTTCTTTATATTTTAGTTACATAAAATAATTTATTAATCATAGAAACGTATATTCCTATATTGCCATAATTATCATAAATTAATTTAAAATATAACTGTGTCAAACTGAGAAAATTTTACATTACTAGAATTTTACAAATTTGCATATTCAAAGTTATTAAATACATATAACACTCGAACGAAGTACAATTTATTATAATAATATTATTATTAAACGAAAATTTTACAATTTTAAATTTTTCGTGTTCCAATTTTCAGTAATATTATAATTTATAGCTAATTTATATAATATAATGTAAACTTAGTACTATATATTACATTATACTTCTAAATTTACTTTATTATTCAAAAAAATGTGTTCTGTTTCGATCAATAACATATATTGTTGTATTCATGTATATTGTTATACATGTCATGTAAGTAGATACTAAAATTGTTAGTTGTTAGATATTCTTTTTGGCTTACCACTAAATCAAAAAATTGTATACTGACATGTGTACCTACATAAATCAATTGCGCACAATACAATATTGTTAAACATTCGGAGTTAGGATTAATAATCCATAGAAGTTTAATTTTGTTACAAACTAAATTTAATAGTAGATATTTCAAAACAGGGAATAGTGTTTTAAAAATTCAAAACACTGAAATAAAATAATATACAGCTTAATATTAAGAGTACGCCACTGTAGTTATCGTTATTATTAATCTTATATGCTAAGTTTAGCAGCTATTATAATATGAACCAATTCAATGGAAAATTTTGGGATACTAGACTTACTTAGGCACAAATAATTTAATATTTTAAGATATCTACTACTCGGAACCTCAGGCAAAAAGTTTTAAAAAAAGTCTGTAATCATTGTCGTCGGGTGACGATTATTCGTTATATCGAAACGACGTAGTTATTTCATCGATTGAAAGATATCCAACACTTCACTGTTGCTACTTCACTACTACATTACAGTTATGTTATAATAGTAATATATAATGTTATAGTAATATTAAATATACTTCGCAATGTTCGATTTAAATATTCTATACACGTATGAATTCTTTAACAAATATCTAATCTATTTAGGAAGTTAATATTTTGTACATTAATATTTATAAAAAAATAAGACTATGAAATTTAAAATATTTAAGTTTAAAATTACGGTTTAATAATCAAGAATTCAATTAACTGACAAATAAATTATTTAAAATTGGAAATAAATTAGGGAAATATAAAATATTATAACTTCACGTATCTTCCATTTTTCAAAATAATAAGAAAATACAGTTAAAAAGATCTACCTCTGTACATTTATATATTTTTATACTCCAGTATAAACTGAGGTAGGTTCAAAAAAATAAATTATTATAATAATAATATTTAATTATTAAATATTGTATATTTTTACATAATGAAAGGTAACTAATATGGATTCAGGGTTTGATAACGAAATGAAATTTAACTTTAAATTTTAACTTTGAAAGTTAGCTATTTCTGATCCCAATTAAAAATAATATATTAATTTTATAATTTTTAAAATATTGTAAAATATTGATTTAAATTTTTTCTGTTTTTAATAAGATTTTAAACATATGTATTCTTTATTTTTATTTAAAATTTTTTACAATTTTAATTTTGATATTTGAAATCTGCTTATCTACCGATGAAAAATATTTTAGCTTTTAGCTTTGTTAAATTTTAAATATGACTAAATATTTTTTTTTAAATTTTAAATCGATTTTTGAAATAAATTATTGCTTTTAATTTTTATTTAATTTTAATATTAATTTTGAATCGCATTAAAAGAAACTGATTTTGACATTTCTTTTGTTTCGTTGAAAACTTTTAAAATGTTTTATAGATTTTAAATATTATTTAAAATCGACTTCAAGTCCTGAATCCTTAAGCACTCTTAAACATTCCTGTGATTTGTTTTTTTAGATATATCTACGTACATACTACATATAACTGCGATTGGTAAGAGCCGGAAAGCTGTGGGTACCTATGTGCAATTTGAGTACGAGTGATCTGCTTTAATGATATGATTATTCGTGAATAATATATTTTATTCGTATGAGATATAACATTGGAGACTACATTAAGTTAGCAGCACATCATAACAGCTCATACACGAAATGTATTCAACAAGTTTGTTGGTAACTTATCGAATGACATTTTGTTAATATAAAGCTGTATTATTAGAGTATAATTATAGCAATGCATAAGTTATAAAAGCTGTTCTCTTACAAGTTACCAATAAATGTATTGTATACACTTCATATGTTTTTGTATTCTATTATGGCTGTACTACTAACTTTATAAGGGTCATTGAAGCACATCAAAACTAAATTTATATAGTAAGAACAACGTATCACGCGTATAAACAAATAATAGACATTTTATCTACATATTGATCAGTTTTAAAACTATTACAGTATTTCACTTAAAATTCGATATTTGCAGGCACTGGATTATCACTAATTTTACCTTTAAGATACATATTAGTTATAGTATATTAAATGTGGTTGTTCGCGTGAATTCAAAACAATAAAACAAAACTTAAAAAAAACTTAAAAAATTATTTCTTTATTTTATATGGACAAACAAATAGGTAAATTAAAATAAAATAACAAATAATTTAATTTTTTTTTAAAATTATATTAAATTTTACAAATATAGGTAATGAATTGCTTTATCATTTAAAAACAACGCGTACAACGTCATATTAAGATACAGTTTGCAGTTCGATATGATAATATAATTGGTACATCTACGAAATTCACTGAGAATAATGTTCGAATAGCTGTCAAATTAAAATTATTTCGATTTCAAACATTATAGTTTCAATTTAAAATATCACGGCACACATCAATAGTTCTTAACGAAGATTTGTTTACAGGTATTTCAGGTTTTATAGCTGCAGTATACATGTAAAATACATTAAATTATTATACAAAGTTATTCAAAATAATTTATCCGATTTAAAATTATTATATATTTTCAGTTTTTGGATTCAGAGTAAATAAATTTAATAAAATAACAATACTTCAAATGTATTCAACAATATACCTATAAATATCCTATTTGGTTTGGCTTCTTTTTGTCACACGAACAACATCTATGATCGGAACTCAAATTCATTCCATGCATATAGGGTGCAACTGACTTGGCTAATTTTTTATCTTCTCTATGGTTGATGATAATATTGGTGCGTATACAGTATCTTTAACACATCTCCTAAAAAATTGGTCACACTGCTCAAGATCGAGTAACCAAGAAAGTCAGGTAAAAAGCATCGGATAATTATTATTTTTGAATAACCCTGTACAGTAATAATCGTTTTGGTTTAGTATAAGTATACCTAAACTGCTTTATAGGCGCATATCTCTAGTATGTACGTATATTGGTATCTAAATACTGTCGTGGTTATATTAAGGAAAGTAGATATAAGTCATATTATAAATTTAACGATGGGTATTGTTAGTGTAATAGGTATGTAGGGCGAAGGGGTGACATACCCCACATTGCGCGCAATGATATTATAAAAATCGTGCAAAAATGACCCAGTACGTCATGTTGAGTACCGCGAACAGCAACGGAAAGAACACCCTTGAAAATCGATCAATGTTTATGGCCCGGGTGCGGTTTCTCTGTGCGAGGGCCGTTGTGGCGGCCAAGGCGGCCGCGGTGGCCTGTGGCGGCGGACGCGGAGGCGGCGGGATCGGGTGGCCGTCGTTTAACTTAAAGTTGCTCTGCAAACCAAAAGATGTTTTCATGAAATTATTTAAAATTAAAAAAAAAAAAATGATCGATTTTTATTATCTCTTTACAACTAGCTGTATAAAAACTAATTATAATATTATAATAGATATTATCATTACCTATTTATTGTATTGGTACCTTTGAAAGAAGAGCTGAAGGAACATTACATCATCTCATTTTTTTTAAGTACTGTTTACTTTTAAATCTGTATTATTCTATTGTCATTTGCCACTAAGCACTAACCTCGTTCTAAAACCACTTAATAAGTATCTACACACAGAGGGAACACTTGAGTTGCATTTCACAAAAAAAGTGAACTAAAATTGCGTTCTAAAAGTTCTAAGACGCAATTTGTGTATTTGAATCAAAAGTTTTAACTAATCATCAAATAAATAATAAGCGATATATTTTTGTTAAATATATAATTATTATTATGTAACAAAAAAGAAAATATACGTTGAATCTGATCAAAAATGTGTAATTGTATGATATAAGCTTTTTGAAAATTCTAATTTTGTTATTTAATTGGAAAATTTTGGTAGTTTTTCGTTTTAATATGGATATAAATTATTTGAGAAAAAAAAATCATTCATATTTATCGTAATTTATAATATAACATAATATCCGAACTCAGAATTTCTTAGTAAATATACTATAGAAAACCCCTAAAAAGGAAAAATTGTACTTTTTAACACACTATATTACACGATTCATGTATACATTTTTTGGGGGAAGCAACTAAAGTGCTTCACTTATATAACGAGTACTTACTGTTGACTAAAAATTTTTTTTTAAATAAAAATTCAAGAATTTAATGTCCTTTTAAAGCTAAAGGTCAATAACTTAACTAATTAATTAATATAACTTTAAAAAAAGTTTTACTGCATATATATAATATACCATACACAAATGTTAAAAAACTCGGTGGTAACGATAGAGAAAAAACAACTACATATATTTCCTCTCTTAAAATATAACTATAACCTAACTAAACCTAAATCAAATTGAATAAAATAACAAAAACAGTATGTATACGAAATATTATATCATAATATATCATATATATATTATATCATTAAACATTATAAGTTACTAGTAAATAACCATTTAACCAATAAAGTCATAAGTGCGTGCGTCTTTTTAAAATGATCATCAAATATATTTTATTATTTTTGTATTTATATTTTATTTTATCTATTTTACCTTACAGATGTAAGTTAAAAAAGCAAATTATTTCATAGTGCTTCAAAAAATAAGAAAAAGAAGCACGAAAATAAACAATCGGTAAAATTATTTAGTATTTGACTTTAAAATGTTAACAAACAATCTGTTAATTATAAATAATAATTGAATATTCTATTGTAATTAAATTGATTAAGCTATAAAAATAATCTTATAATATACGTTATACAAAAATGTGTCCACATGGTAAAATAAGATATCATATTTTAAATCGTTTCCAAACAAATGTAAAGTGGTTCAAAAATGTAGAGCGTTAAAGTATTTTTTGATTGTAGTTTATCCTCAGTCATTCTTATTTCCTAGTACTGTATATAATTTTAGTTAGCTTATAAACATATAAACTTATTTTTAAGTTATTTTTAACTATAAAAAAAATAATATTGTAAAAAATTGCAATGATTATGGTTAAAGAAAATAAATTTTTTTTTATAAATTACCATAAACCGCTATAAATTTTTATTCAAAAATTGTTTACAAAAATGTCGTGAAAATCATTGTATATTGTTAAAATAATCGCTATATTTACACTTTGAGTGAGGTTTCGATAGTCTTAAAAATCATTAATTCATTAATTATATTTTATTTTTCATTTTATATAAGCAATCAGCTACTCATCGATTTTATATCATATTAAAATATGCTTACAATAATTCGATAGCCACGTCATTATTTGCATACGCTTCAGCGAAAAAAATATTATTTAATATTAAATTCATATCATAAATGCCAATTTGTTTCTATATTATTTGAATATAAATGAGATATAATCCATACTTGTATAATTTTGTAGACAGACAGTTTATTTTCTTTTTCTTTATTTTACTTTACGTAAGAAAATCACGGATACAAGAATAATAATACATGAATACATATATAAAATATGGATACATTTGAAGCATGCGGAAATGTGGACAAGCTGTATATAGTGTCGCTAAAAGTTAAAAAAGGGAAATATAAATAATTGTGGTAAGATATAATGTACCTATATTATATAGCATTATTCATAAAAAATAACCTATAATCAATACTAAGGAAAAACTTGTTTGGAATATCAATTTCCATATTTATGTGAACACATTCTGAGCATTTTCTTAATTAAATATATCTATAACAGTTACTAATTTGAGTTTTCTTTAAATAATATTCTATGGTTACAGGATGATAGTTTGATACCTACTACTAAGCGACCTTTCATCGTAATTGTCGTTTAATTTTGAGTATTTACGTTTATATTTTTAAAGTTAGTTATTATTTATTAATTTATAAGCTGATAACTTATTTTAATTTTAGTCATCTACTCATTTAAAATACAATGAATTCTAAAACGATTAGGTTAGTGGTCTTGAATTTAAATATTTTTAAATAATAAAATATTTTTTCCTTGTTTAACTTTATTAAAATCAAAAATAATACTTACCCTGAAGCTGAAATTAAATGACTTTTTATTTAATGGTTTTGGTGGCATATCGGAATCACCGAGCACTATGTTCACCAAACAATATTCCATGAGTGCCATAAATACGAATCTAAAACATACATTGGTTATAATTTTTTTTAGTTTAATGCACTAATCTAACAGTAATGTTATATTTGTAATTTATTTTTTTTATATATCATCAAGTACATAATTTATACGAAGTAATACAAATATATAAGAATTGAATATCTGTATTTAATAACTTTAAAATTATAATAAATAACATATACTGTAGGAATTGAAATACACATTTTTTAAAACGTTATTAGTAAACATCAGAATAGAAAATAAAATAAAAATAAAAGTTATAATTGATTGGTACAACTGCCTACTTGATACAACTGTACAAAAAATATTTTAAATGTCGTATATGTTAAGACTAAATAAATCAAAATAATTACAAGAAATAATAAATACATTCTCAGGAAATATTGACAATTTGTTTTCTTTAGATTGGCTATATCTTAACATACACAATCAAATAAGATGCCACAGGAAATGTTTACAATGGAAAAAAATTGCTTTATAGGATTTCTTGAAAATATTACTCTACCTTTGGTTATAGTTTATTTTATTTTTTCATACGTAATACTTCACACCTGGTTAATGGCACTAACCCTTTCCTGCCCCCTACAGGCTATAGTCATAAGAAGATTAACTAAAAATTGCAACTATACAAAATTTGTTTTTCTATAATTTCAATTTTTTCCCAATTAATGTATAATAATTTATAACCACTTAATAGTAGGTATCTACAAATGGTTCAAAAAATTATTTAATTTACATCCGATAAAATAACTTGGATCTTCCCATTGCGTTTAGAGATAACACCTGTATATAAAGTAAAAGTGATAGACATGATAGTTGAACAATACCTAACAAAAATATTACCGATATTACTGTAGGTATCATATATATATATATATATACCTCCAGTGAGAAATCTAGAATATTTTATTTTTTTTGAGGGGGGAGGGGTGTAAAATTGTCCATATTAATTTTGTAAACACAATTTAGGATTTAATGTTAGATTTTAAAAATGTAATATAACTGCCAAAAGGGAGCAGACTCCTCAGACCCCCTTGAACTCACCACTGCATACCTCCTTTATTATTAAAAATTATACCTAAACTTTGATGCACACTTTGATACTTAAAGTTATTTTTCACCTATATACCATATTATGTACGTCTATACATACAAGTATGATGTTTTTACATCTATTATTTTAGATGATGATCTATTTAAATACATTTTAAATTAAATAAAACGTACTAATTTTATCAATATCTTATGATTTTTAAAGAACGACCTAATTAATATATTTTTATTTAAAATATAAATAGTTTATTTATATGCGTTTGTATATACAGTGCATTAATGTATGCAAATATACTATATTATACTAAAGCAAAAATTTGTTTTCAAATACTAATTCTTGCATCAATTCAATTAAAAATATTGAAATATAATATAAATTAATTTTCACGTTGAAAAATAATAACACCAGAGTTTTAGACTTGATACTAAATTATTTAATAAAACTATAACAATATAGTAGTAAATTAATATGAATAATTATTACGTATACTTAAATGTTCATTCATATTAACAACTATTGATTTAATTTCATTAGTTTAGTTATTTAACAAAGATAATCAACTGTTAAATATAAACATAAAAATATATGCAATTACAATTAAATACGTATATACCTAGTATAATATAGTGTATTGGTATTTTACATTTTAAGAGTGCATATTGTCTAGAATTTGCACACTCGTTTTAATTAAAAGCTATATACTCAATAAACTAAATTTCAAATGGGCATTTTACAAATTATTTCCCACTACAAAAATAATTATTGTTAAATTCGTTTATTCAAAAGTCATATATATTATACTTACACTGTACACGCGGACATAAATGTATCGACTGCTTTTAGATATGAAACTGGAGGCAGCGCAGCTTGAGATTTAGCGTGTTGTGTCGACAATGTTAATAGAGACGTAACACCCAACGTTACACGAGCTGGAGCTGCTTCAGGTTTAATCCAAAACGATACCCACTAAAAATTTTTAATTTGGCTGTTGTTTTATATAGTTTTAAACAATAACAATATTTTTCACTAGCTAAAAATACAAGGTACCTAATTAAGGGAATCACAGATTTCAGAACACGTATTTTTCATAAGTTTTAGACTATTAGACCAATGAACGATAGTAAATTACACATTCTTCACAATATCCAATTAAAATTTTTAATATACGTATGAGTTCTTCAACAAATATCTAGGCTATTAAAGAAGTTGATTTCAAAATTTAAAGAACTTTAAAATTAAGATATTATTATAGAACTATCGTTAAACAATTACATTGCATTTGTATTCAATTTGGACATAAAAGATTTTAAATAGAAAAAGTTATTCCTAAATAGCCTAATCTAAAAACTTATGAATTCAAACCATTTTTTTTTTTCAAAACTACAATCAAATTTCAGTGTTTTTACTTTTGATTTTAGTAGTTTTTGTATAATATTGCATTTCTCGCTACTTATCGAATTGTTCGTACATGTGCAAAAGTTGCATTCACTAAAACCAATAATGTATTACACACTAATATCCATTTACTACTTACACAAATACAGCCCAAACGTAAACATCGTATAAATTACTTAAATATTACTCTTTAAAACATACTACGCACTAGTCCCAGTAAGGGACAACTGTTTGAGGTTATCACTTATCGTTACAATAATGTATTTATTTATTAAAATAAACGTCAATAAGAAATAACAATTTAAAAAAGCTGGCAAGTGGGTACCGCTCTGTTTTACATTAGGGGGTGGGGTGAACCTCGGACTAGGGTAGATTAAATTTGAATGCAATGATAGGTATCATTGTATACGAAAAACGATTCTGAACGGAGATGATTTGTCAGTCTAGGATATATTATATTTAAATATTGTCATATATTCTATTTTAAAACAAATATTTTATTTTTCAATTAGGACGCATTTGCAAAAGTCATGGTTAATCAATTTTTCCAAAAACATTGCATTTAGTTATCATAATTCATAATACCTTAATATATTATCATAGATATACCTGGTATGCCAAAAGAATGATTGTAGATATCTTATAACACAAAAAGAAATACCATAATATCACAGAACAATATAATATATCTAGTTCGTAACCACAATAATCATCTATAGGTATATAGGTATATACATTTTATTATTTTACAATAGGATTATTATATATATTATAATTTGTGGTACAATCAATGTGAAAACTTTAAATTTTTAAATTTCCGTGGTTTATGTTTTAATCGCTTGAATACACCAACATTTAATTCTTTTATAATTATTGTAAGCTAAATTTATGGAAAATTTTGTATTAAATTTTCAACTCTTAGCTACTTATACAAAAATTTTTATGAATTATACCTATAAAATAGTTTGCAAATATTCATGGTTTTGACGAATTTTTGTCAATATTTGAATTTCAATGCTAATAAAAAAAAATTGTGCCTATGTATTCTTAAAATTTTTTGATCACTATAAGAATAATTTATGAAGAACTTTTTATTAAATTTTCAAGTATTTTGATTGGGCCAAAAAAATTTTATCGACACTTCAAAAAAAAAAAAAAAATTGAAAATTTCAATTGTCTATAAATAGCTCAAAAAAAGTCAAAATATTTTGAAAAATAAATCATGTAAAAAAAAATGCCAATTTAAATAACTGGTAAAATTTTCAAGTACCTACGACTTATACTTTTTGAATATTAACAAATATTTAAAATCGTTTGAGGATAAATCGTTATTGTTACGCTATTTCGTAAAAATTTAAAATTCAAACGTACTTAAAATTTTTCCTATAATGATGCTTCGAGTTTTTATTATAGCTATTTGAAGGAAAACTTAGGGAAAACATAGTGTAGTATTTTTAATCCTTAGTTATAAATACAAACAATTTTATGATTTTTCAACTTCAAAATTACTTACAAAGTTTCGCGTTTTCGATAGATTTCGTAAATATTTGAACTATAAACGTTTATAAAAAAAAATTGTGACTAACGATTTTCAATTTTTTTTAGCTACAATAAGAACAACTCATAAGGAACCTTGTAATAAATTTTCAAAATTTTTTGGCCATCCAACATTTTTTTATCGACACTTCAAAAAAAAATTCTCATAAAAATCGATAATTTCAGTGGTCTATAAATAACTCAAAAAAGTCAAAGTTTTTTGAAAATTAAACTGTATATAGATAACACTAACATAAACATTTGGTGAAAATTTCAAGTACAGTGATTAGTTTTTGAATTACAACCATATAAAAAAATCGATTTGGTCAAAAACTGGTTTTGCGTAAAAATTCCCGTTTTTCCGTAATTTTTTTTTTGTTTTTCTCAATTTTTTTGAAAACTGTTGGAAAATGTTTACTTTTTATCTCTATAATGCACCAAAGATATTCACTTTGCCATCGGAAACCACCCCCGAAGTTTGAAATTAAAGCATTATTTCGACTACTTATGCTGTACACAGACACAAAAAAAAACACACATCATTGTAAAATCAATACATTCATCACTCCGTTCAGAATCTAAAATATATATAAGCTATTAATTATAGTATGACAACTAAAAAAAAAAAAAAAAAAATGTATAAAAATAATAATAATAATAGCATAAATATTATGCTACATTCAACAGTTAATATAATAATTTCAAATTTGCAATCAAATTTACAAAAATTAAATAGCTAAGAATAAAACATCAATACAAGTTCTATCAGAAATCTATAAACTGTAGTTTTTGTAAAACATTTTGTTTAGAATAAAATGCAGAGAATTTTCATTATGAATAAGGTTACTACAGGTGTTATAAGATATTGGGTACTTATAAACTATTTAAGTACCTATATAAATAGCTATTATTAGTTACATGATTATTGCCAATTACTTACCGACATAATGACAATCAGGCAGGTAGGAATATAAGTGTGAAACAGATAATACCCAAGTCTTCGTTTAAGAACAAAAATAACTTCAAGACACGTAAAATTTCCTGAAAAATCAAGTAAGTGCATCAATTTAATGACATATTTTTCGTTATAATTTGTAAGTTTTAACTAATTCATTGCTTTTTATTATATATTATATCCCCCTCCCCCTAAAAAAAAACAAGCTTTATACTTAAAGGGGAGTTACAAACATGTTTCTTGTATATTTTTAATTATAAGTATAAAATTGTATATTATTGGAAAAAAAAAAATTTAACTTTTAAACATTAAAATATTAGTTTATAGTACCTATAAACTGTACATAATAGAATATACCAAGCAAAGTTAAAAATAAATTTCAATATTGGTATTTATGATAATATGCTACAATATAATTAACAAAATTATCATTAAATTACGTACTAGAAAATAATAAATAATCAGCTAAAAAAAGATATGTTATAAATATCATCAACTTATTTAAAATATTAGGGATTTAATCTATATATTATAGGTGTATGGTTTAGACTATATGGGTCTATTATTGGAAAAATATTTAAAGCTTATTTTTTAGTCAAACAAAAATAGTTTAAAATGTAATGAGTTAATATACCTACTAATATATTATTTTCTATATCAGAAATATCTTATACGGGCACTCAAAAAATTATATTGTACCTAAATCATTAATGCCAAATATATAGCCTTTCTTTTCTGACTTACTTCTTACAACGTGTAAAAACATCTTAGGACCATTGTCCATTGTAGTTTGTGAAGTATACAGTAATACTTAATGGCGGGAAAGATTTATATTAATACATTTATACAAAAATTTTACGTTTTTATAGTGCAAAATAACTATGAGAGGTAGGTAAATATCCAAAATCCCCTGTGTGTATACATCGCTGGCTGTAATACTATATTATATTTAATTTAGATAATATACTCGTATTATATCTGTGAATAACTATGACTAGTTTAACTAAAGGAAAATATATACCAGTAGAATAAACCTGAGTGCAGTCAGCAGTTTGATTCTTAACTAACTGTAATTGAGGCAATTCAATGTTTTCATCGACAACTAACGGTACCTCTGGGTCCCATTGAAATATCATGTCATCAGTGGTATGAGACACTGAAATGAATTAGATATCTCAATTTTATTGTAGCTTTACTATTAAATGACAATTTTATCTTACAGCTTTCCATTTGAAGTTTGCATTCTTGTGTATCATGTGGATATATCATGAAGTTCATTGCACACGATAATGTTAACGTTAATCTAAAAACGAAAAATCACTTTTATGAATATTGAATTAGCTGTATAATAAAAATAACTATTGATGTTGATAAAATCATACTTGACCATGTAGAGAATAGTTTTATCTTTATAAAGCCACATGTAATGATTTGGAATTGTCATCGTTTGAAATGTAACAGCTTTGGCATTTTTAAAAAACGAATCCGGTCTCCAAATATTTTTCAACCAATCAACCTCTAATAATCTGAAAAAATATTTATTAAACATAAATTAATATATTCAATTTTATAAATATTTTTATAGACACTAACCTATATTCGGAAGTCATATTTTCTGGTAAACGAAGCCTATGATCTTTCCATGTTTGAGCAAAAAAAATATCAGCAGCGTATGTCTTATGAAAAAAAAAAAATTTTAATGTAAAAAAATAATTTTTAATTTAAATATAATAGTTACCATTGCATTTTCATCGATTGAATCTAAGCCCATCACCGTAACATGAAAGTGAACTTTTGTTGCCGTGCCATCTATTTTGGGTGGTCTCATTTTATCATATTGCTTTGCATCCTCTGGCAAAATATCTCTGAATTCCAAGCATTTCGAATAACTAAATTGAGAACTATTTAAAATAAAACAAAATTTAAACTAAAAACGGATTAAGTAATTTAAAATTTAGGATTGTGGTGCTGATTTATAAATATAGATACTTTGAAGATGAAATTTTTTTATAGAATAAATTAAGTTTGAGAGTAACTGAATTATGTATTAGTATTTATAATAATTTAACTATATTCTAGAGTAAGATAAATAAATTATTCTAAAATTTATTTTTCTTGGATAAATGTGGATACATATAAGATTGTCAAAATTAATCCTATACTTTCATTTTTTAAATCTGAGTACTCTATTATAAGACAATAATATTACATTATTAATTATACTTACTTGATAACATAACAGAAAATTATAAGCTTAGTTATAATAGCACTGGATATTTTTTTTGTATTCCAATTCTTCATAACTAAATTGTAAACCTAAGAAATAAATACCAATTATTAAAAAATATTTGAATTTGAATGTTACTACTTTATACCTACCTAGCAGAAAATTAAAATATTTTAGAATATACAAAATGAAAGAAAATATGAGTATTAGTAATGTGTAAAAATAATAACAATTGGATATTTTAAATATTATTCATAAATTATAAATTATATTGTTGTATGTATTTTAAACAGGTACTTAATAAATTGAACTATCGAATTTTTTCACATTCACACTATCTTTGGTCATAAATATAAATCAAAATAAATATATACAAAATTCATAAAACAAGTAATTTATGTTATAAGAAAATAATCAATAGCAAAATTTATAGGATGATAATATAGTAATAACTTATTACTAATTAGTTATAAGTATAATAAATAATAATTAATGTTAATCGTATATAATTTCATATTCACCGAATATACATGATACATATGATAAAATGTCTGTCTTTAAGTAAAAATAGCTTGGAAATTTAGCATAAAATACCTCATAGTATTTATAAATTAAAATATTCCTAAAATTTAAGAATATTAATTTTTCAGTTTTATTATTTATTACGTGCGATAGTTTTGAGTTCTAGATTCGGAACAATTTAATAATTAAATTTTGATTTTTAAAGTATAAATTAATTTTAAATTGATCGTAATAAGAATTACGTCCAACTAGTACCTAATGTCGGTTACCTCATAAACTATAACAATATTATAATTCACAATTAATAATAATCTAGTTATTTCAGTTAATAAATTGGTTAAAAGTCTTAATTTATAATAAATATACATAACTAAACATTTTTTTCTTCTACTTAATACTAGTTACCTAAATATAATAGTTAATAAATAAATATCAGTTAAGAGTCAATCTTTGTTTCACAAATATGCAAGTACCTCTTAGAGATTTCATATATTTTGTTGATTAGTCTGATGCATATTTTTTAGTCCACATTAAATATTCAAATAGATATAATAAATTATATAAGCCAACAATTACAAATCAACGATTAAATTGAACGTATCTTAATCAAACATTTATCATTTGTAAATATACAATGTGCGCTTATGGTTAAAAAGACCCAAGATTTTAAAATGTGGCTGCTCTAGTAAACCTTAAATGTTTATATTTTTAAAATAATATTAATCTAATATTGTATCAATTTTTAGTTCTAAAAATAAGCAAATTCGATAATTCTATATTAAAACGTACGAATGTAATAATATTTGTGTATTGCATAGGTATACGCAACCACAAATTTACATTTAATAACTGGTACTTATTATTAATTTAAAAACATATTTATAATATAAATTTTAATGATCCAAAAGTAATTTTATTATCTACTACATTTTATATTATTATTATTTTTCATTCAAAATTTTTAAAACTGACATGCCCGATTTTTCAATTTAGATATATAGTATTAATTTTTTTCTATTGAAATTTAAGCGATAGTTATATTTCAAATATTTGTTATTTTAGGTTTTTTTAATATTAAAAGTGTCTCAAAACTGTACTTAAAATATCAAATTTTGGCTTCATCCTGCGAATCCGATCTTAGGTCTTTTTAACCATGAGCACACATTGTATATTTACATAGTAAGTTCTCGTTTAATGTCGAAGTTAGATTCTTCGAAAACACAACGTTAACCGAAAAAAAAAAGTTTATCGAAACACTTTTTACATACATTTTGTTATAACGAATTCTTACCTACAAATAACAATGTACATATTATTTATTGCAATTATTTATATTGAATTATATTGAATTATCTACATATAATACTAAAAATTAACGAAAACTTATAATCAGATTTACAATTTATTCTTTAAAAATGAGTTTAAAGTTGATTTTTTAGCTATATTTTTCTTATCACAATACAATTCTTGGTAACACATCAAGCTACCTACTTAAAACATCTTGCTCAACATGCGAAAATCTTACATGATTTGGTGTTAGACAATAATGTCCACCACTCGCTTACTGGATTCAAAACGTTTTAAAATTTCAATTTTTGTAAAAAGAGTTATAGTTAACCTATTTTTTTTTTTTTAAATATTAATGATCATGAAGGTGAGCCTAGGCGTTTTGTTGTCATTTTAATTATAAATTAACAAATATATGTAACAGAAAAATAATTAGTAATAATAATTTATGTATGTATAAGAAAATTGTCTAGTCGATAACAAAAGTATCGTTGAACAACTGACGAATAAAATGAAAAACGATTACGGAGTTCATATTACCTAAAATAAATAAAAATAGTACCTACGTATAGTAGATATGTCAATCAAAACGATAATAGTATCTGAAAAAGGCCGATGAAATTAAACAACTTATTGTAATGACTTATACAAAATATATATAAATACATACAACAAAAATTTGATGAAGACATGTAGGTATTACAAACGACGTTATACTAAAACTATCGCAATGTTAAACGAACCTCAAGGACTTAAGCTTCTACATAATAGCGAAATAACGCTAAATGAAGCGATGTTAAACGAGGACTTACTGTATTATGTTAAAATATATTATAGATACATAAATATATTTTTCAATTATGATCAAGTAACAACAATCGAGTGATGCAAATAATGACACATTTTAACATAAAAATTAAATAAAAGTAATAAATTAATACATTCTACAACTTTTTTAATGTCAAAAATAAAGTTTTGTTAAATTTAAATTATTAATAATTTAATAAAATACATTTTTTTTATGAAAAACAAAAATAATATAATTGTGGGGTAAAACCATACAAGTCCATGTTGAATCAAAGATTTTCAATAACGTGTGGTTTGCATTCTGTTTTTAAAAACACTTAATTACGATGTTACGTATAATCCAGTCTATCGATTAAAAATTGAAAAGTGATGGTACTTCGAGTTAGTCTGAATATTGTAAGCTCTCTCAGCAGTTTTCGATAAAATTACGAAAAACTGAGTAATGAGAATAATGCATGTGGCTGGGCCGATTTTTAATATCATATTATACTGTATTGTCGTTTTTATAGAGTAATTTTTTCGGAACGTTTTATACTTGAGACTTAAGGTAATGTTTATTTTTTTTCGTAGGTATGGTTAAAATGATTATTACAACATTTAAATATTATTTTAAGTATAGTAATTTTTCTTTTACTTTTTACACTTTGTGTTCGATTTATGTTTAATATCTAATATTTTATTATATATCTAATAATTCATATTGCAGTGTTTGTTGTTAGAAATTAGTTAAATTTAAGAGGACGCTACATTCGTATGCAGTATGCCAGTATATCCAAGGTCGCCCGCAGAAATTTTTCTCAGGGGGGGCCAGCGAAAAATAATACACTTACCATAAATTCTCTTTTTTATATCACACCGTAAAAAAATTATTTATTTATTTTAATATTGCAAGTGTCACCTTATCAGTTATCAGTCCTCCTTATCACCCTTCAAGACGCTATATGAAATGCAAATAAATGCAATAAAAATTAGGTAATATCTTAATCTTTATCTTAAAATGTACAAAATATTCAGATTTTTAAATGGCTTGTAACTATCACTTGAAAATAAAAATATAAAAAAAACCCTATGAACTGTGAAGTTTACTTGGGGTTTTATTCTTATTTTTAAATTTAATAATAGGTAAATTTACTATAATAAAAAACATAGCAGAGCTAAATGGATTATTTAAATCGAACAATTTGTTATGTTATGGGTGTGTAAAATTGAGACATCGCATGCGAGTGCAGTATCTTTTTAACAAAAGTAACTTCATTTACCCAGTATTCATTATTAATCACGAATATTAAATCAAAATGTTATGAATTTGTAATGAATTTATCACTAAGGCAACCATATTATTTAATTAGTCGATTATAATATTTTTATGTATAGTTTTGCTGTTAACGTTTTTGTATACAATAAGACTTTGTTAATTTGATGATAATTAATTTTTATGCAAATTATATTATATACCATATGCCAAACACTTCGATTCTATTTTACAAATTCAAATGTGAAATGATGTCAGCAGTTTTGTCTATAACGTTGACAAATATAAATGCATTAATTGAAAATTATCAAATTCTGACTTACATTTACTAACATCTTTTAAATGTTTTAGACATTTATTACTTCGAAAATGCTGCCATTTTATGTGATACTATATATGAATTGTGTTAATGCTCCTAACTTCAAAACGGTATATATTACTGTTTATGATTTAATTAGGTGATAACTAAGACCCAAATTTAAATACCCTAAAAACTATGAAAAATAACCAATACGGCAATATAAAATGTCTTTTTAACGCAATAATTCCTATGAAGAACTATTAACAAAAATTTAATAGTAACGCAAGTGATAGAAAAACGTGAGTTTAACTCTCATCATTTTTAACACTTCTTTATTTTAATTAAACAAACGAAATGTAAAAATAAAATACCAAACTTAGGTTAGGTACGCATGATAAATAAACAGAATATACTCAAAATAAACCTGATTGCGATGTAACAGGAACTGACCAATTAGGTAATTTTTCTTTGAGTAAAATTCAGTAAAACTCCATATAGAATAATTGCTATAGATTAGATAAATACATTATCAGTTATCATATTCATAAATAGAACGGTTGACATTTGATACTTATGGATGAAAAAATACCAAAAAATATTAAAATAAATAATATGAAAACTATATTTATTCTATAATATTTTGAATTTCCTAATTTGTACTATGATAAATAATGATTTTTGTTTATAATTTTGTAGTCATTCAAAAATATTTGTGGGGACTTAGAATTTTTACATATTTATTATTATTATTAATTTTTACTATATAGTATATACAATTACATTTTCAAAATATTTAGATTAATTTCAAACAATTAGCTATTTATATAACTAAAGCACGAACCCATTCACATAGTTCTACAGCAAGTTAGTATTGACTAAAAAGTTAATAAGTAATAACAATAATGTATAGGACGATTTAACAACCATAAATTCCCCCTTATATCCCTTAATAATTAATTTATTCAAATTTAAATTTTTGAAATATTTAAATATACTTAATAACCATCGTGTTTCAAAATACTTGATATATTTTGCACTACTTAAAAACTGTTCTGTAACGATATAAAGTTATACTTTTTAAATGAGAAGCCCTCTTTTTCATTATGAATAATTTAGTTAGTGAAGTGTGCTACGTAATTCTAAGTTTAAACTAATACAGTCATAAATAATGCAATTTATCGAGATTACCCGAAAAATCATAGAATTCGTGTTTTTACTTGTCAATAAATTTTTAAAAAGTGATATTACATTATTTTTTTATTTTATAGCATTAAAACCTGTGGACTTGAAATTGTAGTAATTATAAAAACTGTCAAATTCCGTATCAATACTTTTGAGTTTCTAGCAAATTTTCAAAAACTGTATATACAAGTAGTTTACAAGTTAGGTATTTAAAGTTTAGGTAAGCAGAGAGGAATGGTGCAGAGATACCCACAACATTTTAGTCTACTACCCTTACCTATACACACACTTTAAACTTATAAATGACTACAAATTTTAATTTCTATATATCGAAATACTAAAAAAATATTTTGTTTCAGAATATGAAATTAAAAATGTATGTTGTCATTCAAAACAGTAAAAACTTAAAAAAATAAAATAAAATAATATAAAAATTTATATTATATTTAAAAAAAAAAAAAAAAAAAAATAGTTTTATTTCAACTAGAAATTACGTAAAAAATATTTTTAAAAACCAAAATATAAGTAATAAATAGTACATACTATTTACTATTTTCTACTGTGTGAACCATTTAATGTGAAACATCTATTATTTTAAAAATATTGATAGTTTTGATTTTTGAATATATTTTTACTATAATAATTTAATATTTATTTTAATAATAATGCATTTTTAATTAATTATTCCCAAACATAATATTTTTAAAGTATTTTAAAATTTAAAAATTATAGGAATAGTTTATACTTTACAAGTTATAATTATATTCAAAGTCAACATGAGTAGAGCATTGTTCAAATTCGCTCGACCCAAATTTGAATACTTATAACCTATAGGTAACAATAATTAATAAGCTATTTTTCTGAAATTTAATTTTTTTTTTTTTTATTGAAATACTCTAAATAATATTTTGCTTCAGAATATGAAAGTAATAATATTTATTATTATTCAAAAGAATAAAAAAACTTAGAAATTATAACAATTAAAAAATAATTTTTTTTCAACATTTTTTTTTTTAACTTCTTAAATTTATTTAAACAAATATTTTAGAATACATTAAAGTATATTTAAATATCTATTCGTAGTCATCTTGTCATATTTTCATCGTTGATGATTGCGTAATTATTAAACTATACCAAAAATTAATTAAAACGTGTTAATATGGATAAACTATTACTGCTTCTAATGGTATTTTGAAAAATAAAAAACTCATTTTAACGTTGAAAGAGGATAATATTTTGAAAAAAATTACTTTTTTGAATATTTTTAGTATTTATTTTACAATTTAAATCACGAAAAACCATATTTTCATAATTTTTTGTTATGTATTATTATAATTATTTTTTCGAAAATACTGTTTACTTTAAACATTTTAACATGTATTCTACACTAAAATCACTTTAAGACGAGTAATCACTATTCTTTAAAGTGGTTATTTTTAAAACACAAAACTCATTTAATTACTTTATTTATAAACTGTATTCCTTTTGAATTTATTGAGACTGATAGAGAATGAAAACCATATAAATTACGAATCTAAGAACTATCAAAATCATATTATTATATAACACTAACCTACTTCATAATTTATTTTTGACCCACAAATATTTATTGGTGATGGTGTGTTACCTGTGAATCAGAAGAATGGAGTAAATAGTATGCTGTCAATTGAATGATAGGATAGATATAAGAACGATTTATAATAATGTCGTAATAAGCCGTGAAAAAATTAAGAAAAAAAACACAACATAATATGTTTTACTGAAAAAAAATATACAAGTGCATAATAATTATAGTCATTTCAAATACAAATTTATAGTAATAGTATGAGGAGTACCTAGTATGTATTTGTATGTTCACAGCACTTTTTGGTAGGGAGATTTTAAATTTAAGAAGAATTATCCCCCTAAGATTTATTTTTAACTTATGTAACACAAAATAACAGTGATTTTAAAAAACTATAATACATACTACATAGATACATCACATCACCAAATAAATTATTCGGAACCCGATATAAGCCCTTCTACTTTTCTATTAAATTTTTCAATTTTAGTTACTGATACTTCAAAATATAATGATTCAGTTAAATACAGCTTCATTAGTAGATGTTCAATTTTATTAGAATTTGAAGCATTAATATCTCTTATAGGTGTAATTTGCTTATTATTTATTAATACATGAATCGTATTAAAAAAAATATTTACCTTCTACTAGAGAAGTAAAAAAACTTGTGTAAATAATTTTAAATTAATTTATAATATTAAACGTGAAACACATATTAATATGTAAAAATCAATAGATATTTTTTTAAATTAATCAATTTATGTTCTTTTATTAATTAAAACAATATTTTTCAAAATAATTTAAAAAAAGGTTGTGTGAGAATCAATTTTTGAATGTGTGGTTGTGAAAAAGTACTGTAAACATACATTATAGTTTTTGAGAATCATTGTAATAGTGCTGCACAGTAAAAAATGGCTTTCAGGGAATAATTATTCTTCTTAAACTTTTAAAATCTTCCTTCCAAAAATTGCTGTGAACTTATAAATGCTACTTGTATACCTATACATAAAATAATAAATACAAATAAAATAAGTGTAAATTATGTATCTGATTGTTGAACATAAGTTGTTTAAATAAATCAATCTTTAACGAAATATTTTTTTAATGAATACACTTGGAAGTAATTCGTACACTAAATAGTAAAAAAAATCTGTACCAATAATTTACTTTAAGGATTTCACAATGATCAACGTAAAAACATACTGCATAATAAACATAATGTATTATATTAGTGCAGTAAAAAGATTAATAGTATAATGTTGGCAAAAAAATATGTTTTTTACATCTACAGTATCTACTATCTACTTATAGCTGTGGTATGAACGAGTATGTACATAATATATTATATTTTTAATATATGTATAGTACTTAGTTCACTTTCATAATTATAAAAATATTTAATTTTATTATGCCAGAGATTGCATGCAAAATCAATTAGTTTAATAAATCAATCATAGGCCGTTAAATCGTATTTAAGGTATCATTATATATGTTTATATTAGCATACTATTATTTTATTAAATGTTTTATAATTATTCGTACAATTCAGCACAAGTAATATAAACTATTTTATATTCATTCAATAAAATATGGATTTTCATAATTTTAGAAAAAAATAATTATGTAGGTAAGTAATCAATAATTAATAAAACTGTACTAGTATCTACAACATACTTATTTCTATAGAATGTCGAAATCAGTATTATCGAAATTAACACAATCTACTTTTATTTATTACTTGGATACGATTGTGTGTTTATAAGATAAAATTATTTTGATAGCCAAAATAGTATTATCTAAACCGATTATTGTTATAAATAAGAACGTAATGACATAATACATAAAGTGCATAATATTATATATCATAGAGAAAATAAATATTAACTTAAAAATATATATACAATATACATATTATATTATACTGTATATTATGTTTATGTATAAATAATTAGTCATATGGCTAATTTTAAATATAGTTGTTTAATAATGTAATAATACGTACAGCTATTTATAATAAAGACATTATTTATAAACTTGCCCAGTATACAAAAAGTAACACACTTCTTTTTTTATTGTTGAGATTGTGATTTTTTTTTATAAATCTATAAGGGGATGAATGAAAAAAATGGGAAACACTATACTATTTCATATTAAGTTTTATTCAATTTATTGAATATAAAAATGTGAATTTTTTTAAAAATTAAATTGGTTCTTCAAATCAAACCTTAAACACAAAGTTAATAATTTCACAGAGGTAGGATAACTTCAATATTTTCGAAGAAACTAAAAATATAATTTTTTTACAAACAAAATCACTTATATTTATTTATAAGAATTTTATAGAAATCGGTCATGAGAAAAAAAAATATCAAGCCTCACATTAAATTAATAATGCGTAATATGGCTCGACGACTACTAAGCTAGCAAACTATTGGTAACTTTTCAAGAGCACAAGTCAGCTTCAAGTGTGCTTATGGACAAAAGTTGCTACCTTCGCAAAAATCTCTCCTCCACCTCCGACCATTACACTTTTTATCGTTCGTTCACGTCAGAATCTTTTATTTTATTATTATTATTTTTTTTTTTAATTGCATCTCATACTAAAGTGATGACGTAAAAGAGTCTTAAATATCTGTGTGTCAAAGAGATTACGTGCATTGATACTTGAAAATACACGCACATACACATGTATAGTAGCGATTTCATTAATGTAAAATCTAACTTAATGTAGTCTGCTTACAATTTAAGCTATACAGTTGTTCAAATTATCATTATATATGATACAGATAAAAATAAAATCGGTTCTATAAATATCACATAAAAATACGGATGCATTATGCGAAATATCGATGTACATTACAAAGAAATAAGATTAATTAACTAGTTGACTTAATTAATTGGTAGATAATATTCCTGTACAATTATAGACAACGTTTTTATAATTAATTTTAGTGATTTTAGTTAGAAGATATTACAATAGACATTTATTTATGTGTCAATTTCACATAAATTGAACTAATGTAATTTTGTTCAAGCAAAATATAATTTTAATTTACCTAATACTAAGAAAAACACGCATTAAGCTATTGAATAAAATAATTGTAATATATAAATTTAAAAAGTTATAATAAATGAAACGGATATTATTTGAGTAAGTCTTAAATGTACCTCAGTGTCAAATGTGTTGATTATTGATACTATTGTGTTTAGTATATTATAAATGTATAAAAATCCGAAACCAAATAGAATTCTTTATACAATATTTTAAATTTCTTAAAAAGATATATTAATTGATCAAAAAATATAAATACAAATGTTCGTGAATAAAAATTTAAAATATTAATAATATAATGCAAATATTTACAGTTATAACGTTGTATTAATAAGAACATTGTTAAGCGAAAAAATTGTTTTAGCAACATAAATACGTACTTGGAACAAATATAATAACGAACCATCGTGAATAATTATCATATTAAATTATAACACTAAATGTAGTTATTTTTCTAACCTATGATACAACTAGTTTTGTAATTTAAAAATGTTAACTTACTAAGTTACGTGAACAATTTCACATAAAGTAAATATTTATACCTCTGTAAATATTTTTTTTGAAAGAAAAACTCTTCAACGAATAAAGCTACATATAATATTATTTCCTCTCATTCATAATCTAAAATAATAGATAATTTGATACAAATGGTCTAAAATTTAATCGTAAGTTAAATCAGGCACGTATTAATTCATAAAACATGTGTTTTACATGATTTTCATGAAGATATATTTAATATACGTGCTTTATCTATCGTATCGCTAGATGCATTGGGTACTCAAAATGGGGAAACACTTTAAGCCTTTCAAGTTATTTTAAATCGCTTCCATTATTATATACTTAATAAAACGTTTGATTGTTTAAGAATAAAACTACTAAAATAATATGTGATAATAAGTGCATTTTAAATCAATCATATTATGTATGATATATTTTTGAGAATTAGATAATAGCTAACAATAAAAAAATAAAATAAATAAAAGTCTTATCACGTTAATTTGTGAAGAATAAATTACCTTACAAATCCAAGTAATATCATCAAATACAAATTGTCAACTGTACTCTTTTTATTTTTTATTATTATCTACTTTATTCTGAAGTCATAAAAAAGTTTACGAAACGAGAGTTTTATCGATAGATACGTTTATGACATGCAGTTACTGACACCTTTTAAAATATGTAAATTAAAACAACCGCAGTACGCCAACCATGTTATATTCTATCGGTCAAGACGCATTTTACTATCATTATTAAAATGTCTGTAATTTATAATATCAATTAATTATGTAGGTGTTCAATGGCTTCATGTGTCTACGTCCTAACTTGTAATAATAGATATTTTATTTTGATATAAAATAAATATCGGAGGTCCGGTTATTGACTTTCAATAATAAATTTAATTTTAATCTCAATCTTTTTTTCATTATCAGATTTAGTTAAACTATAAAAATTTTGCTTGTATAAACTGCTGCAAAAGAATTAATTTTTTTATGTTTTAAAAATATAAGCAATTAAAGCAGTGAATATATTTTATTACTCATCTAAGCTTTATAGGCACTTAGGTAATTATACGTATCATAATAAAATTGTGGAAAATAAACTATTTCTAGCACCAAAGTTGCTATAACTCATGAGTCATGAGAAATAATTAACTCCTATAGTAAATAGTTATTATTTTATACCTTTTCTAATATAAATGTGGTTTATACAAAATATGATGATTTTAATTACTAAATATAATTTACTATGTAAATATAAAAATGATTATGTAACTATAATATGTTGGAAACTGATTGTCAGTACTTGTGGTAGGATTTCAGAGTGAATAGATAAATTAAATTATATTATAGTAATAATATTTCAATTTTAATATTATGATATAGTTACTATACTATTTGCAATTGAAAAATGTATAGGTTTTTTTTTAAAGATTTTAATTTACAATATATTTGCAGAGTAAGTACGGAACCTGATTCAGGTATTCTTTGTTAATAAAAACATATTATAATACTATATTATATATATATATATGTCTTAAACATCTCTCCACAATTGTACTAATTTAGATAATAATAACAGCTACCAAATACAAAGTTGTACTGACAAAGTAATAATTTGAAGACAATAAATATTGTTCTCAAATAATAACTACTACAAGTACGTAAAATTTGCGTGCGGTAAAATATTTTTTCTAAAAATTCTGTTTTGTATAATATGCATTATGAATAAACTCGTGATATACGTTTAGAAAATTAAATACAATAATACATTTGTACACTTTAAATCAAAATTTTATTTTTATTGTTAATTTATCGAACTGAACCTAACGGGCATAAGCGTTTATAATGGAATTCAGTGGCCCGTGGTAAAATTTCGGTTTTAATTAAAACATAACATGTCATAATGTATGTATATGTCGTGATTATAACTCCCACCCCTTCAAAAATGTAATTGGCTATTACTAAAAATAATTTCCATACATATACGTTACTGCCTACAGGAAAAATTAGGTACTTACATGTATTTATTTAGATGCGAACGATTGAAATGTCTAAATCAGCGAGACAAGTCCACTGCAGCTCAACGCGTCAAAAATACATTTGATTCGCTCCGGAAAAACGTAGGTATTATATTAACATGATAATGTTATTTTGCTGCGTGCGTAGCTGTTACTCGCATCCTAACCAATAAGTGTTATGCGAGAGCGTTAAAGATTGATTGACTGGCTCTCCTCTGTGGCGTGTGCCTACGTTCCTGCGTTTCTTCGCCCTCTGATATTATGCTGCATCATACGTCATTGTGACCCATTTATTATTCAATCGTCGGCGACGCCGAATGAAGAATAAATAACGACATTAAGAATTGGTAATCAAATAATTCTTACGTCAGTTCTGAAATATAATATAGTATTTTGTATGTTATATTATACAACCTTATTGTTGAATAAATTAATTTTAGCTGGTGGCCTTATTCCTACTATTGACATGTTTTATTTATGTACATATTTTATTATATTATTAAGTCTGTGACGACTTCTAACGGTTGGAATAAAATATATATTTATTATTTTTGCGTTAATTATAGTTTTTATAGTTTTACATTTACTATCATTGTGACAAAGCTAAACACCTACTAAAATTTCGACAAATACACGTTATTTCTAAAAACAATTTACATTGAAAAAAAAATTATAAAATCATTAAAAAAAATAATAAAATAATAAAATAATTTTAGAAAATTATAAAGTAGATATTATCTACTTTATAATTTTCTCCTGCATAAGTAATTTTGAAATTGTTCACCATAGTCTAGAGTTGCAAGTTTTGAACTTCAAAAATTAATTAAACCGCAAAAAATGAAATAACTAGTCTATGTTAATTTTAAAACTAAAAAAAAAATTATGAACATTTTGAGTTAAATGACTATAGGTATAGGATGATCTTTTTTTATGAGAGGTCAATTAGTTTAAAATCTGGTATTTTAAAATAAAATAAGCTTAAAGTTATAAAAAAAAGTTCTAATAAAATATATAAATTAATAACATATAAAATTATTATTATTATTTATACTTCATAACCGTGTTTATGTTCTTCTTAAACGTCGATTAATAAGCCTATTATTAAAAGTACTATCCATAAACAAGTAGTAATCATTAATGATATTATGTATTATTATCTCAAAATAAAAAAAAAACAATACAAAGAAGACATTTTTTGAAAAACAAAACATTTTGATGATAGTTAAAAAACGAGAAATTCTCGTAAAATACGAAACAACTGGCATACAAAACCATACATGACACGTTTTAAATATTTATTTTTTTAAAAAACATTAAAATATAAATACCTAACAATAAACGCAATAATCGACTATGATTTATTCACTTTTAAATTATGGAATCATATCATTAATTGAAATTATAAATTTTCTTCGATGAAATGTGTTTATCAAAAACTGAAAACTAAAGATTTCGTAATTTGGATCATAATATGTCATACATTCTACTGTTTTCAAATATTTCATCTCGCACCTAGATCCATATCACTATTACATGATAATAATTCAAAATAAAAAGTTATGTATTTAAATTGAGTAATTGACTTCTAATATTTATATCATCAATGGTGGAATAATAAAGGTTGTAAAAATACACACATACACACAAACATATATATATATACCTAGTTAAGGAATAGGTATATAATTCGAAGGCTTTGAAGCATTAATCTATAATTTAAATGAAAGATATGATAAGTATAAATCGTATATTAGTATAATAAATTTAATACATTATATAAGTATACATATTACCATTTACCAGGTACAATTTATCTACACTATTAAAGTTAGAATAAAAAGTAAATTTAGGTATTTTTCTAATAGCTTAAAAATATGTATAATTACAAATTAAATTTTAAATATTAGATTTAGGAACGTATTTCACACACTCAGCAGTACCTTATGTAGAATCAAACATTATTTTGATTGGTTTACTGAGGAATAGTAATGTTCGTAATAATAACGTAAACAAATATCGCCTAAAAATTACCAACATCATAAACATATCTTGTTTCAACTACCTATTATGCCCATCTCTACTTATATAGAAATAAAATAGAATCAGAAACTCTGAACTTAAATTAATCAATAATATACCTACTGAATATATTTACTTGATATGCATTTACAGTTATAAAAGATTTATCAACAAAAATATGCATTTTTCTCAGTGAGACCAAATATTTTTTTATTAAAACAAAATTAAATAAATAGCTTACATTTACCATTAAATCTAATACCCAAGTTAAAAATAAAAAAAATCCTCTGATTGGATAAGTATAAATTGACCTAGAACTATAAATTATAAACTTATAAATTTTAATAACCATTTTATTTTTAATACATAGCCAAATTTATTAACTATTTAAATTAATAATAAATATTTTTAGACATTTAATTTGTATTAGGTAAACATAATTCATACAATTGTCAATTTTATACAAATCGTATGAAATATACTCACATACACACACATATATATTATATAATATACATTATAAATTGTATATATAAAATTATTAATAACATATCTTTTTTTTTTTTTAATTTGTGAAATGTAAATGTGAAAAAAATAAAATAAAAAATTATTACAATAGCTTCACACACATATTTGTTTCTTACACACCTCTTTAGTAATTATATTATAACTTAATTACATTGATAATTAAAATAGTATTGGTACTACTTACCAATGCTTGAAAATGTATACCATAAATTTTAAAATCACTCTGTCTGTCTTACAGTTACTGTATACGTTGTAACTCGATGCTAAAACGCGTTATGTTTGCCTGGAGCATTGGGCGAATCGTGTGTTATAATATTATGTCGATGACGATCTAAGTGTCCGCAAAGATTACTACGCCATCTAGCGCTATGCTAATATGTTTTTATCGGCAACGCGTATAGACGGCAATTGATTGACGATCGATACGTTTTTTGAATGAACAAGCGAATGCATTACAACAGCATATTATATATTTTGCTTAGTCGCACATAAAAACACCTCCATTCACGTTTCTCGTATGCTCTCGTGTGATCAGAGCTCTTCATTACCATTCAGTAGGTATAATTATTAATTATTATAAACAACACTGACAACACTTTAGATGCAGACACATAGTGTGTGCATTTGGTTTTTAATAATTTTACTTTAGAAATGCGCGGCAGCTTTTACGTAATAACATAAATCTTAGTATGTATGTAAATTATGTACTTGTATACCGTTCTAAGCTTCTAACTCTTAATGCAAATATGTAAATAATATAAATATGAGTAATACGACAAATATAAACGGAACTATTGCATTATATTATGTGATTTATTGATTACAAATGATTAATTTATATTATTCTTGTTAACAAATTCAATAGTTCATATAATTATCCGTGAGATAATGTCAAAATGCAAATAAATAATTAATTTGTTTCAAAATAATCTAATAAATTTAAATAAACTAATACAAAAATTGAAGCATTACTATTATTATACAGTGGAACCTCGATAACTCGAACTTCTATAAGTCGAATTTTCAATAACTCGAAAGAATGTCTTAGCCCCTACTTTATAACATATCATATGTGTAACCTCTGTAAGTCGAATTTTCGATAACTCGAATTTTTTTTTCGCCCCCAACCGATTCGAGTTATAGAGGTTCCATTGTATATATATCCATGACCGAACTCTATACATTTATTGTCTTTTTTATTTTAATTATTTCAAAGTTTCATGATTTTTTATTTTTTTTATTACAAAAATATATTTATAACCGTATAATAATTTAAATTTAAAATAAAATAGTCAAGTTTGATAAATTGTGGACTAATGATAGTAATATAGTCTTATTTCTTACCAATTTACGAACAAAATAATTGATAACTAGTTAACCATTATGTTATTAAATTGAAACGTTTTTATAATTATTATACAGTGGAAATCGGATATTCAGTTATAACGACTTTCAAAGGAAATTTCGTATTTATAGATAGTAGGATGTAATAAAAATCACTAGTTTTAAAACATTTATATCATGTATAATAATTTCTCTAATAGTAATAAATGCATTTGTAAATACTTTTTATTTATTCATTTTTAAGTTCTCAAACTGAATAAGCTAAACAGAAATAAAAAAACGAAATGATACATCAGTCTGCATTATCTTGATAATTAATTCTCAATTATTCTTACCTTTACATACATAATACTTATTGGATTAAATATTAATGATAAATTATAGACACTGTATGCGATGATGAAACAACAATTATTATCATGTTATTGTGCCCTGATAATATTGTTAATACAATTTTTAAATCAGTTTCGAGGTTTTAACTCTTAATAATTACGATCAGTTTTTTTTAACCATTTACAGGCCTATCAGTAGCCTCTCTTTGAAATCTATGTTTTATTAAATGCAAGAATTAATTTCACGATTTCAAGAATTGGACTACTAGCTGAGTATTACATCGGTTTTTTCTCCTGTGCGAAACCGTTCTATCGTGATGAATTAATAAGACAACAATACAACAAAAACTTTTGTAGTCATTAAAATATTAAATTTCATAACATAGGTAAAATACATTTACAACTAACTTTTCTCAGATTATTATTAAATTGCCTGAAAAATTATTCAAACTTCTTAAAGAGATGGGTGAGTAACGTCTATTTAGTGGTGAAGAAATCTCTAGAACAGCGGTTTTCAAACTGTGATACTGGTACGCGGAAGGCCACATGGAGGTAGAACGGAAAATAAAAATAAATATTGTGTTTGAAGTAGTTAATAGTTATTACTTATTAAAATATTATTTATGAAATAATTACAACTATTTACTAGATATTTCACCGCCAATATCAAACCTACAATGGTTTTCATTGAAAAAATTGTTTTTTATTCATATCTTATTTTAAAAAACTAATAAATGTCTATTAATAAATAAATAATAATTATTATTATATTGTACTATTTTACTGCCTTATTTTTTAAAATAAATGTATTTAACTATATCGTATGTAAAATTTGGATCGTTTAATTTTTAATCATAATTGTACGCAAAAAAAAAGTTAGGGAGCCGCTGCAATCTAGGACGTTCTAATAATAAGTAACTATTATTGACGGTCGATTGCGTAAATCGAGGACTCCGACAAAATTGAGTCCAGAGTACCAGGGGCGTACAAGCTAATCGTTCGTTTTTTATATCGTCGACGGCGGCGGCGGCGGCGGCAGCGACAATTGTCGTCGACTATCACTCACAACATACATTCCTGCTACATAAATTCAGAGTTCTCCCGAATATTTTTTCAAATAACAAGCCAAAATAATTAGAACCTAACCTACAAACTTTCCAAATGTTTCTACTACGTTTCCAGTGTTTCCAACGATTTTACATTTCTACAATGTTGAACGTGAACTAGACTGACCATCCGTGACTGTCGTTTTCATTAACTTTTAAGGAGTTCAATATAGGCAATATTCTATGTGTGTACGTAGTATGTGATCATTAATGTAGTAGTATACTATATTGTAGTAGGTATGACGTAAATTGTATATTAAATAAATAAACGGACGCTTCCGCTCGAATGTATATACAATATACGTAAATGTCAAAAACGCGTTACACGAATATTACTCATTTTGCTTTTTATTTTTAATAAAAAGCATCAATCATTTATCAGGCGTATTAACTAATCTATTTAACCAATATAATTTTCGAAAACATAATTAAATTCGTCGTGAAATTAACTAGAAAACAACTTTTAAAAATTGTTTAATTCATTTTATACACTTCAATAATCAATATAATTAACGTTTTAATATTAATAAATAATAATATTCAAAATTTTTATTTAGATATTTAATTTTGAAGGTTTTTAAGAGCTGAATTACAACGAATTGGAAATATCGTTTACAAGTAAACTTAATGACGAATTAAAATATGTTTTCAGGAGTTTTATCTGATGACTAGGATAGTTGATACAATTGGCATATGATTAATACACTTTAGTATAAAACACAGATAGGATCGAATTAAGCTTAATTACTAATAAGCTTTGGTTTTTACTTTAAATAAATTAAGAAAGCCAGGGTCAGATCCTGGTAAAAAATAAACAAATTGTTATTTAAAAAAAAAAATAATTTATAATAATTATAAAAACTTTTAAATCAATAACTTATCTACAGTCAACTAAAATGTTGTTTGTTAATCAGCATATTATTTCCATTAGTTAATATTAAATATTTTATTCCAATAAGAAAATAATCAATACCATAGGTAACTAAACTAATTGAGATCCATGACCCATGAGTAACATTTGAAATAAAGGTTGTTTTTAATCATTTGTAGATACAAGTGAAAAAGAATTCTAACTTAATACAATTTTGCAGTAAAGAGCAAAATAAACTTTGGTAAAAATTTCAAATTAGGATTTAAAATATTACAATTATTGAAGTATTCTTGATTATACCAAATTATTTTGTATTACCTACTACTAGTTCTATCAAAGAATTCAAATTTTAGTTTCTATAAAAAAAAAAATGAAAAATTATAATACACATATTATTGATTTAAATTATATTTTACTGACTTAATATGATGAACACTTCATTCATATAATATATTTATACAATTTATTAGTCAACAATTATTATGTAGGTACTCATTAATATATTATTTATATTTTAATTATAATTTTTATCAAAAAGTTAACTTTATAATATATAATAAAAATTAAAAAATATTAACAAAGCTTTATAATTTATATTTAAAACTTAAAATAATCTTTCTAATCAATGCAGTCATTTCAATTTAGTACAGTGTAGAAATAGTTCACAAACATGTGTCAAAAATCAAAATGCACAGATTCTATAAAATAATTGATACCTAATAAACATTTTGCTTTAAGTTACAGCATTTAATCTTAAAAATTTAGTTTAATTTATACTATTTATAGAAACTATTTTTAAAACGTGGAGTTTCTATATTATATGTTTATACATGTCTACTTTAAATAGGTAAATTAATTCAAAATTATTATTGGTTAACTAAATAATTAAAAACATTCAAATTCTATTAAAGATAATAATTATCTATTTTATTATTATTTATTGCCAATATGATATTTTTTGATTACTCATTAAAATATAGAAGTGTGGGTTCCTTCGTTTAAATCTTCAAGATAACTAATACAGTAATACCTACATAGTATAATACATTCCACTATTTCAATGTTTCTCAACTTTTGTATTAAAGTGACACGCTATTAAAATATTTTATACTTTATGACACATAATAAAAAAATAAGGATAATGAATAATATTTAATTTCAATTTATAATTTAAACTTAAAAATAGGTAACAAAGAAAAAATATGACAAAAATAATGATAAATGTCAATAACAGATAATTTATTTTAAATCATCACACAAATATTTCTAAATTGTGTCATATATTTAATATAGATACTTTGCGACACATTTGGACTTATCTGGCAACATATTAGTCAAGAAACACTAATATACTGTATAGTACCTACCTATTATTGTACTTTTTTGTTTTTTTATGCATGATATAATTATATTATAAAACTCACATCCATAATGTTCTAAAAAAATTTCAAAAATAAAAATTAAAGTGAACAATGTTTCTGATTAGGATTAAGAAAGTTTGAAAACATAAAAATGATTAAAAAAAATTTTTTGTAGACAGTATACAGTGTATACGACAATATTAAGTTAAGCTTAAAATAAAAAAGTTATAATAAAGATGTTGAACAATTTTCATTAAAATTAACAAAAAAAAAAAAAAACTGAGCAAATTAGAAATTTCAAGAGCATTTAAAATTTAAATTGCTATAATGAAAAGGCTTTTTAAAAATGAACTAGTTCACGTTTAAGTACCACAAATTTAACTAAGTGGATAAGTAAATTATGTTGATGATAATATTATTGAAATTGCAGTAGATGCTAGACAATAGTGAATAATGAAAAACGGAAAAATTACACAGTAAATAAAAATAAAGAGAGAAAAAACAGAATTAATAAATATTCATTAATTATAAAAATAATTATAATTATAATATATTTTGTAATTTATTTATTTATTTTTGTATGTTTTAAAATATTATGGTATTAAATTTTTACAATTGTTACTAAGTTTTTTACTCTAACAAAAATAATCCTATAACTTTTAAATACATATTAGTACCTATATTATAAATTTAATTCTTTTTGTATACATTTTACTAGCTAAAATTAAAAAGTATCAATAATAATTAATGATCAGGGTTATTATAGGATACCTACTACTATACTAAGATGTAAATCCATAAATTTAAAAATAATAAATAATTAATAACTTTAAAAATATTGTGATTACAAAATATATAGGTATCTACTTTAATAAATTGTATTCATATTTATAATATCTATTTTAATTGTATAGTTTCGATTTTTATTACCTTAAAATGTATTTGCTTGTCCCTTTACTTTAAAGCTTGTCAAGTTCAAGTTCAATAATCTTATCTTAAATCTGTCCATAACACTATTTTGTTTCTTCGATAAAATAAAAATACGATGTATACAGATATATTAAATCTATATAAATCTTCATAAATTATTAACTCTTAAATATAGTGTATAATATAAAAGTTAACTTATCAAGCAACAGATATTCACTTTTAAGATTCTTATCACCGATAAATCACTTAAATTATTTAAATATTTCGAATATATTATTTTGAATTTGTATAGATGTTGAAAATGATCAATTTAGAAAAAAACAAAATTTAGATTTTTTTCAATTTAATTAAGAAAAAATTATTAGGCTTAGTCTTAGTTTATAAGTGATGAGTAGGTGATTTTTTTTTTTTTATCGAATCCGTGTTTTGAATACTTACAAGTAACAAGAGTACAAAACCCGTGTCATGATATTAATTATAAACATAGATATTCCAAAAAAATAAACATTTTGTATGCAAATAAAAAGGTGATAATTTGTTCTCAAGAGCGCGCTACCGATACATAGTGTCGCATCACGATTCACGACTTTTTCCATAAACATTCGAAATGAAATAATGAATTTCGTAATGATTTTAATATTATATAATATATTATTATTATTATTATTTATAATAATAATGTTATGTAAACTGTATACATTAATAGATGTACATTAGTAAATAATAATACCGTCCACTTGATTAAACAGTAAAATATATATATAATTTTATATATTTACACTGAAATTCTGAATCAGCCACGAATCGTTCTTTATTGAGTTTCTAATAGTTTTAACTAGTAATTAGTACAAATATAATATTATTATTACTTTAGGAATTAGGGCACTACAATAATAATACGATCATAATTAATAAACATTTATGATCGAACAGTACTGAATTTTTCAAAATGAAATATCAGACATACTGACAGTGAAAATATGTAAATCAAATTTAGTGAGTATTTGTTTTTCTAATACTTATAAAAAAAATTGCAGATACTTATTATACCTTTGTGTTTCAGCATTTTTTAAATTTAAGTCACAGAAATTTGTTAGGTTGGGTACTTAGGCGATTGTTATAGACCAAATTCGTATTTCGAATACTTAGAATATCCAAGTCTCAATAAAACATTAATGTTAAAAATTACCTACAACAAAATGTATAAATTGGATGTGAATAAAAAATGCGAAGTTCCGCTACAAGAGCGGGTTACCAACACATAATCTCAGCGTCATGTCTTGATTTTTATAATTTTTTTTGTATTAATTTTTTGTGTGAGACGTGTTTACTTGTGTAATAAACTGATAAGTATAATTTATATTATTTATAATTATAACACATCATGAAATTTATGACATATTATATGAAATTAATTGCAGTTTGCAGTTACTACTTAATGAGTTGTAGCCTTGTATGAACGAAAGATAAGTTGGTCCCACTTAATTAACAGTAAAAAACGGTATGCTTGTGTAAGTCTAATTCAAATTAAAAATAATTATTATCTTGTAGTTAACGGCCTATATATACAGACATACAGTGTTCGGTTTCTGGTATCTAGTAAATTTGATCTAGTTAATACACCTACAATGTAACAAAAAATATAATAATATCAATGAAACAACGGTGAACTTGAGAACAGAATTCAGAATATCTCAAAAATCGCTCATTTTAAAATTTTGAAAAAAAACAACGCTTGAAGCTTTTTGTACGTAACCATAGTCACTATAGACATATTAAAAATATGCAAATTATGTAAAAAGTTATAGAAATAAAAAAAGCGCTTGATAAATATAATTTATAAAATAAAATAATTTTAAATATTGGATCTCGGTATTCCACATTTGATTACCAACACGTTTTTTTTTTCTATATCGTAACCGCACCAATCATGTGTAATCGGTAATCACTAACCCACTACAATATCATTTGATCGGCGAATAAAAACGAGATTGAAAAAATGGACGATATCCGACTGACGGACACACACTTGTTGCCGACCAGGATGCAAAGGACTCGCATGGCCGGGTATGCCATGACGATTGCCGTGAGCTTGGCCTGTGGTGGCATGATTATGTATGCCCAGTCCCAATACCGCGCTTTCCTGAACAACGCAACACTGACCGTACGCGGATGGTCAGGTAAAGACAACTGGACGCGACTGCTAAACGAGCTTTTCGAGTACCGGACCGAGAATTGTGTCAACACCTTCATGAATAACCCATTACTGTTGATCGGCTCGGCCATGTGTATTAGAGCGTAGGTATATAGTGCCAGCGCGAGCGTGCGATGGATTCGCCATCGCATCGCGAACGCGTCGAATAAATCCATTTTTTTTTTTTGTATTTCAAGAGTACTACTGATGTAGGGTCTTAGATTGTACCGGGCATTTACATGTTTTACTTTGAGATGAGCTAATAAGCTAAATAAAATTTTTTTATAAAAAAATAAATAAAAATAATAGCTGGATTATTTACAAACTTGAGTCCGGGAAATGGGAATCCAATGTTCCTGCTGTACAATGGCGCATACTTGGGAGAGAGGGCGTCTCCGTTGCTGAACAGCTTTTTTTATGTACTTATTCACGTTGAAAATTGTATGTCTTAATCCAGCGCTTTTCAACTTGGAGGTCGTAACTACACGGAAGTCTCACAAACACATGGCATAGGTACCTTAAAATATATGCATATACATGAAAAAAATATTCTTAGGTGTCGCGAAAAATTAAATACTTGATTTTAGGATCTGCACGGGCAGCATCATAGTCTAGGTTTAATCGTTTTGACAACATTTAATTTTTAATTTTTATAAGAAACATGGACTGGTGTGCACATAGAATAATATGAATAAAAGTTCCGAAAAAAAATACGAGGAAATTGCTCTGCTGTATAGTAACTATCAAGTGTCTATATCAACGTACTGTAGATCGTCGTTAATAGATTCATTGTAAACGTTTATAAAATTAAAATCAATGTAAAAATATTTTGAAAATGCCATGTGTTTCTTAGTAAACAATAATATACTTTGTCTCGAAAAGATTCAAGTTCCTCTACGAATCGATCAGTACGTCGTATTGGCTGTAATATAAGTAGACAAAAATATTCAATAATATATAAATATATGATATATAATTATCAATAATGTAAATATATAATATATGTAAGTACATACACTAATTTTTTTGAAAAAAAAAGTACAGTCAACTATATTACAGTTACTAATATAAAAAATATCCTAGGAAATAATGGCTGATACTACAAGAATAGTAGAATCGTATTTCATGTACCATATATTCATACGCAATAAAATTTAATAAAATCATTACAGTATAGAAATATACTCAACAACAAATTACACTCAAAGCCAATATCAGTATGTTCTATAATACAGCAAAGCGACCTCGCCGGTTTTAAACTGAGCGGAACGATGATTGTATTAATTTTACAATATGATGTACGTTTTATTTTCGTTCTGTCACAAAAATATGTAAATAATTTTGTGATTAGAATGTATGTTAAATTTGAGTTTTTCAAATATCATTGATCATTTTAAATATCTATAAATAGCTTAAAAACTAATTTTGTCAAAATTTTCACTTCAAACGCTTATGCATATTGAATTTTTTATTTTTAAATTATTATAAGAACATCATAATATAGGTACCCACACGGAATCTTGTATCAAATTTTCAAACTTTTGATCGAACCTAATTTTTTTATCAACATTAAGGAAAACCAAATATTTCAAACGGCTATAAATAGTTTAAAATTAGTCTTTTAAAAATGTCATTATGTGTATGTAAAATAGTTTTTAAGTTATAATGAAATATTTCAACAGTTACGATTAAAATTTTTCTAATAATGACAAAATAAAGAAAAATCAGTATTTAATATTCAATGCTGTCAAAATTGTGTCTGTTTAAACATACGATGTTAAAATAATTAAAAGTTTTATGAATTTTTAATATATTTAATATTTAACTGCGAAATAATTAACAGATTTTCGTAGTTTTGATGAGCTTTGTAGAACTTTGAACTATAATTTAATATAGAAAATATTATTATTATTATTTTCTAAATACCTAGTGCTGTGTTTGGAATGCAGTCGCAGCGTTTAGTGGACATCCGTATATTTTTGATTTGGTACGATGTTTGTTGTTTGGTACGATCGATGGTTACCAGTTTACAGTTTACTAACTGCTATCTAAATGTATATTATAACATATCAAAACTATCAGTGAATGACTATTTTCGCAATAATTTGTGAGTATAAATATTTGAACTAATCTCCACACTAGCTGCAATCTCAAAAACACAGTGATTTGATATTATTTTGTTTTTAGCCAAAAATCTGTACAACCGTATTACGAAGTCTCTATAGTAAGTGAAGAGTATTAATATTATTTAAATCAGTTAAATGTACGGAGGGGCCGGTTCAAAAGCATCACTAAAAAATAAGTGCTTAGGTACTACAAATATTGTATATTTACACTGTAGATAAGCACATGTCTAGTTATTAATTTTTAATTTTTTAATAATCATTGATTTTATTTCATGCTTAAAATTTTAATAGCTTACCTTTAATTATAATCGGTACTTCGGTAGGTAGATAAAAATTCTAAAATGGCAAGTATTATAATTTTTAATCTTAAATGATCTGCATACTAAATGCCTTGACGACCACCAAGATGGACATATCTATCAGATATCTAAGGTTTTTAACAGTGCATTTATTTAACTCTTTTGTCATGTAGGTACCTAATGTTCAAAATATATTTTTAAGTAGGTTAGGTAACGTGTAAATATAAATAAATCTATACATTTGACGTCCCTAGAAATTTAGTCTTAGGGAAATTATACTCTTTGTATCGCCTTGTACCTATTAACGTAAAGTCACTATATATAATGACTGTAAATTTCTTTAAATTAGTTGGTATTTGAAAACAATTTTTAAATTTTGATTTAATTATAATATTTTATTGAAATTAAAAAATATATGTGTTTGATGGGGTATTTAATAATAATAATATTTCAAGGCTACAGCCTTGTCAGGAGACACATTTTTTGTATCATTATGAGTGATCATAATATTAATTTGCATAAAATATATAACATAATACCAATGTTCTATACTTTTATTGAACGCATATTTACAATGATAATTTTTTTATAAATATGTGTAAAAAGTATGCTGTTATAATTTATTCTTTTCTCACAAATACATTTATTATTATGAAAATATGTCTAATATAAACCCCCGACAGCTATTATTTTGGATTCTAAGCTGGTTGTGCACGATGAATTTCATACTGAGTTTTTGCCGCTCTACAATAGACAACGACGACAACTGGGTAGACTGCAAAGAAAATTGGGTAGACATTCCAGCGATCTGGCACCATGACTATATGAAGATAAAAATAAAAAGAAAGCAGCCGGCGGTCCTGCATTCCTTGGAATCACGACGTCGGCGCACAGCCACCACGAGACGTCTAAGAACCAAGTACCTATTATCCGAATCGATAAAAAAAATATTTTAATCTGTACCAAAAAAAAGATATTGTGTTTAATTAAAATAGATATTTAATGTCATTTTGAATTTCTTAAGGAAAATTGTTACAAATAAAAAATCAGATTGAGATTCTCTAAAAATAAAGTTTTTATAATTTTATTAATTTACACTGTATTTTAGAATTTAAGAACTTATAACATTATGAACCAAGTTCCTAACTATAAACATATAAAATGTATTATTTGTGACTTTTTCAATATCTTTTTTACAACTTAAATTAATAATATTTAAATTTTTTAATTTTATTTTTCGTTTTACGGATATAAATATAAACATAAAATGTATGATTTAAAGTAACCACTAACTAGTATCATTAATTATTACTAATATAAGTATTGAGTTTTATTCAAAATTTTATATTATTTTATTTTCAATTCATCTGTTTTTTTCTATTTGGCCGATTTTCATCTTCTAAACAAGATTTCTTCATTGCATTCATAATTTTTTCTTTTTTCAGATTGGTGATTTTATATTATTTTTTATCGCTTAGAATTCGTTTTTTTAAATTTTTAATATTTTCTATACTTTTACCAAGAAGTTTAGGAATTTTCTGTGTAATTTTTAGTTTTTAATTTTATCTTTTTCTTTTTTTGAAATTACAATTCAAAAATTATAATTAAAATCTTTATTTTTCATAGCAATAACATTATTGTTTATTTATATAACAATTTTTGCGTTTATAGTTATCATTCTTTCATTTTATCTGTTACAAAATTAATTGTTCTCAAATTTACATTTTGTGCATCATCAAATTTTGTTGTTTTTAAATTGAATAGTCATAAACTAGTTAAAGAAAAAATTGAACCATAGTCATAAAATCAAAATACTCTTTTAATGTTTTGTTTAATAACAATTTGATATTGATTTATGGTGATGCTAATGGTGCTATATTAGATTCTTATTGTTATTTAATTCTAATTTCTAATTTTGGGGTTTTCACATTTTTAATTTGATTTTATTATTTATTCTTTCTTTTAAACCAGCATGGATATTAAAGCAAGGTAGGTAATAGCATATACCATCATTTAATTTTTCGTAAATTCTGTATTATCTTTGTCTTCTAAGTTTTTTTTTAATACAATAACTTGTAGTATTACTTTTGTTTAAAAATATTTATAATAGCTTATCAATTTCATTAAAATAATATTTATATGAAAAAAATTGAAATATTATAATTGTTCCAAAATAAAATTTGTATTAATTTTAGAACTAAAAATTAGACCTAAATACAGCTTATAATAATTAAGTCCCCGTATTGTATTATTTTAAAATAAAATTATAATCATGTTAGTATGTTTTGTATAATTATAAGGCATTAAAATGTATACAATAAATAAAATAAAATAAGATAATTTTATTTATTGATTATATGATTTTACAGAATATTTATTTGTATAGGTACCTAGCTCTAAATTATATAATTATGATTTGTTGTACTGAAATCACATTTAGTTCATAAAAATGTATTTTTATCAAAAAGATTATTACTATTATTTTGTGTTTTACATCTTTTATAAATAAGAACAACATATTTTTGATAAGTTAGTCTATATCATAAACTTATTTCTATGACTACAAAAGGTGTTTTAAAATAATAAAAATGCATATATATATATATATATATAATAATAATAATTCATGTATATGTACATTAACATTATTGCACTTCAATAGAATAAACAAATTCTGTAATCTCCAATTGGTGATCTAAAATTGAGGTTTTTTTAATAAATTATTAATCAAACTCAGATATTTATGCAATTAAAATCACTAGAATATATATAACTAAAAATTTCTAAATACACATTTTTACCAAAAAATCCTAAATATACACACACAGAAAATTATTTAATTATTTATCAAACTCTATACACTTTTATAAACCATTAAATACTTAAGGAATAATAAAAATTAAAACAGTTATGTTTAAATCATTTGAAAAAATTACACTGATGATAAACAATCATAGGTGTTGAATATTAAATTCTTAATTAGAATTACCTAAAGTTCAAAAAACAATATAAAAACAAGATTTGTTTCTAGGTTAGCAGTAAATTAAAACAATAAGAAGAAAACATACAATTTCATAAACATCTAAACTATTATTAACATAAAGAGAAATTATAATCAACAACTCGGTAAATTACTTAAAATAAAATATATATATATATATATATTTAAATTAGTTGTAATTTAACTAATATACACAATCTACAATAATTTAGTTTTAAATAATAAGAAATAATTAAATATTAAAAATTAAAAAACACTTATATATACATCATAATTTTGTTGACTATTTTGCACATTGAAATTATTGTTAATAACTAACATATAAATACTTAATAAGTAAAACAAATAAAAAACAATGGTAGAATAATAATAATAATAAATAAATAAAAATATTATATAATTATTAGCTAATATTTTGAAACTTAAATTATAGTAGTAATAGTTTTTATCATATTAATAATGATAAAGTATTATATGAATGAAATTAATTTATTTTTGATTATAAATATAACAATTTAATGTATTTAATATATTTTATTCTATAAAAAATTATAAATATTTAATAGTAGTAGCATTTAATATTACTATTGAATATCAATGAGTTAATGAATCAATTAAATTTGTAATCTATTCTATTGGTTATTAACAAATTTTTATTACACTAGTTTGTATAAAAAATGTTATTGTACAAGTTATAAACTGTAAAATAAATATAAATAATAAAAAAACATTTTGTCAACAATATTTAACAAAAAAAAAAATAAATAAATATGTAATTATTTTGACTAGAATTGTATAAATTATAATAAATATTAAATAAAATAAGATAGTATAAGTTTAATTGCTACTTAAGATAACTAACAACATTTCGATTATTAATAAACAAGAGAGCCATAACTAAAAATTCAAAAAATCAGCCAGTAAAAATTGTCACTTACAACTATTAATTTTATATTATACAAAATGAGTAAACTCATTAGTATAAGCATACATTAAAAAGCTTTTTTTTATAATTGAACTGTATTCAAAATGTTGTTTTTTTGTAAAATATAAATATTTTTTAATTTTGATAACTAATGATTTATAGCCATCCAATTTTTTTTCTGGTATATAATTAGTCTACACTACATACATAATATAAAAAATCATGAAGATTAACGAAACAAATAATTATTAGTAATTTGAAAAAGTAAAATGAAAATAAACATTTGGCTTAAGAAACAAAAAATAAACTCAATTGATATAAATCACTCCATAGCTTTTTTTATGTCAGCTAAGCAATTGGCTGCTTCTGTTTTTCCTATTTCATAATGATGTCTTTTAGCATTTTTCATTCCTTCTACACAATGTTTTTCTGCTTCTTTTAACAATCCTTGTTTTAAGAAAATATTACCAAGGTTTACATATATTGTTGAAAATGTTTCCATGTCAGGAAAATGTTTCCCAATTTTTTCCGCTTTTCCAAAGAAGTATAATGCTTCTTCTAACATTCCACGAACATAATACATAGTTCCTAAATCATTCAGCAAAATAACATTAATTTCATTCAATTCACCATTTAACTTCACACTAATGTCAAATGCCTTTTTAAAATAAGTGCATGCATGCGTATTATTTCCTTGATTCATTAAATGACGAGCATATGCATCTAATGTTAAAGAATATAAACCTAAGACATCTTCATTTTCTGGATCAATTTCATACTTTTTCTTCAAAATGTTTAAACAGAACTCGAAACCAAGTCTGGAAGAACTGAAACAAGTTTAAATTCATATTACTAAAATCAAAATAATAATTAATTAATTTATGATTTAGAAACAATAAAAATACTATATTCAATCTTATAATTTTGTTAATTTTTTAAGTTTTACTGTATTTTTTTCATAACTTAAGAGAATGTTGTATAATTTATAATATACCAATATTCATATTTAAAATCAAGATAAAAACACAGTATTATGTATAAGTTAACATCACTTAATACATGTAAATTGAAAATTGTGATGAAAATGGAAGAATCTTTAGTTACAAAATAAGTATACAGCTTTTTAATATTTATTAATAAATATTTGTTAATTTAAATAATTTTGATTTTCGTTTGATTAAACAACTAATATTTAGTTATTCTATAGTACTTATTTATATCATTAGGATTATACTGTCAAGTTGTATAAACAATTATTGAACATCGTTTATTCATACATTAATTTAAACACAATTGACCCATTAAATAAATTTATATTTTATGCAATTTAGCATTTATACTTATAATTTATTTAAATAATATTATAAGATATTTTAAATTCAATCAAGCATATTATTAATAAATTGATACTTTTACTATTTTTTATAATATTTAATAACAGAATGAATAAATAATATAATAATCACTTGTAATCTTTTTGAATTTCTAAGATTTTAGCAATCTTCAAATTTACATGTACAATATTAAGATCTTCATCGACACCTCCTTGTTGATATAATCGTTGAACAACTTTAATAAATAATACTTTTGCTTTATCATAATCTTTATTGGTAAGTGCTCCATTTGCTAAGATATCATATACATATGTAATACCATTAAAATGATTTAAATCAGTGGCTATTTTAAGAGCATCGTGTAATGTATGTTCAAAAGCATTGTAATTATTATCCTAAAATATAAAAAACAATATTAGTATATTAATATTTATAATTTATTAGTTATGAATAAGGAGCCACAAGGTGTGCAGGGTATGCAGTAGCATGCCTTAATCATCCCAAAAGACTGCTTTAATTTGAGTTAAGCAAAAAATTATAAGTTGCAATTTAAATATGGTTTCCATTGAACTACCAAAAAATTGATTTTTATAAATGATACTATAAAAGTTAAATCACTTCATGGTAGGATAATATATTAATATGGTTAAAAATATCTAACCATAGGTCGTATTTAAGTAACTTTTTTTGAGTTATTCAAATGTTTATGATAATACCAGTGATTAGTTGTATGTGGGAAAGGTCGGTTTCCAATTTGTTTATTATAAAATCGAAACTTTAAATGATAATGATACAAGATAGATTAAACACATTGATGCTTCTCAGTATAGAATGAGAATTAGCAATAAAAGTTGATACCGATGCAGTGATTAAAGGTTTTAAAACTAAAGTTGAGAATAAAAGTCATATGATATTGTGAATAATATTAATATAAGTACAATAGGTAGATATAAATAAGAAATTGAAAGATTATTATTTAATTAAAGTTATTGTGTGTATTATATGATATAGTTAACTTGGTTATTTGTAGTTTTTTTTAAATAATTATATACTACAACTTGTATTATTAAATCAAATTTATTGAAAGGAATATAATATATAGTATTTATTTCTGGAGAGAGGAAGATCTTCTGAAATATTTGTACCCCCTGAACATGAAAGCTGGTTCCGCCTATGTTTATATTGTTGGTAAAATTTTCAATATATTAATATAACCTTTAAGGTATAAGAAGTAATCCTTATTCTTTGCCTCAGTCAAAAATAAGATACAAGAGTTGCTAAAGCATATCCAGAAACATATATATGTCCATTTACAATTATAATTAAATCAATATGTAGAAAATTATAAAGTATTAGGTATGACTGTATATGTTACCTATATTCATGGATGCTTGTCAAAATAAATAATAACATTGGTATGAACCAATAATAAGCAATTTTAATGTTGAAATTTTCAGTATTTGCCATTAAGTCTATTATCTCAAGTAAAAAGAAAGTAATATAGATAAAAATAAACAAAATAAATGTACCTATACCATATCATTTATAATAAATTCGATAAGTGTAGAATAAGGTATCATAGTTACACTATTAATTTTTGTAAATGCTCATATTATATAATTGTTTATTAGGTACCAATTTATATATAAAACCACATTACTTGTAATATAATTTAATGATTTAATGAAAAATATTTTGTCTCATGACTTAGCTATAAAAGCAAATACCATACACTATAATATTATCTGTTTGGTTTATTTCTATGAAAATAAACTTACAATTTGTAACCAGGATCATCAAGATGAGGTAAAAGAAAATGTAATGAATAGTGCTATATTTTAAATTAGTTAAATGTTTACTTACTTGTAAATACAATAGACCTCTTTTAATGGTATAGATTAGTTTACGCTCCGATTCATTCTTATCGTCAAGTCCAAATAAACCAAGTAATGAAAATCCAAAGATTATTGATTTTGTTGCATTTGGGTTTTTTAAAAGGGATATGTTTTGAACAGAGTTTAGTATACTTTGTTTTGAATTAGAAAACATTATAGGTCGATTGTTATAATTGATCAGAATATGTTTAACAACAGGCAAAATTCTTTTTATGCATTTAACTAGTCTTACATTAAATAAAAGAGACATAATGAAAGAAACGATTTTTATTTAAAAAAAGTTTTCTAGTCAAAAACTTGATATTAAGCTACCGATTTGTATTTCGTTATACTTATTTTTAATAGTTGATTTGTTATTGAATACAAAACTTACTGTTCCGTAAAATATTGCACTATAAATTGCAACAAGCGATGTAATCAGAACACACACAAATACACAATGTATATAGATATGTCGATATGTCAATGTGTAGTGTATGTAGACGGTGAACTTGAAACCAACGACTTATAGTATGAACTACCTATTAGATTTGCGCAAGCGTTACGCATTCTTATCAGTGGTCAGTCTGTTTTATCAGCTGGCGGTAAAAATTATTTTGTTATTGCAAAATCTACCTCCAATAATAGTAATAATAGTATTATATTATGATATATTACATATATATTAAGGAATATAATGTAGAATGTAGATTAACAAAATATTCAGTTAATCCAACTTCAACAAGAATAAATAATAATTAGCTTAAAGTGAGTACAAGTTATTACAATATTTTAATAAATTAAAAAATTACCTAGGCTTAAAGGTTATCTCGAGTGTTTATTTTCTTGATTTTAATTTTTTTTTCAATTTTTAAACTAATATTTTACATAGTTATTTATAAGTTAAAATTTACTTTACAACTTTACATTTAAATTCGATAATATGTTAATTTGATACAATATTACAAAATTCAGAGCTAAACAGTTTCTACCTAATGTATGTTTGAAATTTGCAGCGGTGTAGGTACGGAGGTGATGTCCAAAAGCCAAAAGGATTGAAGCACAGAGTGTATTATTCAATTATATTTTAATGTATCAAATAAATACGTTTTTCCGGTTTTTCGAATATCTAAAAGTTGATATAGGTACATTATATGTATATTTGTTTAACATCGGTATTCGGTAATATTATTATTTATTATTAATATCAAATTGATTGTTATTTGTCGAGTACCTATGCCTTGAGAGCTGGTGGATCTATTGTTTTATGGCTCTTGGAGCTGAATATTAATTAAAAAGCAAAATTTAATGTAATTTTTTAGTTATGTGGTGCTACGACCATAAAATAAACCATACCGAAAAATAAAATCAAACTATTTCGCAATGATTAAAAATTTCTACCCACAGGAAGTTTTGTATTTACAAAACAACAGGCCATTATCTAAACCTTTTATGGACGTCGATCATCTTTTTTAGTTATATGAAATGGGAAAATTTTTATTTAGGTTTAATTATTACAATATAAATTTTTATATACTATACTATTATTGGACTTTTTTAATTAACTTAAAATAAAACCAGAAAAATATTCAAACAATATGACGTGATGTATAAACTTTATTATAAATTTTGAAAATATTGATTTTAAAATCGGAATCTAATTTGACCTATATAAAGTCTCAATTTTACAAATAAAAAAAAAAAAAAATAACGAAATTTGGTTATTTCAGTTTTTTACGAGGCATTCTGAATATTTTGATACTCTTAAAAACAAATTTGTACATTTATAAAATAAACTATTAAAAAAAAAAAAATTGATTAAAAATTAATAAAATTAAAAATTATGAAAAGCAAACAACTATATTTTATAGTCACCTAATAATGAAAAAAAAAAAAAAAATTATAATCTAATATTACATTGTCACTTTATTTATTTTAATTTTAATATTATACTTAACTAAGTATTTGTAATTATTTACATTACTTAAAGTGATTGGATCAATCAAATTAGCATATTTATTTCATAATTTAATTTAAAACATGACTAAATTACGCGTTCTTAGAATAATCATACTTATATTCTGTACAAATATTATTAATTAATAATTATCAATTTTCATTAATATTGACGTCTTATCTAAAATATTGTGAAAATGGCTTATTAATTTTTTATTTTTTATTCAAAATTGTGTCAAAATTATATTTTGATTTCTCAAATTTCATGTCACAACATACAAATAATCAATATTTACTGACACAAAGACATAAGTGAACGCTTCATCACTTACATCGTCCATAACATATTAATTTAAACCATTTTACGTGGCAAGAAAACCACCCAGCCATATTTTAACCACAAAAGAGAACTTTGGCTATACAATAACATTTTTTTTTTTATATAAACTTAAATGAATTAAGTCGTTATTATTTTAAAATTGATTATTTTAATGTCTTTTTAATTTAATATTCTTTTAATTTATGATAAAAGTTTGCTTTCTGGTTCTTTACCACAAAAATATACTTTTTGTGCGTATAGAAAAACTATTAAGGAATAAGACCATAAGATTTCTAAATTAAAAGTGTAGACTGAGGACCACTAATAATTTACTATAAATTAGTAATACATTTTTAAATTTATTTAAATTATTGTCCACATTGAAATTTTTAAAAAACGAACAAGTTGATTATCTATTAATCGAATACTCTTTAAACAATTTTGAAACCATTAAAATAATAATAATTATAATACGTAAAAAATAATAGTGTAATTAGATAAACGAGGAATACATTCGTGATATTTTATTTATTGAGTTTATGAGGTACCTACATTTTCATTTTAAAGTTTTAGATTCCAAGCAAACGGAATGATATTTTTATATTATTATTATTATTATTATTTTAATGAAAATAAACATAGTAATTTTCAAAATATTCAGGAAAAATTAATTAAAAATTTGGAAATACAATAATATTTATGTAACATTAGTTTTTGACAAAATTTAATTTTTTTTTTTTTTGTCATTCAAAACTTACACAAACTTGAAATATTCAGATCAGAATTTTGTTTGTGAGTAAAAAGTTTTGAATATTTAATAGAATACAACGTATCTATATGAGGCACCACATAAGATAGTACAAAATTGTTTATTCCATCGTAAAACAATGGTTTTTTTTTTATTGATTTTAGTTACTTCTTATTGTTATTATATTTTTAACTTGTAATTTAAAAAATATTAACTGTAGAAATTTAAAACTTTTTCCATTTTATTTTTTTTACATTCACAATTACACAATTGAATTGTCATAAAATGTAAACTAATTATCGTTGCATGATAGTAGCCGATATATAATAGTTACCTACGCAATATTTTTACTTATAAATTAATAGCAATAATAATATATTAATAATATATGATAATATAATATTATAATAATAAATAATTAAAAATATATAAAGGTAGAAAAATGAAGACCACTCTGTTGTACATTAGGTATCAAGTGGTTCATTATTATGGGTGTATCAAACTTGAATTCAAATTTCAATGATATATACCACGAAAAAACGATTCTGAACAGAAACGGTCAGTTAAATTATATTACTTAATATATTTCATATATTTTTTTGATACAGCTCAACAAAATACACACATATATATATATACCATATTATTATACGAGTATTATTGTTATATATTTTTGAATCAATATTTTATACCATCTTACCGTAAAACAGTGTGTTAGAGTGAATAAGTTCATCGTTTAAATAAGTAAATTATCTTAAAATGAATGTACCTACATACTTTTAAAATTTCATTCCGTGTAAAATAATATAAGTAGAAGTTTCAAAGTAACCATGCTTATAAAACAATGTTATTAATAATAATATTAGATTTGCGTAAATTTTCCGTTTTCCTATAATTTATCTTTATAATAATTTTTACCTCAATGAATAAATTTAGAAGAACGGTTAATTTATAAAACTCTAATAAACGCGTACCTAGTATATAATTTAAGAGCGATGTAATTTCTATTTATAAATTTCAATAATAGTATATCGTTTCTCCATTTAAATTTATACATTTATAGGATGATAAATAATATATACACTAATAGGTTATAATACTAAAAATAAAAGTAAGGTAGTCTTTGTCTCTTCTTAGCTAAATATATCCTGCGTGCTTTCACGTGTAAAAAACAATCAATAAAAATGTAATTGTTGTCAAGCATATAATGTGAATTAATTATAAGCTATTGTAGCTAGCATTAATAATATAGGCATGTTGATCCTGCGATAGACTTTGAGCAAAGTAATTGCACAATTATCTTTTATTATAATTCTGCTTACTTATTAACTCGACGAGAATTTTATTCTATACTTTAAGGGTGACACAATTATTTGAGGGAGTAATGGGTGGATCTCTCTTCGCTTGGATGTGGTGATTTGGATTTTTTTATACATTTATAACTGCAGCTGTAATGTACAATTTTCAAATAAGCATCGAATTAAATAATAAAAAAATAAATAATATAATTATAAAATAGAAATTCAATAAGACGTTTAATGTGGGGCGTAGTAGAGAACCTCCCATATCAATATAGAATAGTAGTTAATTTAATCACTCTGCTTCTACCCTTTGATCGAGACTCAAGTTTTAGATACGCTGTTGAAACTTGTGCTAATATATTTATAGCCATATTGGTGCAGGTTATTTAGTTGATACGACCAAAAGTTAACTAACTTGAATAATATAGTTCTAACTGTACAAGTTACAAATAATGTTTTGTCTTGCAAATCCAATATATAATTTAACTATATGTTTAATCTTTAAAATAATAGCATATTTAATATACAAATAGACATATTAACATTTAAAACTTCAAGAGTGCAGTCATATAACAACAAGTAGGTACTTTAGAAATATCATAAATTATGTATTTATGTAGGTATCTACGTGGTGTTATGGCACAGAGCGAACGATCGATTAGTCAGTAATTAAAATAATATTCGGTAAGCACAACACACAATACACATCAGAGAAGTATACTGTGTAACCACCACTGTTTATACATAGGAGGTAGTGATCAAACCAATGTGGCGCGAGCATATTATTAACGTTTTCAAAGTTTCTAGACTGCACACCGTGTCTGCGGTGGGCGAGTGGCGGGCGGGCGGAGACGATGACGTGGCCAAAGGGACGACGGCGATGACGGTAGTGAAATGATTACCTACGCGTGTGTATATACGGGAAAACAGGGTTGTACGGCTGAGAGGGTGGTTATCGATCGTCGACGGCCGACCCGCGAAACCCATATAGGGCGCGCACATTCGCACAACCGCACCCACAGTAAAGTTGCGCCACAATCGTCCGCGTCGTCGTTGAGCCACCGCCCGCCCGCCCGCCCGACCTACCGCAGACGAACCATACGTTATTATCGTTAAAAAATACGCGATCGTCCCGAAATAGGTAGGCAACGCGCACATCGTCGCCGTCGCCGCGATCCGCACGAAACAAACGTCGTCTTGGTCTTAGCTGAATAATATCACTTTCGTTACACCGCGGTCGTTCACGTTATTTATTATTATTTTTTTTTAATAGAATAACGCTACGGCGAGTTGTAGCGCTACGCCCCTCCCGACCTCTCTCTGAACTGCGTTTCGTGTTTTATTTTTCAAAACGATAAAAAGTATCACTAGTCTCCGGTTCATTTCGTGATATTTTTGTCACACAATATTTTAATAATACCGTGGTCGGCGTGACAACGCCATGGCGGCGACACGGCACTTCGGCTGCCGCCGGTGTTGCCGCCTCGGCGGCGGTTCGCGGCTGTGCTCGTCGCCCAGCCGTCCGACTGACAACCGCTGCTGCAGTCGTCGCGTCGCCACTGCCGCCGCCCGCGCAGTCCGACGCCCAGCCGGTAGTGTCCAGAAGACAGTCGTCTCCGTTCGCTCGGAATCAAGTAACGTACATGGCAATAGTAAATAATAATAATTACAATAATGTGATAATGCTATTGTAAAACCGACATAGACGATAACTGCAAATATACACTTAATAGGTAGGTGTGGTAGATGTTTTTAAGGTATTTCATACAAATTATAATAAAATATATTACGATCTATAAGTGATAATAATTTTGATACCGCGAGCCTGTTGTATGCGTTCCATCTATCATTGTTTTTTTTCAAAACGTCTCGTTGTATTTTATCTCATCACGGCGTTAAAATAGAAAATTTCTATGTGCAATGCGTCCACATACGTACAGGCTTAAATATTTTTTGTTCACATTAAACCATTTTTTCATAAATCATAAAACATTGTAATTTGTGAGAAATATCTATGTCAATAAAACCTTTTTCTTAACTAACATTAAATTATTGGTAGGGGCGGTAGGGCTATAATTTTGAAACATATAATATTATTATCAATAATGGTTTTATCCGTATTGTGTTTATACGAATATATTAAATTATAATTTAAGTTTTAACTATATAGATAGCGTAGTGAATATTGTATATAGTTTAGTAATAATAAATTAATTACATATAAATAGAATTGTTGATAAAATATTTATCTGATGTTTAGATGTTGATATCATTGATAACTCAAATCAACATAAAAAGCGCCATAAAATAAAATATTTTTTTTTCCTAGATAAAAATAAAGTGATCCTTGTAAATTAAAATACAATACCTAATAAGCAATATTTTTTCCAATGAAAACAAGATTGAAAAGATCAGAACAATATTCAATGTTTTTATTCGAAAATATCTAACATTCCTATTTTTAATTTTAAATTTTGAGTGGAGTAATAAATGTATTAAATGTGTTTTTTTGTAGGGGATCTATCATCGCCTTTTGGAGGAATAAAAATGCCAAACTCTTAATATCTTTTGTTTTACTCTTTTACTTTCTTACTAGAACATGAATCTAGTAAGTAAATTTGGCGATAAAAATTAAAATACACTCAGTAATATTTTCAGTAATTAGAGAAAAACAAAATGAAATTAAGGAAAAGCAGAAATTTAACGTAAAACCAGTTTTTGACTAAATCGATTTTCTTGGCTTATAATTTAAAAACAAATCAACATAAATACCTGACAGTTTTCACCAAATGATTATGAAAGCATTTTATGTAAATGAAAAATGATATAATTTCAAAATAGATTAATACTTTTTGAGCTAATTATAGATAATGTGTAAAATTTTTTATTTAAAAAAAAAAAAAATCAATAGTTATCTATTTATTAATTGCTGATAAAAAGTTTTAGCTTAGTCATTTAATAAAAGGTTCTTCGTAAGTTGTTATTAAAGCTAGGTATTTAAAAATATCAAAAATATATTGGTATGATTTTTATTTTTAAAAGCACTTGAAGTTCAAAATCTAAAAAATGTATAAATATATGTATAGTTATTAGTGCATTTTTTTTATACAAACATATGAAGTTTAAATTTGAACGAAATCAAAAATTAAATTTCGAGTGTAGAATAACAATTTTATACATTTTGTTGTAATTAAAAAAATTATTTTTAGGTATTTGAAACTTTTACATTATGTTATTAATATTATATTTACAAAACGTGTTTAAAAAATCAAGATTAATATTAATCTATTCTCTATTTATAACCACAAACTATATCACATATACTAACGGTAAGGTAGTATACTCGTATATTGACTTAAAATAATGAACAATTATATATTATATAAATAAATATTATCATATTAATAATATGATAAATATAATGTTTTCAATAAAAAAATTAAATCGATCTAAGTAGTTTGAAAGCATTTACCTTAATACTAAGAACAGTAAGAACTAATAATAGATTAACTTTTTTTAATAATTGGGAAAAATAAAAGAATAACAGGAATTTTTATTAAGATTCGATTTTTGAAAAATTCAATTTTCTTGATTTATTGTTATTAAAAACAAATAACTATCAAGATATTTGAAATTTTTACCAAATTTGTATTTAAAGATTTTCTATAAATTGTATAATTTTTAACTCTTTTTGAGCTATTTACTGGTACTACTACTTTAGTTACTAGTATTAAAAAATAAAATAAAATAAACACTTTAAATACTTTTTGTACCTACCTACCTATTTTAATTAAAAAAATTATTACCTTTAAAATTTAATTTGTATTTATTAGCTCTGACATCGCGTAATGTTGAATGATCGGTATTGATAAATTAATATACTTTCTGCAAAGTTGTTTGTTTTTTTTTTTAATAGGTTTTGTTCTTATTGATTGTTATTTGTGTATTAAATTAATCATAACAAATTATTTATTTTACAGAAATAATGATCAAAGTAAAACAGAGTTTGAAATATTAAAAATGGCAAGAATAATAATTAATTAAATTATCTACATATATAATTAAATAAGATTGGAATCAATTAATGTAAGGCATGGAAATATTAAATATCTAAAAATCAATACGTTTAATTAGTTATTTCTATATAATTGTAGAATGTCTGAAAGCGATAGAAAGAAGAGATCACAATGTATAGATGTTTGGGAAGAAGCCGGCTCGGAATTCTACCAAGAAAGCTATCCAGGCATGGAAGCAGATTTAGAGGCATTCCAAAAAAATCCAAATAAGCTCTCAACTTTATTACCTAGTAATAAAACAAGAACAGGTAACGCAATATACCTTCATAATTTCATAATTAATTTTATTTGTGTATAGAAATATGGAATTTATAATAATATTATATAAACCAACATATTATAATTATTACATAATATAATAATATTAGATATTGTTAATGTAAATGTTAAAATATATTAAATCTCACTATGACATAAAATATTATTATTGGTGTGTTGTAAATATTTCATGATTCATGGTGAGTCTGTGAGATATGATATATTAGTACCTACATCATACAATATTCAGTTTATATTAATTTAACACTATAGCTACAAATATATTCGAATGTGTTAATGTTTTATACTGTTATCTCCGTCTTACAAGCGTAAAACATTGAAAATTTGCGTCTGGAAAAGTGTTCCTGTGTTGTTAGTTTCAAAATAACGAATTGTCATACGTATATTATCAAACTTAAAAGTAAAAGTACGATCTAGAGTAATTCATAGGCATTTTTTTTTTTTTCATTGGCATTTTAATTTTAAAATAAGTTATAAATGTTAAATATTATACAATTTTAAAATACTTTTAACTCGTTTTAAAAATCAATTATTGGATAATATTTTTACCTTTAAATTTTATGGTAAATTCACCTTTAAATGAAGATTAACAATACTTGAATACTATAGGTATTGCTTTTGCTGAACACAAATTTGTTATGTTTCTCGTTTAACATAAGACGTAAACAATACATTATACATATAACCGTAATATAATTTTAAAATAACATCCTTGGTACTGTTCATACGACTACAGAGTTGCTATACAAACACACAATTACCATTAATCATTATTTTTTCTAATGTACTCATCGGTTCTCACTTATTTTATTAATTTACTTAAAAAAACTCACGTTTTAAATAAAATAATAATTATTATTGTATTTTTTTTTTTAACATTTATTTAGGTAGGTACTATGAATAAGTATATTATTATTACTAGGATTAATTAGTAGAAAAACGTATGATAAAAATGCATTTTTGTCCATTGATTTTTTAAGTATTTTATTTGGCCTTTTTAGATCATTATTTCATTTTTATTAATTTTTTCGATATTTTTAAAAATGTCTGTCAATTAAAACTTTTTACACACATTTTATAAATTATTTTTATTTAGTTTTGTATATTTAAAATTTCAAAGTAACTTGAAATATCAGGTAATGTATACCTACAGTACCCAATCAATGTCATCCTGTCCAGGCATGTGAAATTGTGAACCACGAATTTTTTTTTAATTTACTAATAATATTATTTTTTATTTTCATTATAAATTATAATTTTATTATTACCTATTTATAATAATTTTTGATTTTTTTTTTAAACGATAATTATTAATTTTATTATACAATAAATTATACTACGAATATTTTGATAGAATAACAAAAAAAAAAAAAATTAATAAGTATTATTATTTTATTTTTATCATAAATTATAATTTTATTATTATCTATATTTATTTGCACAAGTTTTAGAAGCATACCACTTAGAATTACATAGTCTGCCTACTTTTCTATTCTTACATTTATTTGTTTTGTAATCCTGTGTATAAGTACATCGATTATATCTCTGTCCTCCTAAATTAGAAAAGGAACGGGCTGCTTCTCGCAATGAAATTAAAGTAGCCGGTACGTCTTAGATCCATAAAAATTTTTCTTTACAAATCGTAAATTGGTTCCTGTTGTACAGTTGTTGCAGTTTTTGTTATTCCATCAATATTATATAAAAATTATTATTATTGTTTTAAAATATTCGTTATGTTATAAGATTTAATAAAATTAATAATCATTGTTTAAAAAAAAAAAAAAAATATTTATACATATTATTATATATTATATTTATATAAATAAATTGAAATATTTAGAAATTATTATAAATAGGTAATAATACAATTATAATTTATAATAAAAATAAAAAATAATATTGGTTGGTTAAAAAAAAAAAATTGTCGTTTACAATTTCACGTTGTCGATATTCCCATTGCCCGTAGGCCGTAACATATACACTGAATAGTAAACGTCACGCGTAATTATTATTTTACAATTTTTACATGTTAATTATATTGTGATATACAAAATTATTAAGTTGTATTTTTGATTTTCAGCTAGGAAAAAAATTAATAATGGAACTGTTTGCTATCAAGCGACAGCTACATTAAAACCAGTAGAATATGGAACACTATGTCAAAATACTATAGGTTGTAATAATGAAATACAGATATCGCTAATGCCAGATCTATCAGGTAATATAATGCTAGAATAATTTTAAATAACAATTAATAATTTATAACTTTGAATGATTTTAGAGAATTTATCTAATGAGGAACTAGTATGGGAAGAAATTATGAAAATTAAAACTATGCCAATAAGCATGGCACACAAGAAAGAATTAAAAGCAAAACTAAAAGTAAGTGTAATATTTAACATGTGTCAAAAAAGTAATAATTAGAAATAAATGCAGTTAACATTGGGTAGGTAAGAAATAATAGGTAATTTATTTAGATTGTATGATATTATATTTTAAAAATATTAATTCATTAAAATAATATATTTATATTACCTATATCGATCAAATTTAGGTAGTATCAAAATAAACATTTTATTGTTCAAATAGCAGTATTTTTATTTTATAATGAAATGTTATTGTGATACTTATTATAATATTGTATTCATTATAACTTATTAATTTTTCGACTTTAATCATTATTGACTAATAAATTGGTATTAAATAATTATTGTTGCATTTAAAATAAAATATCAATCAGTGGTACCGTAAAGGTAATTTTTTTGAATCATGTCCTGTAACTTGGTTGGGTTGGGCGATAGGATGACTAGAAAAATAAAAGTCAGTAGTAAATTGTACATTATTAATAATTTATTTATATTGTACATAGTCGTATTAGTCTTTTACCTATTTTTATTCTATTCATAGGGTGAGGCCCTAACAAAAAATGAAGCCAGATGCCCTTTATTTTATTTTAATTGTTTAATATTATGTAGTTAACTACTTAGATAGTTGCTTAATTACCTAAGTATCTATAGTTTTTAGTTTAACTTAAATAGTTGTAAATATTGAAAGTACCTATGTACCTATTTAAATATTTATATTTTGTTTACAGAGTGCAGATGCTTTTAGACTTCAAGGTTTCCAACAGCTCAAATGGCAAAAGCGAAAAATTTGTAATTGTTTGAAAACCAAGTGGTTAGAGTTTTATAATAAATTTAATTTGTGGAGTTCAAGTTTGAAAAAAATCGAAGGTCACTGTGGTGCAGGTGTAGTGGAATTCTTTCTTTTTATAAAATTGTTAATTTTTTTAAATGCTTTTACAATGGTTGTGGTTTTTATTGTATTGATATTTCCTTCAGTTTATTGGGTAGAATTAAAAGAAGGAATCGCACCAGACCTCTGGAATGAATGTGGTTCGAGTAATGAGAGTGCCTCAATTGAATGTTGTAGTGCTATTTATGAGAATACTACTAGGATAGTTAGACCTCGAGTAAACATGCATTACGTTATGGATATTATTCAAGGTACTGGCTGGGTTGAAACGACGCCTATGTATTATAGTTACTATCCCAATCAGCAGTTCAGTATTGGAAAACTATTCACTTATCATGTACCGTTAGCATATATCGTTTCAACCATTAGTTATTTTATTTTATTTTTTTTGATCATTGTTAGAAAATCAATTAAAGGATTTAAACAAAGAATGGTAGAAACTCAAGTACAATATTATTTGTACTCCAACAGCATTTTCATTGGATGGGACTTTTGTATTAACAATAAAATATCGGCCATACTAAAGCAAAAAGCAATATTCAATGAGCTGCGTTCGTTTTTAATCGCTGATAGACCGAAGGTCGAGAACAGGAATCGCAGTAAACAAATTAACATTATAACAATTAGGTTGCTCATTACATTTTTAGTCATTATGTTAATCGCATCTGCTTGTTTCTCAGTTCATATGATTTTTTATTACTCTATAAAGTTGTTACAGCGAGACCAAACATTCATGTGGGCGTTTTTGTTAGAATTTGCGACCCCGGTAGCGATAACATTTTACAACATAGTATTGCCAATTATCTTTGATGTTTTTTTAACGTTTGAAAATCGTTCTATGTATCGAGAAACCCGATTATGTATATTGAGAATAATATGTGTGAGATTATCGCTGTTATTCGTATTGTTGAATTCAATTTATAGGCTGATTAACTGCGTGCGGGAAAAATCTCAGTGTGCAAGTGCATTATGCAGTTCCCCGCTCTGCTGGGAAACCTATGTGGGTAAAATAATGTATAAGCTTCTTATTGTTGACGTCGCATGTAAGATCGGAATTACCATTTTGATTAGTTGTCCCCGGAGCATACTTGTTAGACATTTTAAAAATAATTTTTTCCAAGTGATGTGCAAGCAAGAACTTAATTTAGCGAAACACGTATTGGATGTTATCTATATTCAAATAATCGTATGGTTAGGTAGTTTCTATGTTGCCCTGATACCAGTTCTTGGACTGGTATCAATGGTGATAATGTTTTATATAAAACGATTTTCTTGTATTGTTAACTATAGCTTAGCTCAAAAGGTATACAGTCCGTCGCGAACACATACAATGATCATGTCCATGTTACTCATGTCTTACATTCTATGTGTGACTACGTGGTTGGCGGCCGTATCAAAAATAACGCCATCTAGATCATGCGGTCCGTTCAAAGGACTACCGTCTGTTTGGAGGGTTTTAATAGATTTCATACACACTATACCTTCGTGGACGATTACATATTACGAAATACTATTCAGTGTAAACTTTGTAGTCCCGTTAATTTTCATACTCTCGTGCATTGTTTACTATTATCACACTGTTATGAAATCCAATAAAAAAATGATAGTGGTTCTACGCAAGCAGCTTGTACTTGAAGGACACGACAAACAGTTTTTGTTGAACCGGTTGAGTGCATTTATTAAACAACAAGACCGACGTCGCAAAGCCACTGAAAATAACGGTGAAATCGATGTATTACTTTCTTGATTTGCACAAAATATAATCAATAATCGTTTCAGAAAATTTGGTGATTTTAGGGTGCTTGTATGTTATTACTGTAATAATTGGTCAGTGGTATTTCTATTTTTTTCTTGTACATTTGAACTGCTTAAGTTTAGAAACGGTTTATTTAACAGTTACCGAAATATATGTATACCTATCCGACATTAGTACTTGGGTACCCACTTTGTTTTTACCGAATAGTGAAGTAAAATATTTGTTTAAACTTCAGTACGTTATTGCTTAGGTTTGATATTTAGTTTGTTTATTATTTTATTACTTTCGTTAAAATATGATTTTTCAATATTATTGCATAAATAATTAACATTTGAAAAATTTAATTTGAAACATATTTAATTATGTATGTACTGTAATTACCTACATGATATGAGTTTATTATGTACCCATTCAATATTCTGTCTTGTAAACAATATTATATTAATAATACCATATAAAAGAGATATATCAAAATAATTAACAAATATTTAAATACGTAAATGTATTAAATATTATAAATATGTAAAAACTAAAAATCGTATTAATAATATTAATAGTGTAAACTATTCAGTTCAAATAAAATAAACCATTAACGTGATCTCTGTGAGAGTTACACAATTTAAACTCAAAAATTCATGTAAATAAAATGTATATTTATATTACAGCATAAATTATAATATTTAATAATTGTATTTTTAATTATATTCATGTTAAGATATTATATATTAAATAATATTATAATGTTTACTTTTAAGTCTTAATCTAATTTTACATATTATACAATTTTGGGTGATATTTTTTGGACTGTCTTCCTTATACATTTTGTTTTGTGTTTATTATTAATATTTTTGTCATACAAATTTTTTTTTACTATAATTTTTATGAATAATATTTCAAATGTATGTAATAATCAAAAAAACACACTCACACAAACACACACATATATAATATATACATACCAAATTATATTTGTGTGATCAGAATTCCACGCTACAAATTGATGATAATCATTTAAGATTTTACTGCAGTACCCATATTTTTGGAAAATTATTTTCTGATCACTTCATATTATATAAAAATATAGTCATGTATGATAAATGATTATTTAATATTCATGAATATATATAATAATAAATAGTATTTTATTGAGATATTTAACTCTTTTTTTTTAATATCACCTATCTATGTTATGTTTTATATTTAAATATTAAAAAAAAAATGTATACCTTTTATATTATTATAAGTTTTCTTATATGATGTAAAATGTAATTTTATGACAATTGACTTTAGGAGTTACTTGTGTTGAAAATGGCATAGCCAGGATTTTATAATTTTTTTTAGAGCAAGGAGAATAATAAGTTATTTATGTATAGGGAATGCATTACTAGAATGCTTCATAAGTTTGGTGAGCTGATATATGGTTAAAATTATAATTTTATAGTAACCTTTTTTACAAAATTTAACGCATGGAAACATATCATAAAATAAGTTCATGCAACATAAAAACAATTTTCACATTTACCTAACATTTTATTCAAATTTATATAGTCATAAAGTTAGGACAATAGATATAAAGCAAAATTAATTACCATACACATAATGAGATACTGGCAATTTTTTTAATTTTACTTCATGCATAAGTTGTAAAACCAGAACAAATCATTATACACAATTATATAATGAAATGTTATTATTTTTTAATGTTTCACACATATCAACTTTTTCCAATCAACTAACACTGAAAAATTATGTATTGTTTTTAATTTAAATATTCAAAATGTAATATTTAAATATCAAATATAAGTTAATATTTTTCAAATTCTACTTAATAGTTGAATCCAACATTCACATCTTTAAGTAATTTAAATTATAAATATTTACAGTACCTACATGGCAAACATTACAATTAAGTGTACATTCAATAAACACTTTGGTGTTATGACAATAATTAATGTGTAACTTTTTGAAATAATTGTATAGGTAGTGTTTATATATTGTATTATGTAAGTAATGACTTTTTGTAAACGTTCAACTTGATGATTGGACCTTACATTCGTATAGGTATTTTAAAACAAATATATTAAAGTGCAATCAAGGTAACTACATATTATAATTTGTTCTACCGAATACTCAAAAATTACAATGTTATTCTTTTACAAGCCAGTGACATTACTTAAGTAATAGTTTGCGTTCTTAGCGAATTGTTCAAACCAAAACATATTTCATTATAGAATCGAATTACATACAATAGATAGGTACTAAAAATTGTCCGTGTCCGAGCATACAAAACGACTCCCCAAGCTCCCCAAATATCAACCATTAACATTTTATGAATACTACTACTCAAGCATAGTATAATGATAACAATAATAATAATAATATAATATTAAATATGTATAGAAATGTGTATTCATCACGAATTAAAGCGTAATTCTATCATCACGGAGTCGTCAAGTCGACCTGTTTTTCGTTTGAAAGACGAGTAGTGAGTACACTCGGTAACTCGTACGCTTTCGAATACACAATAATAATTAATAATGATAGTACAATATTATTCACGTACGAACGCGAGCACAGTAGCGCGCCACGACGGTCGCGTTGATCTGCCGCGCCAAACGATTTCAGAAAGGTACTCATCGACGCCGTTAGATAGCGTTGACTAAACGACAATGTATCGATGGCCCATCGAAAGCGAAGCGTCGACCTACGTACGGAACTTTAATCGCAACCATTCGCTACACCATACGCCGATACGTTTTTTCACGACTTTTCGATCGGCCTAGAAGACTGGCCACCGTCTGCCATCCACTTCTTTAAGGCAAAGTAACTGTGACAAAAACGCAAGACTAACGTTGGTCTCCGGAATATTATAGCTTAAATAATCTGGCAACCGTTTACCTCGTTGCATCAGTAGTGGTTACAACTTAACCATTACAAATCATATGATGAAGCAACTACATGATCATTTACGTGATTAAATTGAGTTGCGCCAATGAGATCTTCTCCAGAGGATCTCATTGGAATTCTGATGCCTCTCCACCTCTACTGATGCCAAAATAATATTTTCTTATTTTTAATAATGTTTTGATAGCTACTAGTCCGAGATAAGATTTTCTTATTCGGACTAATGATTTTAATCCAACAGAGAATTAATTAATAATTTTACTCTTTAAATTATTATAACCTTATATACCACCTACATACGGTTTTTTAAGTTTCTAACCGTTAACTTATTTATTTGGTATTTCTTGAGTTGTACACTTTTTATTTCGTTATTGAATATTGTAAAGAATGCCCAACGACGCAGTCAATACTATTTGTCAGATGAAAACTTACCGCGTTGCACATCGCATCAGTGGCGGAAGACGGAAATGTAATAAATGGGTCGTCTTCTATCGATGCCGCCGTGCGGTACAGAATATTTAATATTATTGACAACGTATCAAGTACATACACGTTTTATACTACTATGTACCTATTATCCACCGCATCATTCAGTTCACCATACGCATACGAAGTGCAAGCCCGACGGCAGCTGAAACTATCTGTAATGGGAATATAGAATAAACTTACGCGAGTTTCAATCGGTTTTCCTCCACCGTTCGGCGCGTTCTTATTTTACATAGAGTATATAAGTCTAGAAATATCAGCTAAAACCTAGAAATTCAAACATTTTGAATCAAAACCGTATTAATAATATTACAAAACCTACTTAAATAATTTGTAACAATTATTATTCATGTTTACATTTTATTCGATTTTAAGCGGATCGATGAATATTTTTTGTTTTACATTGTGAAATTCACAATGCTGTATGATGTGTACTTACCTTTATATCTAAATATATATTATATATATTTATTTTAATTTTAAATTTGTGTGTATCTCGTCGCCTTTTACAGCGGTTAGGGGACTTTCATCAAATGCTCGTCACTGAGAATGCTGTACATAATACATGTTATCTATCAGCAAAAAATAATATTTTAAAATGTTCCTAAAATAATTGATACTGATCACAATGTTAAAATTATAATTGTAATAAAATTTATTGTTAACTATCCTTAGAAGTATAGACTGACAATTTGTTTTAGTACTCAGAGTCGTTTTGAGTAACCAATGATTTACTATTAAAATATAATTTAACACATTTTTTATGTACAGTGACCTTTTTAATGAAAAGCTATACTCGACACCAACTATGTGTAACGACTTTCCCACCTTTTGAATTTATTAAATTATTTATGAAGTATTAATTGTTTTCAAAATAAAAACTTACATTTTACTTTTTTCAGTAAAAGTGACGATTTACTATGTAAATTACTTAGTCGAAATATTTTTTTCATATTCTAAAATTTAACTATTGAAGTTAAATAGTAAAGCACAGTAAAATATTTTAAGTATCGATGAATATTATTTAAGAAATATGGGACACAAACAAGATTAAAATATAATATTTTATTTCTAATATTTTTATTAGAACTATTATCAATTAATAATCAGAACTCCGGATTTAGGAAAAGGCATATGATAACTATTTTATTTGCTTTTTTTAGCTTTTAGTAATGATTTTTAATAAATTTAATATTAAAATAATTATGTAAAAAAAAAATAAAACGAAAAAATAGTATAGCTTGTTATTTTACACAATTTACATTAGTAGGTAGTATAAAAGTATAAACTATTAAATACATTATAATAAGAAAAATGTAGATCTTTAATTTTAATCATATACTAGAAAATATGTTCTATAATTCAAAAACAATTCTTTTGAATTAAAAGTGGCTATCGAACGATTGGAAAACTCCTTTTTGGCCGAACGACTGAGAACACTTCAAATTAACAAAGAACTTACCGTTGACCCAAAAAACAATAAGATTGAGAACGAATTTACGTGCAATGTTACCATATCATTTATTTGGCTTTTGAAAATTCAGTATACATAAAATAAATATTCTTGAAAAAAGTCATAAATTAATAATTATAATCGTATACAAATAAGCGCCTAATAATATGTAGGTAATATATAATATGAATAAAAAATTTAAAATATGTAGAACTTATAAAAATATCTAATACCTGAGTAGTGTATATATGTATAAAAAAAAATGTAAAATATGCAGAACTTAAAAAATTATGAAGTATATATGTATAAAAATGAAATAAATATAATATTTTGTAATGACAACTTAATTATCTATATATCAGTTATAGCGGGATAGCGTAAGCCAATATACTTTGAATATTTTAATAAATTATTAGAATTTTTATTCCCCACATACCATTATGAATATTAAATATTTTATCCTTTTGTTTTTTTGGCATTTTTTTTTTTTTATTCTATTATCGTAGCTATTTTTAATATTGTTTCTGCTTGAGTTTCAATTAAAGCTTTAATAGCTATATATATTGCTGGATGAGAGCTGTAAAATTGACTAACGACTATTATAATATCATTCTATCGTATCTGGTATCTTAGTTACTATATTAATATCCGGCTAATCCGATAAAAGTCTAATAAATATCAACAGATTATTGTGCTTATATTATCGATTAATTAAATTTGGCAACGTTGGAAAAAATAAAAAAAATTTAAGCGTTTTCAATCGTATTTTACCGATATTCTTATCTATGAAGAGATATTTAATAGCTAATATTATACTAATTATTATAAATAGTTTGAAGTTTTAGTTAATTTTCGTCTATATGAGACATAATATTGTTTAGTTACAATAATATATAAGATGGCCGGCAAATTGCTAAAATATTCAAAATATTATTTTTTTTTATTAAGTTATGAAATTCTTAAGTGTCTATAGAAAATATGTGGAAGTATAATATTCTTACACTCAAAATGTAAATACAAAATATTATGGTTCAATAATTGAAATAAGTACCTATAACAAATTATATTATCTACCAAATAACCTTTAAATTTAATATTAGCATCATAAATGTTGACAAAAAAAAAAAAAAAAAAAGTGATAAAATAATAATAAAATCAATTGGTACTAGTACTATTTTCATATTCCTTCAAAGAAGTAAAATGTTTAAATAAATATTTTGGTTATATGTACCAGTACAATAAAAAATTAAAAAAAGTAAAAGAAAATATAAAATTGTATACAGGGTTATTACATAAAACATGATACAGATAAACTAAATAATACTCAACTAAATTAAAAATGTATTTCCTTGTGTATGGATTATTAGTAGTTGGCAAGACGCATGCACGTTCTCAACTAAGTAGTAAGTTGTTCTGTTTAAATAGATAACAATATTGTCTACCAAAATTAGTAGGTTCATTACTAGAGTTATGAGGTTTTTATAAAATATTTTTTGTCTAATTCCAGAGATTATTTGGTATTATTAAATAATTAATAATAATGACTCTAGGTACCTATAGTTTGATCACTTGTCAAAAAGTAGCCTAACCTGAGGCTTAGTAATTTTTCAATAAAATATACATATGTATAGTTACAAAAACAAAAAACAAATAAGTACCATATGTGTATATAATTTATTGTGAACTACTTGTATTAATAAATATTGAGTGCAATTTTTCTATTACAGGTAGATAGATAGTTAGTATTTGTAATAATTTTATAGTATCATATGCGTTTTGGTAATTAATCTTTAGTCCAATTAATTATATTCATAAAATAACTACCTAATGACAAATACCATCAATATTGTACCTATTGTTTTATTATTGCTATACAATTATTTCTATTCAATATAGTACTACCATGAGTAATAATATGTTTATAGTGTATAAGTTCCCAAACTGTGAGTCATTAATTTGTGATTATATTTTGGTAGGTCACGTTAAGTTTTAATATATTTATATATATACAGTAGCGTATTTAGCTTTTTGCCGCCCATAGGTTAAATTATACTGGTGCTGCTACCCTTATCTCACAATATACTAAGGAATCAACAATATTTAGTTTGAACTTTTCATGATAAATTTTTATATGCACATTTTTTTTTCAAAAAATTTATAAAGTCCTAAAAACAAACAAATTTAAAACATAATAGATTTCAGGCCTAATAGTTTTCATTACTTGTCAATACGATTCTTGTTTAAGTATCTTGTTTGATTAAAATATTGACTTTTGAATTTGGAGAAATCAAAGTTTTTATTCTGAAAACCGTATACGACAAAGAGTGATCACAAGTTATTTCATTATACGTCCAAAATGCAGGATCTTTATCGAAAATTATTTTGTTATTTTATTTATTCTTATAATTTGAATCAAAAACATCATTACACACAGAAATACATAATATGTTATCATCAATTATTTTTTCAACAATACTTGAATTCTCGAAGGTACCTAGTATTGGAAGTGTCAATGGTGTCTTACATTTCGTTATCTACTCTATCTACTAATTATTAAAAAAAAAAAATGTTTACATTTTCAAAAGTACTATTACTATATAGTTTACTCATATTGTTGATTATTTGTTCAGAAATTTTTGAATAGTTTAAAGCATTTTCATGTCTGTTTAAATTGTTTAAGTTTGTAGAAGAAATTTCACCAGCAATTCACAGTACAGCCAATTTTTATTTCAAATATATTTGAATAATTTTTATTAGAAGTAAAAAACGAATCCAAATTTTTTGTATCCTTAGATACCTTTATATTGAGACTAATATGAAGCGAATACTCCAAGATTTTAATTAATTGCATAATAATTAAATCGAATATCATAATATTAAAAATTATGATAAATTGACTTTCCAGTGGGTGCACTATACACTATACATTATACATTGACTGTACCGGAAACCTTAATTTATTAACAGAATTAGACAAAAGTAAAAGAAAAATAATGTATTAAACACTAGTATGTGTTTATATAGGTATAAATAATACAAATATATTCGGATTAGGCGTTAAAACTTAGAACTAACCTTTTTTCGTAGACATCTTTGAGATGTAACTAAATTTACTATTCATCTACTTGTCAGTAACATAGGTAAACTATTCAGAAATTCTTAAATTAATATTTAAAACTGTCATGGTAATATAATATGTTAACTTTTAGTAATGTTACTGTTATATCACCGATTAAATATTTTTGTTGAATCATGTCAAAATGTTTAAGAGTTTACGTTGAGTTAGATGACTCTTAAGAAAGCTAAGATTAAAATAAATTGGTGTTAAATTATCTGATCTTGAGGGGGGGGGGCAAAAATTCCAATTCAATAAAAACGAAATCCAATCCACAGACTTGCCTAGATATTCACGATTACACTTCGAGTATCAAACTTATCAATATCCCTTAATTAAAATTAAATTTTTTATAAAATATTTACATACCTAGTCAATATATCAGGAAATAGAAAACTATAAAATGCAAGGAAGCTAAATAAGCCATTGAATATTATTTGTTTGATGTTATTATTTATTATTATTATTGTGTTATAAAAACTCGAGATTGATGTAATTTTAAATAATGAAAATCTACAAACAAGCATAATTATTTATATAATACACATTAAGTTATTACGGGATCGCAATATTTTGACACATTTATGATTTGTTAGTTTTATTTTCTAGTATAAAATGCAATATACGTATACCTATGTCTACTAAAAAGCCATACAAATAACTGTTTCATGTGTGAAAAATATAGCTTAGGGTTAGTTTTAAAAGCACGAAAAATTTAATACTAAGAAAATAAGAAATGTGTACTGACATTATCAGCTCTTGCTCAGACTTCTATACATTAAAAACTAATACATTTTTAATAACAAATTATAATTTACTTTACACTACACTGAAGAACATATTACTTTATCCTTACAATATTATATCACTAATCAAAATACATATTATATTTTGTGCCATAGTCGAATTTAACGTAGAAATATAGAATATAGTTTTTATTATATCTTATAATAATTATTACACTAGACTGTCATAAATGTAAGTCATAATACGTATGGCATGAGTTTTAATGAAGGTAAAGTAAACGTTAAGCTAAAGTGAATGGTATTATTAATTTTGATCAAGAATACGCGTAAATAATCGAATTTAAGTTGAATTTACGATGGAAAAAAATGATTACGCCTATCTCACGTATAATAATTGTGTTATAGTTTTGATTTGTTTCTACAAGACGATGTCAATATATCAGAAATGGTGAAAAAATAATGTCATCTGGGAAATGCGCTGGTAATAAAGTCCAGTAAATGTTTAGGGAATTGTTGCACGGTAGTAATAATTAAATATAACATCATTTAGAACATGCGTGATATCGTCTATTGCTCTGTAGATTTAAAGTAATCGTAAAAAGGTACTATAAAAGGAGCCCGATCATCGCAACACGCCAACAAGTCACTCAAGCTATCGACGAGACAGTATCTCCGCTTCTCGAAACAAAATAGTGAGTATTTAGTTTATTTCTTTAAATATTTCTGAACAAACAAAAGCTTAAGAAATGTTATGATAAATTTATGTTTTAATTTTTAAAAAAACGTTTATAATATAATAGTTGTACTACGTAGTTTTTTTGTAAAACATTATGTTTGTATAGCTTATTATCTCATGCTTGATGTTAGAATAATAATAAGAAATAAAACTTTTGCTATAGAGTAATTTTATAAAAATTTAAACCAAGTTCAATTTTAAACTATTTACATTGATTATCGATACCATATTACAAAAATATGCAGAGATTCGCAGTTTAAAGAAATATTTTATTTTATCTGGGATTATAAATAGTTGATGACTATCAAACTCTACACCCATTTTAGACTTTTAAAGTGTTAAAACGTAAATTAGTAAATTTTACAAAGCTAAATAAGAATTTTTTTTTTTTGGTTCAAAAACTTGTATAAATTCTTCACATTTTTAAAAAAACTTAATAAAATATACATTGTTAGTTTAGTTCAATTTAGTAATTTATTAAACAGCATTTCATCAAACCTAAAATATGAATTCATATTAATAACATTGTTATTAAATTAATAGAATTAGGTATCTACTAGCAAATTTAATTTTAAAATTAATCACTTTAATTTTACTTTTATAATAATTTCATTTAATAATTATTATTTATAATATATATTATATATTATATAATAATTATTATTCAAAATATTTTAATTTTTAAGTACTGAATGTACTCATAGGTACGAAGCGTTCTAACATAATTTGGATAATTACTAAACATTTTTAGCATATAATGATGATATTAATAATAATGAACCCATATAAAAATTAATTTGAAATTGTTAACTGTAGCCAAATAAATGTTAAATTAAAATTGCTCATTACTGTATATAATATATATATATTATATATAAATCGTGTTAAAAAATATATAAATCAAAATACGACGAAAGTAACTAGTACATATTCATTCAAAAGTTTTCTACTTATCAAGTGTTTTTAAATTGAATAACATTTTTGAGATAATCATTTGTCTGTTTATAAAAATAATGCATAATAAAAATAAAGGTATCATTGTTACGTATAGTCTACTTAGCAAGCGTGACCATTGGCTACCCGCTAGTCATGGAGTTTGATTAAAACTTACATTTAAAAATTCATCTATAATATTATACTATAATTATTTTTTGTTAACGGTAAAATTAAGATAAATAAGCCTATCATAATACAATGATTAGTTGTTAACTCTTTGTTAGTGTAATAGGTACGCGAAGTTATTACCTGATTTTTTTTCTGTCTTAGGTACTTTTAAATATTTCTTTAACAATGAGTAGATACACATTGTAATTAAAAAAATGAAATGTGCACATTGTTTAGTTGTTTAAATAAACAAACCAACAAAAACCGATAAGTAAATCATATTTAACAACAAAAATTGATAGATAGAGTACACGTAACAATTGGGTGTCAAAATAAGTTCATGCTGTTTCAACGGCTTTTTTCTCATTCTAAATTGTAAAATAATTATTAAATATTTTATAGTTTTATACGATAAAAACGTATGGTACACAATGTTTCCCAAAATAAATTATCAATAAGTAATAACTAATAGCCAATCTGAATTAAATGTATTGTAATGTTTATTGTCTACATACTTTCGTAATAATATAACAAACAACAACAGCAATAATATAAGAAGTTTTCCTGTAAAATCCTTTAAATAATTATTGTTTAAATAAAACATTTAAATTTTTCGTTAAAATCGTCTAAATAATGGGTTGTTTGTAAATAATAATGATATACGAGTACGTAATTTATAATGATAGGTATATTAATTATCATCTTGAAATCATTAAAGCGTGACATTTTCAGTCCAAAGAAACGCCGCCTAAATTCAACATGAACTTCAAGTGCACCGTAGCTGTGTTCCTGCTGATGGTAGTGTTGATGTTCGCCACGGACTCAACAAACGGATTCAGAAAACCGCCTTTCAACGGTAGCATCTTCGGAAAGCGAACAATTTCTTATCCGGGTACGTCACACAGCATTCGTTTAACATCACTTTGTCCTTCCCTTCATTCAGTTTTGAACAAAAAACAATCGTTAAATATTCCAAAGGTGGATCGTTACGAGTACAATTTTATTTATTATACACGACCATAAGGATTTACAAACTGCTCATTTTTATCTCTCTTCGCCGTGCACCTATATCTACTATTGAAAATACGACAACAGTGCATTTTCATTAAATTTTCATACCATAAAAGTTGTTCATAAAAATTCCAACAAAATGATTGTACTAAAGTTTTTTATAACAACAGATTATTTGGAAAAAAATCACTAACTGTAAATATTTTGGATGTAACTTAAATATAAAATGAAACATATATTTGTAGAAATAATTGCCTATAGCTACCCCTTAATAATTGCAATTCTCGATATTATGATGGTCACTGGCCAGTGAATAAAAAATAAAAATAATAATATTATAAATGTAAAAAATTAGCATTAGTAAGTTATTGTATTATGTATTTTTTTGATTATGTATTGTATTTTTGCGTAGAATACGAAAATCCTGGAAAAACTATTTACACCATGTGCGAGATTGCATCGGATGCGTGCCAAAACTGGTTCCCCACAAACGTAGAGAAGAAATGAAATGCTCGCACCTCAGCCCAGTAGAAAATGAAACGTCAACCTGCGACGTTTTAAATTCAGTAGTCAAAAATATGTAGTAGAATGAACCGTGTTTTTGGAATTTTTTTTTCTAATAAAATGCTTGTCTGATATAAATCACAAAAGATGTCTTAGATTATTTTTATTTTTCATCCTTTTCAAAATAACTGTCATTCAGTGCCGTCTGTGAAAGACAGAACCAAATTTTTTTGATAACCCTCAATCCAACACTCTCCAGACTTAAATAATTCAGTGAAATTTCTAGTTCGGATTAAGACTTAAGATACATAATAAGAGGTCGGAAGTAAACCGTACGCGTGATCGTTTGATAAAAATATTATTTTTAAAAATGCCTTATTGATAATTCAATGATAATCTATACAGGTAATATCAATCGGTTTTTTAGACGAAAACTAAACTATATTTTCACTTTTGTCTAACTATACAAATTTAAAAATTCATTTCATTTATTAAATTTAAATTTGTTATATTAAGTTTATTTGAAATTAACTTGAGATTATGCCACTAATTTCAATTTTTATTTTAACCTATATTTGATTTTATAAAACATTTAAGAACTTTTAAATAGTGATTTAACCGAATTAAAAAAAGTAATATTATTGATAACAAATAAACTTCATAATAAATTTAAATATTAGCAATTTTCTTTTCCAATTATTAGTTTTGTTAGTAGATATTATAGACACAAAGTACACACTTCTTGATAATAAATATAACTTGTAAGTTGTAAAACACAGTTTGGTGACACTGACATGCTGACAAGTACTAATTGCACTTATCTATATTACAGTTGTACACATTATAAAAAATTATCACTACAGGGCTTGGATTTGTATGTATTTATTTGATCAAAATATGTATTTATACAACCAAAATAATATGTACTAAAAAACTTAAAATATATAATATTATTAATATTAATACAATACCGATTCGACGATATTATATTATCAAGGTGTAAACTATTAATTTACTAATGAGGATTTTTCAATTATTCTGTATTCTGAAGGAAACACGCTGTACATATACATAAAAAAGGCATTGCACATGTTAAATTGTCAAAATTGTCTAAATATGTGAGAAAAAAATAGAATAATTCTGAAATATATAAAATCATGTATTTATGATTAAATGTGTAAAATCGATTACACTTTATTTTATGAAAAATCTTGTCACGAATTAATTGACAAAATCTTTTCACAGTGAAGATTTATGTATTTACATATAAATCCGAGCCCTGTTGATCACTTAATACGCTCGCGTTTAAGTAATTGTCTACACCGAACTCCTTTAAATACGGTCGGCATTGAATCTCCAACAATATGATAATTTTCAAACTATCATCAGATTTTAACGTTTCCTTGTAATATGAATACATGAATATTTTTCAATCAGTTCAAGTACCAAAATTTTTAACGAAAAACCTTTCATTATGACTAGGATAGAGGATTTTTAGCATTTGTATATTTGTTTTGCACAATCATAAAAATAGCAAAATAATAAATAAATATGTTTTATGCTAAGATTAAGCTATTTTTGTAATTTAATTTTGCATATAAATGTATATTTTAAGGTATTTTTGCTTTTAGGGCATATCTGTTCTATTTTATACTTTTTGGTACATTAATGAATTAATTAATAATTTTATAAATATTTTCTTCATCGACGTTTTTATTTCATACAGCCTATATTTAGTAATATGATATGGTCGTTGAACAGAGGCAATATTTTCCTAGAAACGATTGAAGATTGCCGATTAGATTAATTTCTCGTTATTAATTTTGTTTATAGCTAGATAACTCCACAATATATGACCGATAGTCATACTTGGCCGTTGTAAAGTTGTAAGTTGTAACCACTAACCACGGTAGATTATAAATATATAATCTACCGTGGTTGTAACTAAAGAAAATAAATTCATCATAATAATACAAAAAAAATATTTTATAGGTATAAATGTATAATATAAAATGAAAAATTTATAAAAACATTTTATTATAAGTTTAAAGTAAATACCAAAATATCTGGTGTCATTAATAATTTTATAACTTATTAGTATAAAATGTTTTACTTGTATCATCATTTATCATGTACTAATACTTTAAAGTATATTAATTTGTATTTTAATTGATATATTTCTTCTCATTTTTTTAATGATACTTGTTGTGAGTTGTGAACATAAAATTATTCAACAGCATAAGTGAATAAACATTTGATTTTGTGATAATGAGGTAAGTCAGTAAAAAAAAAAAAAACTGTTGAAAAACATTGAAATATTTTATATTAATTTAATAATAAAAATCTTTTGGATAAACTTAACTTTAAATATAAGTACACTGAGTTATAATATCGAGCTATAATAATAAAAAATTAACCTTTACCTGCATGGCCGTATTGGAAATTGCTACATATTTTGTAATAATAGTAATATATATATAATAAAATATTTTATGTAATAATATGCACACATTTTTTAACATTTTTTTCTTGTACTTGTGAGATGCACACGTATATCATAAATTTTATAAAAATTATGATAATATATTAATGTGTATTACTTAAGTCTAACTATTAATCTATCCAATTATCTATGTATAGGTATAATTATGAAATTTTCATAATGATCATAATGATCATATTATATTATTTTGATGAAAATAATTTTAAGCTTAATGGCATAATATGTAAAACATAATACTGACCAATATAAAATAATATATTAATATATTATATTATTATCCATTGCATGATATTGGTTTTTGACATATAATTCATATAGTTATATTATTATATATTTTAATACACAGTATACTATGTTGGCATATACCTTGGTCCAATGGTTAGTGGTGAAACCATAAAAGTATAAATGATACAATATACGGGATGTTGAATATTATATTAGTTATCGGAGACTCAGATAGGTGTTAGATAAATCATAGTCACATTAGACTACTATCTTAGAAAGGCCGGTGTTCTGTATAAGGCGATTTTGATTCATCGTTTTCCGTATGACCCTACAAGGCGTTCTTGTTATTTCGTCATGTTTTATTTGTACAAAATCATTCAAAGCATATATATTTTTATCCCATTTGTTTATTTTTATTTAGTAGATTTAAAAGAATTTGATAGATTTTTGTTGTAAACATTTTATATTATTCAAAATTAGGTGGCATGCGCGTATTTGACGTATTTCCCAAAGGAGCATCGACTTTTTGCTGTTCAAAACTACAGTTATAGGTACTAACTAAAAAAATATATGAATTTCTGATCCTAAAAATCGTAAAATATCTCAAGCTCATATTAGTTATTAATTTACTAACGGAGGCTTTGAATACATATTTAGAATAATGTACATGTCAAAAAACTATAAAGTAATTGAATTAAAAAGACAAAATTAACGTTACCTATTTGTAAACTAGCTTTTACTGCTATATAGTATTTGAATCTTTAATAATAATATGACGTGTCAATGAAAACTTAAAGACGATTGATGGATTGGTATTATCACGTGTTTAATGGGATTAATAAAATTAATAATTTAAGCTCGATATCGTTATCCCATACTTTTGCTTTTGCATCCTATGATACAATCCTATGATGTTAACTACAGTCTACAATATATCTTATATTGTCCTTTTATACATTACTCAGCTGATATCATAAAATCGTTCTTCCTTTACTAATGTCGCCCAGCTGCCAGGGCCTAATTATTTAAAATATTTAAATAAGAAAATTTGGCAGTACAATAATTTCATAGTTTTTTGTATATAAATAATCTCAAATCCAAACTAATAATACTTTTTAAATTACAATACATTAAAGCTAAAATTGTTATTTTTCGTTTAAATACGCATCTGATTTCTAAAAAATTTGAACTTGAAATAAATATAAAAAAACCATACTTTTTTGTTTTTTAGAGTTTTATGAGAAACCTTGTATTAAATATTTAAGCTTTAGGTATTAAAATTGAAAATTTTATTCATTTTTAATTACAAAACAAATTGACTTTAAACACGTATAAAAGAATTGTGCGCATGCTATTTTAGATATTTTTTAATCGCTGTAAGAACAATACTTGTGAGGAACGTTAAATTTTCAAGTTTTTTCCTCACAAAAATGTTTAATGTATCACGCGTAAGTAAAATAACTAAACAATTATAGTATATTTCGTTAGCATTTCAAATGTCTACGGGTTACTTATTACGGTTATTAATTTTTAAATTAAAATAAATAAAAAACAAAATGAATTTTGTTAAGTACTGGTACCTAATTATTATCATTTTTCCACATTTTCAAGTTTTTCTATTATTTTTTTTAAGAAAACTGAGGGTTTTTTACCTGTACTTTACCAACTTGGTACAATTTTGCTACTATAAATTTCTCTTGGAGTTAAAGATCATAGCTTTATAACAAGTTTAAAAAAACATATGTATTTGTATACCATGCACATAGGCAATATACATTATATACATAATAAAAAAATCACACATCGTTCCGCTCAGAATCCAAATGGTCATTCTTTTTACCAAACAACACATTCTTTAAAGTCAGATGAACTTATCATAATTATTTTACTCGTTGTATCGTTTTTAGAATAATAATGTGTGTGTTCAGTCGTCTTGACGTATAGATCTTTACATTTTTACAAAGAAAAAATGTATTTTTATTAAAAAAACGAAATCATAATATTATTATTATTTTACGGACGCAACGCGCGTGTGTTCCGGCGGTGTGGTGGGAAACCGGCCCAACGAGCGAGGGAACTGTAGGTGATGGAGTGATGGAGATTTGAGCGAGATAGAGCGAGCGAAAAACACCACAGGGTGGGAGTGAACGGAATCGCCGCCGCCGCCGCCGCCGACGTCGTCCTCGGCATACGGTCGAGAGCGCGCGCGCGCCAGTACACGTTGTTCCGGTTTCGGGTGCGTTCGCTGTGTGTCCCTCCTGCTTGGCCAGACGGTAACGACATATATATTATCATAAAATAAATAAACAAATACGCGTATCGGTTGTGCCGGCGACGGGCTGTCTTTCCCTCCCCTCGATCTCTCTGTCTCGTCCGCTTTGCTATTACAACATACAAAACGAACATAGTACCATCGTATTCACACGCCCGACGGTGACGACTATGCGATCGCTGCACGCCATCCCGGCGCACCCACAGCAGAAGCTCGTCCCGTCGTGACCACTCCCGAGCGCGCGCGTGCAGCATATAACAATACGAGTATAGCCCAAGCCATCGCCGATACAACACACCGCCGTCCCGAGGGTTGATCGCCGCAGCTGAAAACCCGCCGCCGTCGTCCCAGATGCGTCCCGCCGTGGTGTCACTCGGCCGACCGCCGTCGGTCCGGTCGCCGACCACCGCACTGCTGCTGTTGGCCGCGGCCGCGCTGCAGCTTCCGAACGCCGTTCGGTCCGTCGAGTCGTCCGCCGATCCTAAACGTGAGTATTTCTGCGTTAGCAGTGATCGCTGCATTGCCTGTACCATTTATGGGTTGTTTGTGACGATATTATTGTATCGTCCGTGTAATTACGTCATCCCGCGGAAGTGTCACGGGGGGGGGGGGGGGGGAGAGCCAACCTAAAAAATTATTGTAACTATGACATATCTCGAAATTGAAATTTATATCGACCTTAAAATATTAAAAGATGTATTATTTTATTTTTTTGAACACGACGTATCTCACGTGCACGTTCGTGGGTGTACTAAGCGTATATGACATGATAATATACGTATATTATGTACAATGTATTAAACATTTTTAAAAACCGATATCATATTTTTACCAGAAAGTATGAAATCGATTAATTTTTAATCCACAATACTATGGCGATAGTAATGTATAGATTTTAATTGGATTTCTTCAATCCTATGGAGTAGGTATGATTTTATGGAGATGAATAATTGTAGAAATTTAAATTAACAATTCAAAATCATTTTGTTATAACGGTCATTAATCGCCGTGAAAATTAAGAAAAGTAAAACAGTGCGATACAAGTGTATATGTTTTATATACATGCTAAAATTCGTAATGGAATATAAATAAGAATATAACTCGATATGTAAAAAAATATAAGTTTGAATTTGAATTTATTGATAAAAAATTTCATTTTTTTATAATAATTCGATGTGATGACTGATAAATAAAATAAATAATATTGTTAAACAATATTTAATATTTAAGTATATTGTTTCTTACACACGCAATCAAGTGGATTTTCAATGGAAATATATGTGGTAATATTATATATATTATACCTTTATGATATATTATTATGAACAATTTCATTTTTTACCATCGTTAATGTCACCGTTCACATGCCGTCTGATCGGCATCCGTTCGCCCGTTGACTGTATACACCACTACTATTATTATTATTGTTATTATTATTACTATTGTTATTATTATTATTATTATATCATCTGCAGACTTTATTCTAACGATTTTTTCCGTTGCCCAAAATGGGTTATGAGTTATGACTCGTGATACGCTTAATACTTTGTAGCCTTTTATGGATGAGGAGCTCGAGAAAGCGGATTAGAGGTGACTTAAGATCACTAAACATTTTTTATTATTTTAATATTATAATACCGTAGAATTATAAGAATATTGCAGGTATTAGAAAGCATATTATGAATGTATTACCATATTATACTTACAAATATTTTATTTCAATAGACTAAATCCGTACACTTATTTTAATAGGCTTTTACGGGCTTACGGTCCAGTTATAATATTTTAAAATCGTATTATGTAGACATTTTAGGTATTTCATTCATTGCAGGGGACTGTAACTCTCCGTTAAATTTAAGGAAAGTAAAAAAAAAAAAGCTTTGATTGTTCTTTGAACGGTTTATGTAGGACATAATTTGTATGAAAGTTGCTGAATAAGTCTAAAATGTAACACACTTATACACGCACGTCATCAGTATTCCAAACTTACGAATAAGGTTACGAATTTAATATAAACTATAAATCCTGTAAAATTAATTTAATAATTAAAGTTTGAAAGGTATAAAAATCAAGTTTTACTAAAAATTAAAATATATATAAATGTGTTTAAGCAGTTTTAATTGACGGAAATCATAAAAAAATTTCAAAAACAACCTTAGTAGGTAAAAAAATTTAAATTATGTAAAAAAAAAATGCAAGATAAAAGTTTCATAAATTTTGTATTCGTAAATAACTAATTCAAATTATGCAAATTAAAAAAAATCTATATTTTACTGCTTATTATAGGGTTAAATTTCTTTTATATAACAAATTGTCAGCTGTTTCCACTCAAGCAATATCCTTGCTACTTCATCAAGTGATATTTAGGAAAATATGTCAATAAAAATATATGCATGATTCATAACCCACGATAATGACAGCGTTATTCTCCGTACAAAACGAACTGTATTTGATAGCGTTTTTCTATACTAAACGATTCATACGAATCGAAAAATGTGTTGTAAAATGTACGTATAATACACGTTATCGTATATGCTAGCTGTATGACAGCAAACTATCGTGGTGTGCCATACAATAATGATCGACTTCCACACCGTTTAAACATGTAAACAATAAAATATCATAGGTGGGTTTTACGACAGCATTATTTTAATGAGCATCGTAGATGTAAATAATGAAAAGCTATACATAAAAATAAATAAATCTTGTCGCGCATCTTAATGGCGATTGAACACAAAAGTTGCTATAAATAATCAGGGCTATTATACGAATCCGATCCGTGTAACTTTATTTTAGACACGGTTATTTTTATTATATAACATGAACGCGTTGATAAGATTTTATGAAACAAAAAAAAGTATGTCAACGTCATCGTGGGCGGTATCCGCTTCTACAAAAAGTGTATCTTTTTTTTACCAATATTCGTTTCCACCAAAAGTATACCTTTCCCTTTTCCATCGATATTTGTTTCCATCAAAATAATTTATACTCTATTAAAAGCTGTAATACTACAGTAAGTTTATATAAAAGACTAGATTATATAGGTATATTGAAAAACAGTGTATTATAAATTTAGTTAAATAATTTTTGAACAACTAAATCAAAAAAATAATTAAGCTGCAACAATAATAATTCTGTACCGGTACTAAAGTCGCGTGTCGGTCAAGTAAAAATAAAAAAATTCAAAAATAGTAAATAATGTTTTTTTTCAATATAGGTAACAATAATAATTCTATATAGTCGATCTACATTATATATACATATATATAAAATGTATTAATTGGTAAGTGTTCGACTTTGATACTTGTACAAAGTTATATTATTATATAGGTAGCTATAAAATAATTTTATTAAAATTTTTAATACAATATGTTTTTCTATATTTAAGGTACTTTGACCTCGTGGTCCGTGTTCTGCAGAATATTCTTGTTATTCACTCATCAAATGAAATAATATATTGCTTGCGAAAATCGATTTCGCTAATAATTATTTTAATAACCACATTTAATAACCACCTAGTGGCTAGTATAGTTGAATGTTATGGGTAAAATATCTGGTAACGTGTAACCACACGATTTACGCAGAAAACGGTGACAGAGTAATACAGTAATTTACTTTTAGTGATATTTCTATATAATACAATAATAATTGTTAAGGAGAATTACTACTGTAGTCGCGCAAAGAAATGTGTTACAGTTCGGTTCTTATTCTGTGGCATGAACATGTTGGGCAATAGAATCCGTCATCCGAAACCGAGAAATAGTTATATTAGATTTTACTATCATGATAATAGAGTGGTTTCACTAATGACTTTAACCAATTACGATGCAAATATAATTTTAATTATATAATGACGTCGACTAAAAAAAAAAAAAAAAACATTGAAAACGGTGCAGTTGTTGTTCGTATTCATACAGCAATATTATAATTGTACATTTTCTTCACGTATCTGAAGTTACATAAAGTTGAAGGATTGAGAATAATAATTAAGGTGCATGGAATAGTTAATGCTGTGTAAAATGTATTTAATTTCCAAATGGTCCACAAATAAACGCGTTAAACACTTTAAAATCGTCTTTTATTCTTCCCATTTAAACGGTTAAAATACATATGTCAAAGATATTTTCGATGGATCTAATATTATTTTATATTTTAACTAAATACAGTTAAATGTAAATTATTGTTGTTAAAAATTTATCAAAACTTTGATTAGGTTTATTTTTATTAGTTTTAAGAGGCACGTACGTGACTGATCCGTAATACATACGTATGACTGGTTAAACAGTTTCAGAACCATTGACCTGTATGATGTAGACGTATTTTTCACATAACGACAAATTTTCCCCGTGGAAAAATTACGATGACACTCGACGGCTGGTGGTATACGATTATAGTATTATACAGTATTGATATCGGAACGGACGACACGCTTACCGTCAAACCGGAGGTAATGACCTATACACGTTGTGTGCGTGTGTTTCCAATTGAAAGTCTGATCGGTTGTACAATAATAAATAATAATACACCTGTATAATATTATATACGTAGTGTGCCTGCAAAAACGCGCATGGTTTGAATCGCGCATGAAATTAACACCCTCTACTCAGCAACGATGCGCATCGTAAACAATGACTGCCTTCGCGCTGGCCCGATGTCTCTCTGACCAGCTATGCAATTTCCTTTGTAATAAAATATTATTTCAATACAACGTAACATTATAAATTATAATTATTATTATGGTAGCTGCTATTAATATCTATATAACGTTGGTGCAAATTAAAACATGTAGTAGGGTTTATGGGTTTACTTTTGTCATTGACTAAAAGCTTAGCGGTGTGAACGATAAACAATAATATTTAACTTATGACGTGGAGTTATAATTATGCAAGAAAACATCGCGCAGGGTTATTGTTTTTTGTCTCTGTTACCAGTGTGGATATACCTATAAAGCAAATTTGCATTCAATAAAATAACGAACAGTTAATAATTTGTTGTTATAATTTTATTAATATTATACAACGCATCGACTTATGCTATCAAATTCGAAGTTAAGAACATCGCAGTCTGTGTTTGTACTTACGTTGACTTTTTTACGACACTTACATTTTTATATGAATCATGAATATATTATGTTAAATATCGCGATTAAACAATACTAATAAATAACAATAAAATTAAAATATCGTAAAAAGCTAATGTATAGACACAAATAATTGTCTTAATTTTGAGTTTGATGCAGATCAATTCATTGTTTACCACGTTAAAGCCGACAACATTAAATTGGTTCTGCTAAACGTAAATTTATAGTTTTGTTGTACGTGAGCTTTTTAAGTGAGAAATATACTGAGAATAGCACATTAAATATATGTGAAGTGAGCTCTTGTTTTGGTAACTGCATTTAAAAATAATAAATGCATTAAACAAATTATAATTATTAACTTCAAAGTTAAATTATATGAATATATTATTTATCTATGTTTCATAATTTTACCTTGATTGAGAAATAGTATAAAATAATAACCAAATTTCAATTCTTGAAACCAATTTTATTTTACCAAAACTATAACAGGGACAATGTATATCGTACGAAATGCGTCTTCTTTTAATATAATTTTTAGTTTAATGGTATTCTTATATAATAGGTAGGAGTAAGTTTTTTCTAAAATTTTTAATATATTATTACAGACTTAAATGTATAAACAAAATTAAATTGAAAAGTGTTATGCATTTTATCTTTAGAATTAAATTTAAATTGATGTTTTGTTAAATTTAAATAATTTTTTAGAATTAAAATTGAACCACATTAATTAACTTTAATCTTGGCTTAAAATTTCGAGAGAAAAATTATAAATTGTATTTATATTTCTGTATGTAGTAGAAAAAGTAATTATAAATTTAAATTGTAAATGCGATAGTGGTAAATCGATTTTTATGATGTGCTAATCGAACGTAGTGGTTTATACAATCTTTAAAAATTGCAGATCTAGTATGTAATTCCACTAACAAATTTCAAAAAATTTCACGTTTACTAATTGAAAAAATATTATAAGTAATGTTTAATATACTAATAATATTTCTAATTATTTTTTTTTTTAAATTCATGTACCTACCTCTGATTGGAAACCTCTGGTTGTTACAGACAGGGTTTTTTTTATAACGAGTTAGTTTTAAAGTGTTAAAATATTATTTAATTATTCTATGATAATATTTTCCCTGAAACAAACTTTTTGATGAGGGTTCAGCACTATTCCAAGTTCTGTTTGTATCACTATAGGTAATCGTCTCACATCGCACATGATACGAGTGTACAGGGCCCAAGTAGAAGAACTTTAACGGTTGTCTTTTCTCGATATAGGTATTTAATACTTATATGTATATCGAAACCGCCTCTCGCTATACACTATTATAATATAATATCATGTACATCGACCAACTACGTGATTGTGTTGGAAACAATGTCCACAGAAAAACGTAAATAATATAATATATCATATAACTATAATATAATATATGAGTGCCTAATAATATTATTACTTTATAATGGCATTGGGTCTATTCAGTGGGGCCAAGGAACACATCCGCCCCCGGCGCGAAGTATTCGAATCACGTGTACAAGATAACAAGATATATATTACATATATATATAATGTTATTAGACTATCGTTGCACACATTATTATGATACTTTGTGCGGTGTGATGACTTTACTAATCTCAAATGATGTAATTACACATTGTTTTTCGTTTATCATACAAATTCGTCTTTAATAATTTGTAGTATTTGTGGGGTGTATTTAGGATTATACAATTAGCATTATCAAATTCTTGAAATTAGCAGCGTGTTTTACTTAAATTTCGTAGGCGTTTAATATAATATGTATAATACAAGCAGTTTTTAAGAAAATTTAAGAAAAATTAAAACAATTTATACTTAAATGTGCCTATATTAATAGTTAAAGTGATGCTATTATACTTGCATGTAGCATGCAATGATAATTTATTTTATTGGTTATTACATAAAAAAATTATAAAGACGTTTTAATTGGTTATTAATTACCATATGTGATTTGCGATCTTATAGACATAAACATTTATAACAAAATCGAAAGAGGATAATATTTGTTTGTATTTTTATTTATTTGTTTGTTATGTTTGTAGAAAATAACATCAGATTTTCAATACCTGTGTTTATAGTATTTATTTTACGATCTTAGGTACAAAATTGTAATTCTCAATCTTTTATAACATAATTATTGTATATTTTTTTTATACATAATACATATAGTATTTTTATAAATTGTTTTGCGTGACATTAAATATACTTATAATCACGTCTCTAAGCAGGGGTGTCCAATTGCGAAGAGAGTTATCGCGGCAACCTAGTCGACGTGTACATGACACCTGTGCGTGCAATGATGTGATGTGTAGAACAGCACAATAATTAAATTCCTTATTAGCCTCTATTTATAATAATTTGATCTCGTGAGTGTAAGTGCTATGATTTATTATAAATCCTTAAATTATATGATATTGTTTATAATCACGTCCATTCGTTTAAAACAGTTGATGTCGTTTAATAAACTATGATTCATAGTATTCATAAAATCATAATTTATTTTAATGGTATTTATTTTTATGCGAATTGAACTATAAAATACCTAATATTTATTTCATATTATTGTATTATTATTATAGTAATATAGTACGATAATTTAATGTAAATATTATGATTCAAAAAAATCTAAGGTTAGAAAATACATGAAAATCGTTTGTATATTATTTTAAAATTTATCTACACATTTTTTTCGTGTGATACACTATACACTGACACGAACCAATGAAAGCGACACAGTTGCAGTTATTGTAATTAGTTGTTTGTCTTTGTATGATCACTTCAATAAGATAATTAATTATAATTTATGGTAGGTACTTATTAAGTAATAATGATGAAAATTAGACTTTTTTTCCGATTTTCTTGTTTTTTAAAACAACTGAATTCGAGATTAAAACCTACATTTACGAATCTAACGTTATAAATTACATTTGTGTTATAAATGGATAGAGAAATTTTCCGTACGGAACGAATTTGTTAGTAGATGATCGGTATAGGTACGTATGAAGTAGTATATTTTAAAATAAGCATGTCGATAATTATCGCGATAGCATTACAATCCATACGGTTTTCGAAAATGAAATTAAAAAAACAACGAACATTGACTGCGTATTACGCACCTTTTCGTATGCTACCCGTATCTACATCGTCGACTTCCGCAATTTTGAATAATTTACGTGCGGGTAATATTCTGACATTCGAATGGATTTTTTTTTCAAAAATAATTAAATACGAAACGGAGTTTTGTTACTAGAATATAATTATAGTTATAATAACATGTCGAAATTCTGGCGATCGTGAACATAATACATTCTAAATAATGTACGAATCCATATACAAATATTGAGGGAGAACAAATATGATAAATATTGATAATATATGTTAAGTATTCGACATGTTTTGTGAATCGCAAATTTTAAAAAGTGGATATTTAAACAAAGGAATTAATAATTCATAGATAAAGATTTAGAAGCCTATAATTCGATAGAAAGATAAACTAATAAACTAAGGACTACGAATAAAATAAAAGTAATTTATAATACTATTGTATTATTAATTACTGTTTAAATTTACCAAAAAGTCAATAGAATATAATTTTTGTTAAAATGAGTATTCTCTTTAATATTTTATTTAATATTGTACATTAACCGACGTGAACTGAAAACATTAAAATGACGACTTAACGCATTATAAATTCCATATAATATCTGTAATAGGTATATAAATAAAAGTAATGGGTATTCGCTTCATAGGGTGTTGGGTGTTGGGTCTGAACAAAAATTCAATTCGACGCCACCTGTCCTGTGCGTATGTTCAGCGTGTTTCTGATTACTCTGTCTATATCGTATATAATATTATGATATATTATTATTTTATTTTTTTATGTAAGGCTCATCCCATCTCTTTGTAAAAAAAAAAGTCTAGCTAGATACATTCGCGTATTTATGGTTTTATTACCGTCATTATAGTCGGATGCACAACGCTACATATTTTGTGGTATATATATATAGTAAACATTATTATATTATAGGAACGCGTTCACATTTTATTTATGACGGGACCGAGTAACAATAATAGCGTGTTTATTGTGCGTAGTTCAGTAAAAAGTACAGTTTAAAAATCATTTAAAATATTTATTTCCTGATTTTGCATGTTAAAAAATACAAAATATTTTAAAAAAATCAACTGTATTTTTATGCTAAATTTTATGGGTACTCAACGACTTTATTTATATTATATGTAATCGTCATATTGTTAGAATATTTATGTGCCATAAGAAAAACCTAACCTAGACAAATTCTAGTTTCGAAAAGTGAAAACATATCATAGACGAGTAGGTATCTAAACGTATTTTAAATTGTTCTTAAATACATTTATAATATAAGTAGGTTACTTATTATATAAGTAGGTATACTATATATACTTGTACGACTCGACTTCACTTGGTAAAAATTATTTTAAATTTAATTAAATTATCGTTTATTGTTTTACTTAAATTGAAATATATATTATAAACACATCAACAATGAATAATCTTATAACTTTATATTTCTAATAACATATTTTTGATGTTAACACTGAAAACAAATTTAATTAATGCTTAAAAGTTGCTATAAATCTAATAACGCTAAGATTGGTATAATGTCCAGTATTAAGAAAGCAAAAAATCATAAAAGTAATCATTGTGATTGTGTTCATAAGTATTTTATTTTAAGATTTATATTAAGATTTATTTAAATATATTTCTAAAAATGATTATATGTTATATTTTACTAGTTATAAATGTAATACTATATTCTGTAACCGCAATGATAATCATTTAACTAAATGGTAATAATCATTGTAAAATATAAAATCTGTTATGCGTACACTCAAGCATATTTTTTTATATGATATAAATAAATCAAAAATATACAAAAAAATAATCGATTTTATGGAGCAAAACTAAATTTATGTCGGGGCCTTTAGAGTTTGAGCAAATAAGCTATATAAACACTCTTCGAGTCTCATGGAATTCATTCATGTAATTTTTATTGAATATTGTCCAGTATACCTAGGTTAAGTCAAACAAAGAAAATTTATTTTTCTATAGGTATCTATGTAATATAAATTAAAATAATTGTTGGAAAATATATTAAAATATGTATTTCAAGAAAATGTGATAGTTGTGTGATTCCATCGGTGTGTGATATGATAAAAGAAAACCCAAAAAATGTTGTTCTGACTTGTTCATATTATACACATAGATTTTAATTGGACGTCATATAATTGTACATATAAATTAAGTCTAATAATAATAATAATAATAATAATATGATTCTTTTGCGTTATATATAGGCACAGGTGGACATATTATATTACCTACCCAAGTGCTGTAAACTGCGAGAACACTTTCGAAGGTTGACCCGTTAAAATAATATACGAATAAGATAATAATAATAATAATAATAATAATAATAATAATAATATATTATAGTATATTATTATATACAATGTTAAACGTCTCGTGAAACATTATCCAATTGTCATTAGCTCCGATTGAACGTTTTACATAATTGTATACAATTCGGTCGATAGGTACTTGGTACATTATAGAAAAGCGCATCTTGATGATTAAACGTGGGATTTGTGGGTACCCCTGCACTGAATAAAATCAACCTGACGTGTTTGGAATTTTAAGATATTGTATAATATTCTATTACAATGTATGATGTACTATTATTTATACGTGTATACAATATACCTAATACAATATCGAACGCCGCCCGCTGCTATTATTATTATTATTACTGTTGAATATATATCCACAGACATCAATGATGTTATCCTTGTACAGAGTACCTACAAAACAATGATGGTTGTTAACACTATATAACGTGCTGTCCTTTGTGTATGCTTTCCTGAACAATTGCGTATACCTGGATATTAGAATGGAAATTTAAACAAAATTAAATAGAAACAACAACAGGCGGTGGTCGAGTATCTTGATATATTTATCTAGCTATTTTAATATTAAGAAGATGTAAGAATAATTTGGTTAAATCGATAGATCATTTAATAATTCGTACCTTTTTAATATGTATGTGAGCAATATAATATATTAATATATTAAATGGCATTGGGAGTGCACGTTCATAGATGAAAACTTATGTTTAACAAAATAAGTGTTATCTCTGATATAATTTCACCTGCAGATTGCGGAACACGTGGGAAGAAAGGCTACAGTATCTTTAATCTTCCCACATTAAAATTCCATTAAATATTAATATATTTAAATGGATAAATGAGTGGTATTATATGTTTATAGAAACATATTAAATAAAATTAAATAAGGAATGAGTAGAAGTATTTTCAATTTAAAAAAGTGTATAAAACAATTTTTAATACAGTGTAGGTAGGTATATACAAAAGTAAAATGTACCTACATAAAACCAATTTTATGGGAGGTTTAAAAAATAATGTTATTCAAAACTATAATTTTGATGAAGGTAAGAAATTGCAATGTATGTGATATGTTTTTCTATATGTGTAACAAAATATATTCTCGGCTCACATATATTATTGCTTATCTTGAGACAGTAAATTGTATAGGTACACGCATTATGTACCTTAGCATAATTTATAGTTTCATGAAAAAAAAAATTATTACCGTTAATAATAAATAATTATGAAATAATCCATTGAAATCCTATGGTCATATAATACAACAAGTTTCTCGTCGACTGGTTTGTGTCCGAAACTCAACTTCTTTTGCACTCATAATAGTATGACGTGAGTAGTGGACGTAGACTAAAAATTTCGCTGTGTACCCCTATACACACTTACAGTTTCGCTTATCTTTTATTAAAATTAAAAAAAAATATATATAGTTTTAGTACAAAAAAAAACTATTCCTTCAATATTTAACATATATTTTATTTTATACATCAAGATTTTTAAACAAGTATTTTGAAACTATTAAACATATGTATATACTATATAAGTTATCAATTTAAATACATTTATATTTATAGTTCACCGTCAAATAGATGACTTTGTAAGGGTGGAAAAAATAAGAATAATATATTAAAACAGTATGTTAGGATTACATGATATAAATAAATCTTAAATTTTTAAAATACGTAAAGATTTAAGCTTAGTTATAAATATTTTTTAGAAAATTTGAATGTGGTTATAAAAGTTACACATTTTTAAAATGTATGCCAGTTTCTGTAGCTATAGCATTGACAGCATCCAAATCTTAAAAAAAACTCTGTATCTGTTTATTATATCTTAATACGTATAGATGTTATGGTTCCCGCTGTTGTATAGTTCTGGTGGCGTCGGTTAGCGGTTATACATGGGTTTATTTTATTTTATTTATTATTTTTCACGTTTTGATAATTTTTTCAATGATGAGAAATGTAGGTACCTAATTATATTATTAGATTCTTGTTTATTGATTATTCGAATTTGTATTTATTATTGAGTATTTTTTTTTTTTTAGTAGAATTGCATAGTTTTTTTTTAAATATATTTGTCTGTACTATTTCGTTTGTTTGTTCAATAGATGAAAGTTCTAGAGTAGACAACTTTTGGCTCGTTTTAAAAGTATATTATATCGAAAAAGAGAGAAATTTTCTTATCTTCACACTGAACAAAAACTCATAAATACACTACTGATAGGTACTTATATTATGTTGTGTATAAAGGTTTGAAGGTTATGGAGTTAAGGGCTATGCACGATATATATAATATCGCATCCCAGCTCCACATTGTCTCGCGATCCACAGCTGCATATTCATTATTCGATTGAATAATTAATAACAACAACAAACACTGTTATAATTATCAAAAATTATTCGTAATAAAATTAATATAATAATGTATTATGTAGTACAATTAGTACATATACCAGCTGCACTATAGAACCTAATTTGACCTTGTTTCTTCGCGTTCAGCTCTCACTCCGCTGGCCGTAAGTGAAAGGATTCGTCGTTTTCTCGTGACCACTTCTAAATGTATATAATATAATCGTATTAGCTAGCAGATATATGGGACATGGGTATACATATTATATATGTTGACAGATCACAGATACTTACACTATTGTAGGGTAATAAATTGTAAGCGACATAATTATAAACTTACTACGCATCATGAAAATGACACGGGACGGAATCTACTATCGATTTTTCTATCGAATTAACCAATTATTGTGGTTATTATTACTATACGCCTATCTAATTTATTTTATATAGAACACATATAGCGATATTATCTATTTAAATACTATATGTATATTTTCGACTTTTATTTAATCGAAAACCACACGGTGCGGAATGTCCTTTTTTTGGATTTTGAGTCATATATGTGTGTACATTAACAATTTATTGACTTAACGAATATCATAATTATTGATGTTTATTAATATGTCTGCTTTAAGTTTTTTTTTTAAAAAAGTGCTCAGAAAAAATAATAGTAAAAAAAATAGGTCTATATTTTGTCTGGATATTGGGTGTTTTATGATTTTTTTTCGATTGTATCTATTTTGAACAAAATTGATCCTGGTTATTTTGTCTTAGTTCAAAAATTAAATTAAATTTTAAAATATTCTTAAATTATTTTTAGTTGATGGAATTTATTTTTAAGTTGGAAAACTTAATATAAGTAATTATTAATTATGTACCTGATTCGAAAATTGTAAGTCTAACACTTGTTTTTAGCTTTAGTTTTTTTTTTTTTAATTGTGGTGACGTGATGCTTATTAATAGGTAAATAAAGCATAAATTTGAATCTTTGTATGATTTATGACTATCTTTAAACAGTTTAATTTTTTCAACGGAAATATACAATAAAACGTGTTCAAAATATTTAATTATTAAATCTGCTTATCACTTTATGAGTGGGCTAATAAAAAAACTTGCTATGAAGTCTGATAAATAAACCTGAAAATACATTTAGAATCTTTATTTTTTCAAATATAATAGTTCAAATGTATTAAAATATAGTAATAAATAACACAGGTCACACATGTATCCTGCGCCGAGATAAGCGAAGCGAAACGTGAGTCCAATGTTTGGTCTCTTCACAATTATTTTGTTCATCAGTTTTTCACTCTCTATAGATATACACTACGAGTTAAGTATATTTATTATGAAGGCCTTGAAAATTACGATAGACTTGACCGGATCGAAAACGCAAGAAAAGGGTATATAGGTACGTTTACTTAGGAATAATAATATTATATGATATTATTATATTAAGGTGACAGTTGTGTGTTATTATTCTTATTATGTTATATAGCTATTATTAGTTTATCTCTATGAGTAGGTATAAAAATATTCAAGGTCTAGTTCAGTTTTTTTTTATTGAAAAAATAGAATTTTCAGAATTTGTCAATTAATCACAAAATGTAGATAAATTTCTTTCAGTAATAAACATAAACTATTTATACGGTTTTTGATTTTAAATTGTACTTATATATCTTATACTCATTAGTCATTATTCATTACATAACAAGATTGTTGATAAATGGTAAATTATGACTATAATAATAATCAATATATATATATATATATATACATAATATATTATTGTTAGGACTGAACTTAGTATTTTTCATTGTAACAAATCAAACATTCACAGTTTCTAAGATTTATATCTTATAGTTCACGATTACAATATTTATTAAGAAACAAAAGGGAAACGAATGCATGCAATATTTTTTTTTTGAATTTCGACATCATAGATTGTGGTTTGTTACAATAATTGTATTTAGCCTTTGGAGACAATATTATCATCAGAATGAATAAATCATGTACATATTTAAATTACTCATTGTTATATTCACTGTGTACACATTTCAAGTATACAAAATATCCCTACTTGGAAAGCTTAATCGACAAATTTGTTCCAATTCAGAAATATTTACTTTTAAAATATCATACACTACGCGTCATATTTAAAATGTATATTGATGTAATGACGACTAGAAATTTTACAAACTTTAGTAAACACATTTTTACTATGAATGAAGTTACGATTTGAATATTGTATAAAATCAAAGATGCTTAAAAAGATTATATTTTAACGAATAATCACAAATTATTTGTAAAATTGACAGATATACGTGGTATTGTTATTAGCGTAGAGGTTAGGTTATATTATACGTATTATAATGTATTATATTTGATAATATTTTTAATTTTGCGTGGGTAAATAATTAACACTGTTTGTTCAAAATATGAATCCACGAATGCCATATGTAAATATTACTTCAATAAATATTATTATTTCTATATATTGTATTTTGTGCAATAAATTATATTTGTCTTGGGCAACAGTGAAGTACCTACATTTACAATTTAACAAAAAAACTCTACCTTTAAATAGGAGACATCCTATTTCACCATTTCCAAATATGGTACTTATTCTAAAGGAAAATCAAAGTTTAATTGTTTGACTAATAATGACCTTTTAAAATGTTAAATAATTATATATATATTTATTTATTTTTTATTACATAAATATTCATTAAAACATATGCACGTATAAATGATAGTGTACACAATAATCGATTTTGAATTAAGAGTATTACAATTAATGTTCGATAGCATTTATTTTATCCATTTTTTTATTTATACTATCATGATTTATACTTCTAAGTATAGTGTAAAGTACATTCACTTATTGATATTGTTATTATACATTATATATAGAGTAGGTGGTTGATGGCAATTTACCAATTGGCCTTGAAATTTAAAGACATAATTCGAAGGTTACCTTATTCAAATTTCTTCGTGTATTTAAATCTTGAAACGTCTCGTATCTTAACATAGTATAATTTGTGTACATAATAAGCATATGAAGACTATATTATTTTCAATTGAAAATTATTAACATCCTGCAATCTTTTAATTATTGCAATTAAAGGTTTTATATGTTATTTTTCCGGATAGTCATAGATAAAATTATTGACTTAGTGTTATTCGTATATTATGCGTTCAATAATATTATATTGTTATTATTTATTTTTTATTTTCAGTGATACATTAATAATATTACACTTATTATTCAAGACTTTTAATAAAAAATTGAATTTATCATAAAGCTGTTAGTTTTTGTCAAGAGTAAATCAAAAATATAGAATTATATTTGTATATTTATATATCCACTTTCATTATGTTTGCGAAAAGATTTAAACACTTTACATGTGTAATATTACCAATTAATATTGAATATTATATTACATACTTCAGCTATCTTAATTTCTTTTTTTATTGTGATTAATATCACTATTTAACATTTAACAGTATGATTCATTAATTGTATTGCACAATAATAATAATACCTGGTGGCTGGTACAGTAAAGTTATAGTAGCTTTATATAATACCTATTCTTTTGAAATTTAAAAATGAGAAAACAAAATTCATAGTATATTTAAGTGAGATAAACCTTATCAACCGAGTGATTACTATGTCAGAATATATTTCTTTGTCAATTTTAATTCGAAGATTTTTGTTATGACTTAAAGATAAAGCTTATCACATATAATAATTATTATATTATAGGTATACTTACAGTATTTTATTGCTTAATCGGCGCATATAAATGTATAATTAATTAACACTGATGAGTATTTTTATTGAGTAGTCTTAAACCTATACAATAACTTTTTTTTAAGGTATCAATTAATTATAATTTATATTGTGTTGACTTAACTGTTAAGCATTTATAACTTGGAAAAATATGTAGAACTTATTATATAGGTTCACGCGTGTGGCATGCACGTCGGGAATATAATAATAGATTATAGTTTTTTTTATTGATATATATTTTATTGAATTTGCGATTGATGTAGAAAGGTAAAATAAAATATCTTTTGTCAAAGTTTTATATTGTTTAATATAATATAATGCATATGTATGAATGCTTTTCTGAGATTTAAAATGTTTGATTAGACATTTCCTACGTATTTTTATTTTATTTAAAAATTTCTAGTTTCATTGAAATTTTTTTAGTTTCTATCGTTTTCGTATACAACAGACAGTAATTACTTAATTGATTTATTTTAAATTTCTGTAAATATATTCTTTTGGAGTAAAAATATAGTTTTAACAAGCCTTTTTTAATAGTACTATATTATGCTATTGTCATTAGTTATCACTTTGTCAAAGATTATTTTAATTGTAGTTTACAATATAACTGAATATAAAATACTTGCTTACAATATTTATTTATTTTTTTAAATTTCCTAAGTTATGTCCTTTTAAGCTTGATCCTCACTCTCTATTATAATATATAAGTGTGTGTTTTATGTTTAATTCATTATTATCGTAGACACGTTAGATACTTTGGCTGTTAGTTTATGATAATATTTTTTTCATTCATGTAAACGATGGTGGTTAATGAAAGGGGCGGGTTTTAACTTGTCGTTTGTCTTGTACGCGGCTCGTAAAGAAAATTTCAACCGGTGTTAAAATATTAATAGTAGATAGGTATAATATAATATATTACTCAGATTGATATGTTGGAATATGTTTATGGGACGTGTTATTAATAATACCTAGGTACGTAAACGTAATTCAAAAACAATATTAAAATTACTATTGTTGGGGGGGGGGGGGGGGGGGGGGGGTGTGAGGGCGTTAGAAAATAATATATCATATAAAAACAAATTATATATTTGATTAGATCACAAATTTAAAAATCAAAATCATTGGTCAAGCAATATTCACATTACGCATTCGTCACTACTTAAACGAAAATTTAACAGAGATAATAAATCATGCTATCTATGTTATAAATTATAAAAAAACCTATGGTGTAATAAATCATAAATTGATGCACAATGTAATTGTTTTATTGTCTTAAAACTCGTTCGTATTAATTAAAGGTCATAATATGAAATGTTATATATTCTCAGAAACTTACTTTTACGTATTTTATTCGGGTTTGATTAGTAGGCACAGTTATCAAGATGGATAGGTGTAATATTATCTATATAGTAATGGATACCAGATGATAAAATAGCGATGGCCCCGATGCTGTATAATATAATTAATTTAATTTTAAGCCTCGATTTATAATATCAATCATCATAACATGTCTTACATTTGGAAAGTATATATTTAAAATGTATAAAGTATAATGATATATTATTATAATATAATATAATCTTAACACGATATGAGAATTCAAAACATGTATACTTGTATACGTAATTCAAATAATATTTTAATGGAAAAAAAACAGCAATAGCACATATTCTCCTCTTTTTATTTTCAGAAAATCGATTTTGAACATCGTAAATCTTAAGTAAAGGTAAAAGTTAATTTTAAAATAATGTTGAATATTTTTATAAATTGCTTGTTTATTGTCATCGCCACGCGCTGTGTCTGTTTGGAACTTTGAATATTCCTCTCAGAGGATATTATTTATTTTGATTATACATATTTTTGATAATATATTAATATCCATTATTCGTTAGAATAAATCTTGAATCGTAATATCTATAACTTTTTAAATATTCAATCAAATCATATTTTTAATAGTTTTATAATTATTTTTTGACAACTAAACATATAAACATGATACATAAAGTAAATCCTATAACTTCTTTGAGAATATGGAGACAAAAAATAAACTCAAAGTTTTTAACACAGCCTAAAAGTGAAATTGTATCAGAGAGAGAATATGTATTTATACTGGTAAATTGTATCTATTCTTAATTCTGTTATGTAATATTATATGTCTATGTATGCGATTATTGACTCAATGATATTATGTTATCATTAGGTAGACAATGATTATCCATGTAACTGCTGAACAGTATAATAATATTATCCTTTGATCATATTATACAATAATCGTATATGGTATTAGATATAATTTATAATCGTAATTTCTGGTTTAAATACGTGGGAAGCAGGTTGATAATTAAAGCATTAATAAATAATAATCTATAGTAAGAAAAAATAAGTTCGTACTCAATACAAAAATTGTATTGAACGATATTATTACCATAGATTAAGGAAAAAATATTGTTGTAAGTAAAAGAAAATGCGTTATTTTTTATTTTTCTATGTTAAAATATAAATTTTTTGTCAAAAAGATACTATTACCTCTTTAATAAAATATCTGGGGGGGTGATAACATCTGCAACGATCACTTTATATTTATAATGTTAATGCCACACTATATATTAATATATGATTCTGTCCACTATTTACTCATAATTTTCCCATTGGATGTTGTATTATTATAAATATAATATTATAATAGAAGCGTATTATTATTATTATTATTATTTTTGCTCTATACTCTACAGTTGTAAACGCGCATGCATTGCATACAGGAATCGCGCTTGGGTGGGCTACCGACGGGGGACATGATGTACTCGACGACGGAGAAAAATTATTTCATCCGTGAAAACTATATATATATGTATATAATATTACTATTGTTTTTTATTATGTAACGTATATTAATATTACACACTGTCGGTTGGTTACTATATTATATATTTGTATAAAATACGCCAAGGAATTGGAAGTTCATAATACGCGTACGCCACGTATATATACCTTTCTTGGTATTTAGATGTTTTATTATGTATTGTATACGAAAGATCAGTATTCGCTGACGACCTTAGCTGCATAACAATTAATAGGATGTGTATAACATATTTTATAATACACACATTCACACACACATACACACACACACAGGTATATGGGTATATTATATGCATGTTATTATGTGATGCTGTCAAATCGTAAATGAAATGAAATAATTATTCTAGTGGACGTGACTGCGGGAGACTGATGATATTATAATATCAAATTTGTCTTTGGAAATTGGAATGCATATAGGTGGATATTGGGTATCTATATAGTTACGATGAGTCGAGTATATCTACGGCGCGATGTTTGCATAGTTTTTTGTCGGACGTCGGTGTAGATGTCTTATAAAAAAAAAATTATGCTGTAAAAAATATTCATCGAAAATCGTATGTTGTTTAGAACATAATACAACATTATCGTCAATATCCACAAACAGTTTTTTATTTTATAACAATACATGAATTAATATTACGAAATAAGTTGTTAAGATGATTTCGGATGTTTTAAGTTCTCTTTTTCGTCGTTACACATGCATCATATGCAGAAATTTTGCATTCAATAAAATCAAGCTTGTGTTGTTAGCTTTAATATTAGAACGATTTGACTATTATTAAACCTTAAGTTCTGGATATTATTTATTTATTTATTTATGTTTTTATGTTATGGTTACATATTTTTTTTACAGTACAGATATGACATTATTGTACTTAACTTTAAGTCTGATAATAGGTTAATTCATTTTTTATATTAATACTTATAATAGCAACAAGACAAGATGAATTCTACTGAACGAAGCTTTACTACATTTCCATACCTATTACATAACGCAGAACAAGAAAAAAATAGTATGCGCTGACATCTTCATGATTAAATTTTAGTACCTAGGGAAAAAAATTCCATTATTTATTCACATTCTGAGAAACTTATAATTCGAGACTAAAAATTAGCCCTAGGCAGTGTCTATACCTTACCAACACCCTTTATCCCTTTATAATATATGTTGAATTCCTACTTAAATATAAATTATTATGCAATATTAGTACATTGTCTTTATTATATTTGTATAAGTGTATAATAATTTACATACAAGAATATGATAGATCTGACATCCGCAAATTATAATATATAGATATTTCCTATATTATACTATTATACGTATATAATTTATACGAGTATAGGTTGCATGCAACAATAACTGTACGTTCTATAATATACAATAATCGGCAGCTTTAAATGTTTTGCTATTATTATTTTCTACTCGTTCTCGTCCACTGGCGACAACAGGTCGCGTTTATGCTTATAATATTTATATAATGTAAATATATATAATATTAACGTTTCATTATTTTTCCTCCAAGTTGCGTATTGGCAACGAGCGTTGGTTTGGCCGGGTCAATGGACATATATAATAAAAATAATAATAATATCGACGAGACTCGTTATAATATATAATAATATATTATGATGTCTAGATATACGTTCACGGATAGAATTCAATTATATTTAATTTAGAAAAATGTTCATATTTCTAAAACTGTAATGATATATTTAATATATAATTATTATAAATTTAAATGGTTACAGATAGAGCGCTTCAGTGTTACATACATATAACGTATACATTTATTATTATATAATTCATTATGCATCTGTAAGAATTGAATCGATTAGTTGTGTTAAACGCCGGTCGTCTTTAAAAATGGTCTTTTTCACAAGTTATTCATACTATATTATTATGTAATGATATTTTGTAGATTTCTTAATCAGTTTAAAAAAAAAATGTCTGATCGTAGTTTATTTTCCATTTAAGTATTACAAGCATTATTAGATATTATGGAATAGAATACAAAGGCAACATTTTATTGTAAACACGTGTCTAAGAAAGAAATTAGAGACAAAATTAAAACATCGGGTTTATGTAAATGGTTAGTGACTACTGGCTACCCATTAGTATTGGGGCTTAAATGATTCTATTATGTCACGGAAAACTCCTTAAATGGTGTAAAAATCTAAGCAGGTATTTTAAAATATTGACTTTTTAAATATATTTATAAATTCCAAAGATCGTAATTTGAATAATATTATTACCAAAGAAAAAATGGAGGGTGAAGGGTGAGTTTATTTGAAATCATCATGACTTTTATTATTGAATCCGAATTCAACATAATATATAATATACATCACACTTAGACGCGCGTAGGTACTTGTTTATAAATATATGATGTACATCATGTAAATTGTACATAATATATTATCGGTAGCCGTGTCGTATCGTAAGTTACACGGTAGTTACTCACAATATATTATACGTATAGACGTCGTATAACTAAATGCTTATAATATATAATAAACACTTATAATATATCATACACTTATTATTATATATTGAGCATACACGAAGACGTGAAGTTATATATATACATAAACAGTATAATATTATTATTTACAGGCGTTATATATATATATATGTATATAATGCATATTACAATGCACGTTGTATACATATATATGTATATAATATTATAATAAACAATATGACTGGTACATTTTTTCTCAATTTTTTATCACAAAAAAAAAAAAATTCAAATAACCTACCGCATTTAACAGTTATAATATCGTGTTATGGAAAACCGCGAGTTCTCATAGTATAATATAATGTATATAGGTGGACTTATACACGTCGTCGTTTCAAGCAGCATCTATTATAACATATAGATATATAGGTACCTACGCGCGTGTAACTCGTGCGCGTGTTATTTACCGGTCTGTACAATAATAATGATAATGTAACGTAAAAGTGTGCTACCTACGCGGTTACCACCTACGCGTGGTTATTATTTTATACAAGCATGATGGGTTACGTGTAGTAGGTACCTAAAGTCGACGTTGGTACTTAGTACTTATGCTACAGGTATAATGTACCTATATGCTACCTAGATCTATCATAATATAATATGAGAACGTACATAAATTCATATAATAATATATTATTTTATTATAGGTTTACAGTTTTGATATTATACATATCACAGTATACGCAAATCGTTCTTACTTCATCACGCATTCGGTGGGCGGTGGTGATTGCCAAACCAATCGATAAACTACAAAATATTCTTCACCTATCTATATTTATCATCATTGGTTCATAACCAAAAGTTCGTACTGGACAAAGTTAATTATTTCCAACCATTCGGGATAGAGCTTTTTATAACTTCAATTTTTTAAACTTGTATCGCTGGTGCACATGTTATTCGTAAATATTAAAATTGTTTTGCTCAAAAATCAACTCTAAAGCGTTTCCTTTTTTCATATGATATAGGAGATCAACCCCTTAAAAATTTTAGAAAATTTCAAAATTTTTAATATTGGCATATTTTTTTTTTTGGTGGGAGGGGGGGAGGCAAATAATACCTTTTCCCGAAAAAAATTCAAGGTTATTAAGTATTTTCTTTTCTTTGCCCACAACTACATTATTGATTACATATAATATATAGTCGATAGTTATTAGTTATAGAGATATATTCTTTGTCATCGGTTGGCTTTTCTTCATATAATTTATACTTATTACGTATTTAAAAAGATGGAGATCAACTGTATTAAAAAGTCTAATAATATGGACTGACACATTACCGTATATCCATCTAAATTCTAAAGAACCACTTGAAGGTCAATCGATAAAAATATCCGTATCTATACGAGCGTCAATAATATTATGTTAAAACTTATAAGATATCCGTGGGCTTTTATTATTGTTATTATATTTTGTCATAGGTTATATTATATTATGCAAACCACACACGACTGTATTTTATCATAACAGTTATTCGCCATATTTATTATAATATTAAAATTGCTGGTTTCGTCCTCCGCATTATACATAGGTGCACGCGCGCCTACACAGCTGTATAGAGTACCTACATAATATATCATTTTATAACTATAGGTTACATGTACGTAGGTAGGCAAGTACCAGTATATTATATTATTATACGAGCTGGTATACCAAATTAGTTCCAGAGCTTTTATTCAATTGGTACCGAATTGGTTACTGTTTAAAAAGATATTTTTTATAATGTGAGTTGAATTCATAGCCGCGTCTGTCAATTTTATTACTATAAACTAATATTTACAAAAATAATTAAAATTTTCAGTTTTAAACAATTTTTGAAAAAAAAAAATCATATTTGAAAAACTATTTGATAGATTATAGGATTAAAGGAACAATGAGTTACACGATTAAAACACTTTTCGAAGAAAATATGCTTCAAAATATCACCTTAACAGTCTTATATTTTAAATGCAGTTTATTACTTATGATATTTTAATTCCTGAAGTTTCGGTAAAATTTAATTTTTTTGACAAAATTTGGAAATTATGTACATAATATATGGTTATATCTTAATAAAATATATAGTTTTTTAACGTAGGTACCTACCTATACATAATGGTATGGTAAGTATATTTCAAACCTTAAATAAAGTATCTAAGAAATGTCCCACACTCCCACCCACTGTACTCCTATAACATAATTTATAATTTAAAACTTTATGCTAATTTAAAATTGTTGTTATAAGACATAAGTAATCAAAAATTTAATATAAAAATAATACTCTGATAATATTAAATATACATATTTTATTTACACAAATTTTAATTTTTAAATTTAAAATAAATTTTTAGGACTATGCACTAAGCAAACGTCATTCATCATGACACTGCCTATACATGCATGTCACGTTTTATTACGCATGAATTGATAATAAGAACCGTTAACAAATAAATGTATATGTATTTTTATCTACTTTATACATACACTGAAGTTAAATAAAATTTCTGTTATAATATTATACTCAAAACACCAATTAATAATTTGTAATAACTCTTAAAAATACCATACAATATAATAACAGTATAAGTAGGTATAATGGCGTTGATGTCAGTTTTAAATAGTATTGGATAAAAACATTTGAGTTAGGAGGTACAAACTAGTTAACAATGAATTTTTTAAACTAAATTGCGGGACAAATTTCATGTATTTATGTTCAAATATCTATAACTTGTATACTTATATCCTACAGATTATTATTTGTTTTCACAGTACCATATACCTAAATTAGGTACTGCATTCACAATACTTTTACGTAGAGTAAACGACGTTACTGAGTGTACCTACATACTTACTTTCATATATTATGAATCATAATTTATGATTAATTTTCAAACAGTTGATCAAAACATAAAATAAACACGAATTTAGACTTAAAACAAGTATAATAGGTATATACTAAATAAAATATAAATATAATATATACAATACACCCTAAGCTAGAGCAACTATTTAATATAGTGTATTTTTACCATTATAGACTGACTTTTTAATCATATACAGTAAACTTTTAACTGCTTTATTTAATAAATGTTTAAAGAAATATGCCTTGCACTATAAACAATAAACAAACAAATATTGTTAATAATATAGGTATCATTTGTGGTAAACATGCTTGTTTAGTGTAGGTAAAATATTCATATGATATAAAACACGAAAGATATTTTTTTTTATTTAATGATAATGTGATTGTCATCTGTTTAGGTTTAGGTTTCGACTTAGACATTTTATCAAAATTTCGCATTTCATTATGCTTCTGGCCTTTGGGGTGGTACGAATATTTTTATGTTGAACTGTAGTTCTCATCAAAAGTGGTTGGTATAATAATAGTCATCACTCATTAATTTCCACTGTGAACCGAGACACAATGCATGCTCATACCGATATTTAATAACAGGTTTAAACCCTCTACATTATTAAGTGGAATTGTTTCAATTTTATCACTTCCAAAAAATCACGGTGTAAGTTGTTAACTAATAAAAAAGTGCCGCAGACCAAATATGATGCGATGTAAACTCGCTAATCTATACAATATAACACAAAAAAGGTGGGCAAGCGGATACCACTCTGTTGTAGGTACTCGTATAGTAAGTGTCGAGTGGGTCACTGCATGATCTATTAAATTTGAAGATAATGATACATAATTATATACGAAAAACGATTTTAAACAAATACGTTCTGTCTGCTTATAAGTATTATCACTAAATATATTTTATGATAATACCAAACATATTTTATTTTTTCATATAGCAATTAAAGTAATTTATTTTGCTATTAGTGAGTAGGTTGATTTAATTTTTCGAAAACATTGTATTTATTATATTATTGATATAATATGTCTTTTTTGATTACCTATTTAGTTGTTTACTGGAAAACTTTAGCATTATATCAACAACATTTGTTTGCAGAAATCACTCTCAATATTAAAGTTTTAAGTAGATGTTCTACTCCAAAATTTAATGAAAGACTTTTAAAAAACTCTCCGCTTTGAATCTATTTAATAAATAATTATTTGAATTATTTATCTTATTAGTTATGTATCCATTAATTAATGCCCTCTCTCTCAAATATAATTGACATAAATATCTTCACTTGTATACACACCGGGAGGTATTTCAACGACATGGATTATATGACGTTATTATATATAGTTTTTAAACTTTATTTAGGCAACAATATAATTAAATAATTGATGGATATATTTTGTAGAATAATTTAAGAGTATTTTAATGTAATTATTGTATTCTAAAGTGACGCATAGTGTAAATCTATCATCGAATTTTAAGCCATTCCGTTTTTTACTGTTTTTCTTCAGTCGATAAATATAATATATTGTACCAAAACGTTTAGTTTCGCTTCGTCTTATAGAAACAGACGTGTTGTGGACTATTTTGTACACAATAATAATATTATACTCTCTCACTCACTCTTTTTCTCTCTCAATACACATATTTTTTATATAGTATAACGCGATGTCAGTCTCCTAGAGTACAGTAATTTTATAGTTCTTATTTTGTCAAAGGACCAATGTCCATTGGACCGTGCAGCTCATATAACCGTTTGTCTTTTTATAGGTTTTATATTATTATTATTATTTCTATAATAGTACAATATTATTTTTTTAATATCGTGCTCAACTACATGCATATTTTTACATTTGACTCCAACATGCGATTTTTGGTCGTAGGTGGGCATACCGGATTCTTATAATAATTTATTACAGCACTAAAGACGGGTGTGTGAACTACGAGAGCACGCTATGCCAAAAACCGGTGACTGAATAATGTTGTTTGTATATTATTAATATATACTGGAAGCAAAGTGCAACGGAAAAAACACGTATTGGGTAGGTTAGAGATATCCAATGTCGATGTGTTATTTTGGCGAGTTGGATGATAAATTAGCCTTACTTGACTCCATGCAGGAACTTTTTCACTGTAATAAGTTGCATTTAATTTTAAAACACAGTTGCATCGCTTTATGGTATCATATAAAATGTTAAAATTTATTTTATGTTTTGTAAATGTGTGCTTTGGCGCCGAATCATCACTAGGACTAAGCGGTTTTTGTAATATCATGATATACATTTATAAGAATATATTATAAATAATAATATTATATTTAAAATCTAAATCAAACATAAGAAAAGCCGATCTGTTATCACTGTTTTACTAATGAATAACATACCAAAATGTACGAAAATTTAAGGACATTATAACTGTGTTTTACAGTTAGTTATTATGATATTTTAATTTTTAAATGAATTATGATTATAAATATATAGCTTATAAGCAAGTAGGTAACACTCTATTGTATAGTAAGTGTCGAATAGTATACCTCGTCATTGAGTAATCACTGTAATGGATTACAAAATTGGAGCTGCTAAATATATATTTTGGAATGTTAAGCTGTTCTCTTAACATAAGTTTATTTTTGGTGCGGAAGTAATCAAATTTTAGGATTAGTTTAGTTGGTTATAGGTTAGAAATTAGGGCGTCAGATCGTGTTAGATGTTTAGCTGGTTGGTTTTGAGATATTTATAAGGTATATGTATTATACTTATTTAAAACAGTTCTGTATTAAGTGGAAGACGATGTCGATGATTTTGTTGCAATTAGTATAAGTTGTCTACACAGGTATATGAGATTAATTAACAAACAATCTCTGAAGTGAAGTAATAAGGTCGTCTTCCATTATTGCGGTTACGCCGTTTAGGTTAATTTATTTTTATTATTTACGGGTTAGTAGTTATTTATTGAAAAATATTTTTTTGATAAAATAAAACTAGAGTTTTATTTAAATACAAATTTTGTTATGCAAAAAAAAATAAAAAATACTTACAGCTAGGTAATGCCTAGAATTATATTTACTATATATTTCAACTTTTACCCACGGTATCTTATTATAAATTATAAAATCAAGACGACATTTTACTGTTCTCCCTCCATGACTTGAAAAAAAACTATAATTATAGTTATATAAACATAAGATTATAACAAACACAATTTATATTTCACAGCGCTTTAAATCAGTGTTTTTGTAAAAGTGTCTACCACATATACGTTTTTAAGTGGTTAAGTCACAATGTATTATTTTCACACAAATAAATATCACATTGTTGTGAAACAATTATAAATAGGTAACTACCTAGTTGATACTTAATAGTCACTTTATGTTTAAATCTTAACACCTATTTTGTGTAAAATAAATAATAAACTTGAACGTAGGTATACTTATAATTATACGATATACGTATACGTTTTATCACCTACGATTACTACTCTAATGAAATTGACTTGGGCTCCAATATGGAAGAAAATGTACTCGTATATATTTAATCCTAAACCAGTGATGCTAAGCTCCCATGGTACAGAGCCAATTTTCAAATTGAAAATATACAGAGTGCGGTATAAGTCGGCACATGCCGTTCTGTGTGCTCTCGTTTCCGCAGTTGCATCGAAAAAGATGGTCATCAGTTCGAGCATAACCAGTGATTTTTTGTAATTATTTAATAATATAAATAAAATCTATAATATCTAATAAATCTATAAACAATATACATATTTAATTTGTTGTGTTAATTGGGGAGCCGACTTATGCCGTATTCTGTATATACTATATTTATATATAAAATTTATAACTATTTTCAAATTTAAATACCATTTTTATTATCATCTTATTCTTATGAGGAATGAGGTGAGCTCCTACAAAAATTAATTTATATGTAATTAATATTTTGCAAAGAAATAATGTTGATTTCTAGTAAAAAGAAAGTTTAAAGAAAAATAAATTCCTATTATTTGTTGGTGTTAGAATGTTAAAATTTGTAAGCGAAGTATTCATATGAAATTCAAAATTTGTTTAATGTAATGATAGTTAAATCTTCGTCATATAAAATATTGAAAATTATTTACTATTAAAATAAGTAATAAAATGCTCATTGCTATTTAAAGTATTTATAATGCAAAACCTTAAAATGATGTCAAAAAAAATGTTGCGTATTTTGGCATAAAAGACTTTTTAACATTTTTAAACAATGAGCTATTAATTTCATTGATTTTAAACACAATATTCAATTTTGTAAACACTTTTATTTATTTTTTAAATATGTATGTATTGAACATAACCATAGTTTAATATTATGCCATATGTTTATTGTAAACAATACCTACCAAAGCTCATATGAGAATATTTGTTCTTATGTTAATAATAATAATAATAATAAAAAATTAATAAACTCGTAACTCAAAGTGGTTGTATCCATAACTAAATATTTTAAAGTACTGTGTACAAAAAATGCAATATCCATACAATAGTATTTATATATTTATAAAAAAAAACTATGATAAACAATAAATTTTAATTTTAATAGACATATATTATTTAATTTTAATAAAATATTCTTAGTTAAAGTATGTATAACATGATTATAATAATACCTTCAAACACTCGGACATTAGTACCCAAGCTTTCAGAATAATATAATTTACATAATATATTAATACCTTAACTTATTGAATAGGTACTCAAAGATCACCTTTACTCGCAGTATTCAATAAACCACTAATACCTACCAATAAGTATTTGTCGAAGTACACAACACCGGAATCCTCCTCAATATAAAAATAATTAACCAAACCCAATACAACCAGTGGGTGCAGTAACCTCTTCAGGATTATCATTATCATTGTGAATAGTCGTAAACAGACAAATAAACAATATGATACTGCAGTAGGTAGTGTTGTTTATTTGTGCAGTCAATGTATAAATACAAGTAATACTATGATTAATGTTTTCTCATATTTTAAAATTTGCCACCATCATGATGTCAATATCCGTATCGCTATTCTTAATCAGAAACTGTGATTCTGGTATAAAACGGTCCGTGTCGTTTTGTCCAATATAGGTACTACACTCAGCGTATAATATATTTGTGTTGATGACGGATCAAAAATGTTGACAAATTAATAATCCAATTGTGCACGCCTCGTTTACATAATATAACGGAACAATTCGTAGGAAAAAAACCGACGCGTCACCTATATTTAGACCTAGCGAACATTCAAGCGAACATTTTTAAGTAGTTTAATATAAAAAAAAAACTCCACCATTATCCTGTATATGATAAGAATAAAGTCTTTACCGGTTTTATTTAAATTATGATAATGATCGAAGGGCCATTACACTACATCTATCAACTCGAATGTTATTTCGATAAGATAAAATCTTATACCTCCGTTGTGCGTATCCTACATACATCTATATGTTATTATATAGTTTTTTGATTTCTTTTTTTAAAATTATATTAGAACATTTATTTTAAATCAGGAAAAAAAGATTAAGGAATAGTAAGATAACAATGTTGTGTTAAAATGATGTAAATCATCGTGGTGCAGTTTATTTTTGTCCATATCCGCGGATAACTTATCATAATAATATGCTTCCAAAGAAATAATAAGTAGGTAGTTATAGCCGAATTTTAAAAATATTTACAAAATTACCGTTATGAAATTAGAAATCTCCGAATTCCGTTGGTCGATAAACGTGAAAATAAAACAATTTTTACGAGAGATTTGTGTTTTACGCGTTTTCAAATGAGCAAAATAAAAAAATAAAAAAATATCACGATCTTTGATAATTTATTGTGCAGTTATGTTCAGTTCCCCAATCAAAAATGATAATAGATAATATTCTTTCAAAATCACATTTCAAATAGAAACAAATAGTTATTAAGGGGACCATACTACACGATGAAATTAACCTAACGTGTTTATTCGTTGGCGGTAGACAAATCACCAGCCCATTATAACATACCTAATAATATATACCTACGTGCCAGTTGTTAAACGCACTTGATCACTGTAATCAAAAGTCAGTATATTTTTGCGGCTTAACTTCAATTCGCCGCACGTTCGTGATGCGGTGTACCTACGTAATATGTATATTAATGACGTTTTGTGGGTAATAATAATAATAATAATAATAATATCGTTACAGGTTGAGGTTTTGGAACGGATGACGCGACTTCGCCGGCACGCCTTGTGCATTGTGTCAATCGCCGCCTCTGTTTTTATACTTCGGACTAGAGAATTAGAACCTTATTAATTTTTTCGGATCCGGCTTTAAACGATAGTATTTTTTTAAAATTTTAATTTTGACTAATAAAACTATTGAAAATAAGGTAATTGCCTTCTGTAACTGGGTCTAGTTAATGAAGACCGATATACAAATAAGTACTTACCTATCTAAAAAATTAGACATTTAAGAAAAAATAGTATCACAAGAAATTCAATTTACTACTGTTATTTGTCTCAATATTTATGAAATAAAAATAATTACACCACTCCGCATTAAATACTTGCTAAATAATAGTTACTTAATTTTATTTTTTAAATATTTAGTAAAGAATAAAATTAACAACAATACTGAAGTAGGTACTATTTATTAACACTTATCTCTTCCTGATTAAAATAAATATTCTGGTTACTGTAATAATCCATATATAATTTTTGTGCCATTTATTTAAAATTTGAATATAACGTATTTCAAAAATAAAAAAAACTGTGACTGTTCAGTGTTTACCCATAAAATCCTTTTGAGAATAACAAAATACATTTTAACTTTCATGCTTTGATTAAATTGAATTTTTAACGAATAGTTAAAGCTTAAAAGTAGGTAGATATTCAAAATGTTCATACGTTAAGTAATTAAATAGAAGGGTAACCTAAAAAATTTTGGCCCATTACTCTGACTATCTAAATTTTTAATAATTATATAAAGTTGTAAATTGACTACTCCTTCGAAATTCGTTTTTTGATACATAAAAATACTTCTGAAGACGAGTGCGTTAGTTTAGACGATAATTAACTCAACAAAGTAGATTATAATAAATTCAAGCGTAGCACAATGCAAAAACAATAGCTAGTAATCGAAAACAGAAAAAACTTTCTCCTTATGCAGTTAGTCTGCTGTCTGGTGGTACGTTGTTTTCAACTAGCGTTCGCTTCACACCCTATTTCTAGTTTTTTGTTTTATTTCTTTTTCAATATTCCCAGGCCGAACGGGTTTGTAAACGTTGTTGGTGAAAACTAAAAAAAAAAGCGAAAAAAGAGAATATCAGTTCCAATGTCTCAAACAATAATAGTAACGTTTTTAGAGAAGATGTGCATTATTCAATGCTATTTTTTATGCCGTATCATAAATATTTTTCCACGATTTGTTTCAGTCTTGAATAGAAAAAAATAAGACATTAATATGTGAAATAATTAAATTTAAATTTCCATCTAATTACTTCTGTCTATATAATAGTACTTGCCATTATTATTGTACTATTAAAATTATTTTTGCAAACATTTTATTCATATTTTTTAATAAGCTATAAACCATATATTTATTTCCCGGTTGTCATCAATAAAGCGTAAAACAATCAAAAATACATTAATATTGCTCGATTTGCCTTGACGAAAATAGAAAAAACCGTAATAATTTGGTATAATGTATTATATCCGTCAATAATTTCTAAATTAACCAATTGTTTTAAACAATGGATCTTACAATTTATATTTGTTTGATTGATGTATAATATTAAATCATTTTTTTATTTATTTTTAAATAATAAAACTGATTACCGACGATGAAACATAGGTAGGAAAATTATTTTAACGTATCTAAATTCTTTATTGTGTTGACTTGTATATAGTTGTTATTATGTCGTCTCATAAGGTATTTTTTTTATATTATATCATTAAAAAAAAACCAATGAATTACTCATCTAACTACATATTAGATACATTTATTTATTTATCAAGAAATTTCATTTTAAGTCATACTTCTTTATATGTATTAATTATTCTTATTTTTTCAATAGCGATAAAAAATTAGTCAAGAGTAACCTTCGTTATTCTTATATAACAAACTGTCTATTTATGGGAAAAAATTCTTGTGAGCCAATTCAGTGAAATTAATATTATTATCCTGGTTTTCCGGCTATATCAACTACAAGGAAAATTAAGTTATTGTAAATGTCATAGAACCAAAACGTCATTACCCTTATATGAGTAAAGCCGAATGCATGTATAACATTCAGGTACACAGGGGAGGACTGGGTATCGAGGGGTCCAGGAAGTTAATCAACTGGACCTATTACTATCACACATTTTAATTAATTAATAATTTTAGTTAATAGTGCATAATTAATTTTCATTCATTTGAAAATAAATGGGGTCTTACTATATATTTTAATATTACATTTTATACTTAAATATGTATAATTTTTATTAATTGACACTATCAAGGGCATGAGAGGTGATTACCTCTTTGCCTCCTTGGCCAGTCCGCCCCTGCAGGTACGCTATTGTTACTAATACTATATGTCGCAATGAAAATATTATTTTAATCTATTGTTATAATTTGTGATGACTTAAAACACGATATTGAAAATGTAGACCAAATTATAAATATGTAATATAATAGGTACTTATTTAAACATCTGAACATGCTCACTCCCTTTTTTTCTTCAATAATAAAAATTACAATTATGTATTCAATATATAATTTTCAAAAATTTTGAAATAATATTCTGAAAGATTATATATTTAATTTTTTTTAATTTCTTTATACTACTTGAAGTGGAAATACAAACTTCTGTTTTTTTCAAATGATAACTTCTTTTTTAGAAAATTATTTTTCTTAAAATGTTGAGTATCAAAATCAAAATTCGAACGACTAGTTTTTGAGCTAATTAACTTTGTATATGTACTAATAATATTGGTTCATGATTATGGGTTTAAATAATCAGGGCTATGATGATTTAAAAATATTAGTAATTTATATTAATATGTCAATATTTAAAATTTATGAAAAAAACGGTCTAAGTATATTAAATACTAGATCTAATATTACATCAACCTATTTTACATTTTTATAAAACCATTTTGTAGGATTATTATTTTTAGTATTAAACATTTTATTAATTGAAAAATTACTCGTTCAAATTTTGAATTAGGTACATCAACGTTTTCTTTAAATTATATCCACTTAGCAATTTAGAGAACCATTTCCTACATTTGAAGCATTTTTATTTGGTACAACTCCAAAAATGATAGAAAAAATCTCGCTTATATAGTACCTATATAAATTATTATAATATTATTAAGTATAATGTATGCACTGCAGCTACTATTTATTATTTATTGTAAGTCTCTATACGCGATCTCACGTAAAATTTATGTCGTAAAAAAGGAAATACGTTCAAAATAATATGTAGGATTCATATATGCGTGCGTTGAGACTATGATTTTATGTCATAATAACAATAATATTATATTTATGAAACATGTTATGTGAAATATTTGAAAAACGATCTACACGCGCGCGCAATTTTACTTACGCTGTATTATGCGTACTACAGAGCCAAGTGGAAACCAGTCCTAGCTTTTATACCCGACACCGGTAGAATTTTTTTCAATCTATAAGTAAAGATACCTGTTGTTATACATACAATATTTGATATCGTGTTAAGGAGACTTTGGTTGTATAAATGATGTTACTACTATTTTGTTTTATTTACTGGAGTATGTACAGTGTACACCTGTGAGTACGTTGCACACATAGAGTTATACGATTCGTTATTAATGGTAATAATAATACTTCTTACTATATTATGTATCATAACTACCTTAACTATTAAATACAAATGGTAAAATAATATAATTACAGTATAGGTACAGGTTATATTTCTTTGTATTATTTTCAGTTAAATACAATAATACATGTTGGTATATTAGGCACGCAACTGTATATCATATACTATATTATTATATGCTGGTATTTGACGTTTAACATTAATGCGTAGCAAACGATTTGTTTTTGAGAATGAAGCACAAATACTATATCCGACGATACACTGTATATCTATACATATTTTATATATAGAATAATTCATTTAGTATTTTAATCTACATTCTTTTTCTTTGATAATTAATTAATTCAAAATTTAGTTTATGAAATTTTTAAGTATACCAAAAGACTATATTATTGTCAATTACTTACAATTTTATACTGTTTTGGAAGTGTCTTGTAGTATTTCTTTTTTTTAAATATTCTATACCTACTATGAATTGTTCAATATATACAATATACATATTACATATATACATATATCTTTAAATTTTTGATGTACCACCAATCTAAATCAAATTTCAAACAAATATTTTATGAGTTATTAAGATGTATAAACTAAAAATAATAGTTTTTAAAAATGGTTTTGTAAAAATATAAACAGATGTAATATATTATTAGATAGGTATAGTATTAATTATTATTAAAACAATTTTCACAAATTATAAAAATATGTTGACGAATTAGTATTAATTAATACAATTTCTAAGTCATCATATCCCTCATATGATCATTATCATAGTTATAATCTTTAATACACAAGTTTAAATAACTCAAAAACGAATCATTTAATTTTTGATTTGCATCATATGCATCAATGGTTTTATGTCGCCGGTCTATAAATATACTGAGAAAAGGGTGATTCTCATTTTAAAAAAGAAATTGGTATTGCCGTTTAAATAGTATGAACACAATTTTAGTATTTGAAAATATAGTCCTTATTAAGTATATTTGAAAATGCTAAAATGAGAATTTGAATAAACTCATTATTAAAGGAAAATGGATGTGAGTATACTAGTTGAATCATCTTGTAAATTACACATCGCGAGCAATAACTGAAAAAAAATTTGTAAGACATAATAAATTCTCCGCAAAACTCTTTAATAACCAATCTATATATTACAAAACGCTCACTAAATGCGTTAAAATAACTTTTAACGTGGGTATAATCACGGTCACCCCTAATTTTGTGGCTTATATCGTAGCCCAAGCACCCGAATATTATGAAATTAAAAAAATAGTCTGAGTTTTTGATCGATTTGCTTATTAGTAATAGGCTATAATTGTTTTTTAGTTTTGAAATTATATTGTATATTTGCATATTTACCTGCAATTCTATATATATATATATATACACAATAAAAGAAAAAAAAAATTTGGAACGATAAAACTAAATATATAAACACATATTATTATTATATTATAGGCTCAACGGCTGGTAATATAAAGCGTGCGTGCGTGCGTAAGTTACGCACGTTTCGTATTGTCAAAAATAAAAAATAAAAATACCGTGTGTGCGAGGTACTCTTACAATTGTTACATATTATTTATTATACACTATACATATATATATATATTATATGAAGACAAAATGGAAATGCTTATAAGCACTCACACTTGTTCATTTCACCCTGTTGCAGCTAATGTACCTATTTATTTAATACAACACACACACACACACACGACTGAATACCTATTACGCGTATAAATATGTGTATGTGTGTGTGTGTTCACTTATTATTTGACGCGTACCTAATAGAAGGGTTCCAAAGTCTCGACCTTATACGGAGTGAAGGCGTGTAAAGTGAGTCACACAATTGCGTCCACTGTATGTCCCGCCGACGTGAACCAACATAAATGGAATTATTATATATGTATACATAATATTATATTGTATTACGTCTTCGTTCGTCGCCGTCAGACCATTATTTATTTTACTCTTTTTTTTTTCATTCTTTTAAAACGATTCTTTTATTTGAGTCGGGTTTTTCGACTGTATGTTCTCTGTGAGTATGTAAATGATGACGACACGTCGACCTACACATCATATGCACACACACACACATATATGCATACGCTCGGGGGCGAACACTGTCTGAAATGACAGCCTTCCCTCTCCGTATTTTTTTTTCTTTTGCTAGTACTTACGCCGAAAACGAGAAAAGTAAAAAGTATACAATACAATAAGTATGAAAAAAAATAAGAAGAAAACCCTTCATGGAAATACGCATCACGATAAAATATTTTTGCAAATCATGTGTCGTCAGTCTAGTAGAATTATAATTAGGTATAAAGGGTCCTATATGTGTAGAATTAAAAACGAATAAAAATTGTACACGTTATAAGATGAAAAAAATAATGATAATAATCGTTGTGTATTATTAATCCCTATAAATCATGATGTGTCCGACATTTTTAAAACCCTCTTTGCCATACATTATTCGCACAATGATGTTTCTCACGCAGCGCATTGTAATGCGAATTTTTTTTTTAATGTTACCAACAAAGCACCGCATAAAGAAGTTTCAATTTCACATAGAGTGTTATGACCTACAGAATTCAAACGTTTATTGTTTACAGTGTACACATACTTTTAAAATTATAAATCATGATATAATTTTAAGTGATTATAAAAATAATAATATCGAAACATTTGAACAATAATCATTACAATTATTAATTACCTAGATTTCGGTAATATTACCAAAATATACACCCATTTTGTTGACCATTATTATAATAGACGTTTTCACGTTTAAAATGCAAATAGTTATTAATTATTTTTATTTATGGTAAAAATGATCGATGTTCAAAAGAATTTGTCAGGTTCGTATATTTTTATGATATAAGCTTATATATATACTTGAAGCGAATACAAGTCTTATCAGCCATTGAATAATTGTTGGTATTTAATATATTTAGATTTAACTATAATCAATATTCAATATTGTAATAAGTAACAAAGGATAATATTCTATTCACAATAAATAAATAAATAAATAAATAAATTGAGTATCAAATCATTTATTAAATATGTAAGTTAAAATAAAAAATAAGAATAGATACAAAAACGTAATATATGTATAATGAAACAAAGTTTTTATAAATGGAATATAGAACATAATATGATTATAAAATTATTTCAATTAAACACAAAGCATCCATGTATTACAAGTAGGAAAATTAAAACTGAAAAAATATAGCATTTACAAAAGTGGCACACAGTAAATTATAACATGGTCGAAGAAATGGTTAATGAGATTTCACAATACGTATGTACGTAAATATAAGCTTATTTACTTCACTCTTAATGTACCTATTGACTATTGTTTACTTGGAAATCAGTATTCATTCGTATAACCGAAAATCAAATGACCGTTAAGTTCATAATGTCATCACAATAATATTATGTATGAGACGTTGTTTAATATGCTGGTATTTAAAGTAACTACAGCATGAGAATTTGAATTTTCTGTTTCTATTATTACTTAAATCAATATAAAAAAAAAATTATTAAACGTAGACGTATTCGATAATAAAAATTAGTTATGAGCTTAAAGATATATTTTTAGTTTTTAAAATACATATCATATATTAACATTATTAATATGCGTCGTACAAGACAATATAGCATTAAATTAAATAAATATTATTTAAAATAAGTCTATATATATTATATAGGTATGTCATTAGCTTTCAATTTTAGAGATCGTAGAATAATATTATTTTGTAATTGGTTGAACAATGCACTAAATTATTATTTTTTAGTTTGTAAAATCACACTATAATGTTGGTAAATGTTAATACATTTTGTTTTTTTAATTGCAATTGTTTAATAACTTCCTTCATATTTTCTTTCAACTGATAATAACTTACTTTATTCTATTATTTTATCAGAAACGTAATTAGTAATTATTAATATCAATTTTTAATTCAAGATGGTTGTCGTTACCAGCAATCAGCATATATATATATATATATATATACGATAATATTATATGCTTTTATATTTACATTATTTAGTAAATTAGAATACGCCTAAATAGTACTAATTAATATGTATTTTTATTGCTTATATTAATTTAAAATACTCGTCCGGAATCACACACTTGTACACACGCACGAGATAAAGAGAGTGCACAAATGTGTAACAATATAATAACATCAATGGTAATGTAACACTAAAATAAAATAATACTACAATAATGGTTAATTATAAAAAACGCCATCAAAATAAATATTTTTTAAGGACAAGTACTTAGAACAAAGCTATTTAAAAATGAATGTATTAATTGTTTCGTGTCTAGTTAATAAATCATAAATGATATTTATGTATTTATTTATCTTAAAGTGTATACATAATATTATTGTACCTACAGGTAACAATATTTTCCTAATTTATAATTTATTGTGAAGTATGATTTTGCAATATTATTACTTACTGAATTTTAAATTCGTAATTATTACAATTTATAATTAAGTGTATTTTACAGTTTATCTATTTTGAATTGTTATGGAAAAAAACAATAATTTTTCTAGTATTATTGAATTATTATTAAAATATAAATAAACATAATAAAATGTTTACCATCAAAACTCAAACCTTCCTATTTTTTTTATTCAAATGTAATTAAATAGTCAGTGGAGGTGTACCTTCACTTTAAACATCTAACATTTTATCAAGTAAATGGTATGGTATAAATAGTACAGAGTTCAAAATAATACTAGTTTAGGTATTAAAGTTTCTTTAACTTATAATGTTTAGAACCGCTATAATGGTGGAATTTTAAATGTAAGTATCTACAAGATTACGCACATATTAATGATCTTTAACAAATTATTGGCGTGCTTGTATTTACTTAACCGTAAAGTTTTTCGCACTCTTGCTTACATTAATTAGTTTGAATAAATGCGTGAACAAATTATAGTTTTGAGAATGTTCATTTTAATATAATGATTATAATGGTCTTTTCTTAAGATTTGCAATTTAGATCGAATATTATAAAAACAATTGCTTTAAAGCTGTTAAAGGATTTGATAACATCAGTTTTAAGAAATTCAATATAGACAATTTACTAGTGAATTTATATGTGACTAGGTATTATTAAATGTGAAAAACACAATTTGACAAGAGTTTAATTAATATTATTTATATTTTTTTATTTGAATAATAGTATCTTCAACTTTTATCTATGATATATCTCTTTTATACCAAAAAATATTTTTGAACGAATAAAGTCTAATACCTCTACATAGATAATAACTAACAAGTGTATAAGTAAAAAAGTTAATAATTACGACGGACTGGAGCATTAATGGAAGCCAAATTAAAGTTTATTTTCCCGGTCCCTCACTTTGAAATTTTGGAATGAAACTAGTGTCAAACATTTGTACTTCGTTTGTTATCAACATTATAAGTTACACACTCTACTTACTTACTAAATAACGCTCTAAAGCAATAGGTTATACGTTTAAAATAATTACAATTTAGTAATATTTTCGATACATATACATGTTATTAATGCTAGCGACTAACCTATAACTATAGAAAAACAATTTTCATTTTCAACTCGTATTTCAGCATATCTTAAAATCCAGTTAATATTTAATACTAGGTAGAGAGATTCCATGTATAATCAAAATAATACATAGGTTGTCTACCTAGTTTTGCTTGTAGTTTCTCATAAAGAATCTGAACTTTACGCATTGGCGTATGGTCACTGTTATTATTATTACTATAATTATTCAATGAATATAGAAAGAAGTCATATTTATCTAAAATTATTCAATATTTATCGTATATATAATATGTATAAAATAAACAATAATAATATATAATGTGCATTTGATATTATGATGGTGCAAAATAATCGTATACTTATCAATTTTTATTTAAAACTTCTGTCTTTCATTTCTCCTTTATTTAATCATATCAATTTAACTTACAAACAGCAAAAAATGGTATTAAATATAAATTGTACTTAACAACTTGTATCGAAAATGCTTTCACCAATAATAAAAATTTGAAACTATAGGCAGATGTTCCCCACCTTTTTTAATTCGTGGTACCTTAGGGTATATTCGAAAAAATCTAGAGACATCTTATAGTAGTATTTAGTATATTATATTTTATATTTTAAAAATTTGGTTTTTTTTTTAGCTAGATATAACCAAACATATTATACATATTACACACAAAAAATTATTATTTAATCCATTAAACACATACACTTAATCTTTTATAAAATCATATTTTTCATAAATATCATGAAAAATATGTATCATTGCTTTATATTTGAAATAATTTCACGAAACTTCCAATTCAAGTTCTTGGCACTATGATTAAGACTCTGTCTTAAGGTTTAAAAGGTTTTTTGAATTTATTCTCTACCCGTTAAGTATGTAGGAATGTACCTTATAAATTAATAAGTAAAAGGTAACTAATAACTATTATACGTTTTACTCTACAGGCTCATCGATGTTTTAAAATCACAACACGTTTATAAAAACAATGACCATGATAAAATAATGCATTATTATTATCATTATTTTTTTTTTTTATTTTTATAATATAGAAAAAGACATTATATTTTAATATCAATTGTTATATTGACTCCGGATATCCGGATATTCACAATCCCTCAATCATAAGTTTTTTCTTTATTTACATATTATAATATTGTGTTGATATTGTCTAAATAGTTGTATAATAATAGTAAAACGGATCACATAGATCCCCAAAAACGGCTTATTATACATAAGTAGTTCGTTCTATGTATAAGTGTTATTATTTATTAATATACTGTTCTTCTTACCCAAAATTATCCACGGTTTTAGTCATCCAGACTTGTTATTCATTCATAAAACCCGTCGTTGACGATTTTGGGTCGTTCAACTGTATTATTCAATATTATAAATTATTATAATACGCTGTTGTAGGTAAATGGATGACGGTGAGTAAATTGGTCATGGAAATTTAGAGGATCACGTATTTGGTACTTTTTCTTTTATTGAAAAAAAAAAAAATATTATAGTAAATTCGATACTTAACCCCGTATTGATACTTTCATAAATATTATGGAATTGTAGGTATTTTTTATTTAGGGTCTTAAAAATTGTCTATTTATAAATACGTAGGTACGATCGATAATTAATAATATGTAAAAATATTATATACGGATGTATTATACTATAACATGAATAATTATTGCTGTTATTTATTATAGGTAATTAATTTTGATACCTATTTAACTATATTTAAAAATGTGCCATAAAACATTATATCGTGGAATACTCAAGTATTTAATAATTTAGTTCCTATTAAAAATATTTATTCTAAACCAATATTTTTAATTTTTTTTTGTATTTAACAATATTAAAACCGACACATATTATATTTACCAATAAATTATGTAAACTAGCTGTATATTTTGTTTTCACATTTTTTTTTTTTTTTTGGAAAATCTGCATCTGGTACTAGACAATACATATAGTTAATCATATTATTATTCGTATAACTTTCATATATTTACTTTGTAATTTTCATATGATTGAAAATTGTACATAGAAAGAAATTTAAAAATAACTTAAGTAAATTACAAAAAAAAAAAAAATATAGAAAAACACAACTATTTTTTTAACAAAATATTTACAATTTTCAGGTAAACCAGTAAGAATTGTTTTTTTTTTCAATTCAATTATTTATCATTAATATAACATAATAGGTAAATCTACTGGCTTGATTCTAGTTGAGCGAAACGAGAAGAGTACCCATTAACATTATTCACTATATCCTGTCCATAACTACTTTATTATTATTATTGTTTAATTTGATATTGTTATTCATGATTTCGTATAAGAGCATTTTATAAAACCTAATTAACTATTCGATACAGAAGAAAAAATAGCTGTACATTACGCTTATCTATGACTATTACTAAATTAAATCTAAAGTATTTAGAATGAATAAATTGTCTTTAATTTTATATGATAGAATATAGATACATAATTTTTACTTAAAATAACTGTATATGTGTAAGACATTTGTAAAAAAAAATTAATTGGTTTTTCAAGCTTTAAAATTCTAATATTATATACCAAAATTTTTTGAATATTAAAAAATTGTGTAGTATAAGAAAATATTTAATTAATTTGCAAGTATATGGATGAAATCTGGCGTGTATAGGTTACAGTTGAATTAGAAATCTAAGTATAAAATTTAAAATAAATAAATAATATTTTTGATCATAAAACATATTATAATGTAAAGAGTTTAAGAAAATAATGGTAGATATGTAAACATCTATTTAATACAATAATTACAATAATAATTTTAATATAATGGAGTGAGACCATCAATTGGATCAAAATTAAAACACTATCAAGTGATGATTCCAATACAATTATTTATAGATATTTAATAAATAAATAAATTTAAAGTCACTTACAGAAATAGCAATGTTACTGCATGAGCTAGAATATTTTAATCAATTGGCATCCATTTGCGTTTAATTAAAAATTAGACATTCTCGTGTGTGACTAACGCTACGGATAATCGAACACATTGGTACATCACCCAGGAATGAACCAAATATCTTTTTCTTAGCTTCGATAGCAATCTTAAACAAATCATTCGTGTTAGAACGAGTTCCAAGCGAAATAAACACAATTAAAATAACATCAACAAGCATGCTTCGTTATTATAAGACAAGAATCAAATGCCATGTTATCATGAATATCCTTTTAATAGGTAGTTAGTAGGTACTTATATAGGAATATATAGGTGTATGTACATATCGTATTGAAATACTCTTACAAAACAAGTCTGTTTTAATTATTTATTTTTAACATGTCGAGTTGTACACTTGTAGGTATTATTTAATCATATGAGCACATACAACTAATCATAAAATAATTAAAATCTGGATTACTAACCAGAGATTTCTGCTACTAAACTAGTTGGGCAATCATATTTTTTAAATACTAAAAAAATGTATACAAATGCTCTTTGAAATCGGGTATCCTCAATCTACTGCAGAATTAGATTCCGTATCGGTCAAACGAATCATGGGTTGCAATTACTAAGGGAAAATAATGAAATTTATAAGAATTTAAGGAACTAATTAATTCATCAATAAAAATATACTTTAATATAATACTATATTAGTATAGACACCTACTAACTATATATTATACATATCGTAATACTATGAAGGTCACGGGAAATCGGTACAACGACACTAAGCGCGCATCTAGTGGAAATCTTCTGACCAGCGACATCGACCGTAGGTACTGTATATTATGTATATGGAAATTGTATAGTCGACAACATACATTATCTATTCAGTTTTTCCTTAGGTTTTCCATCGAGCCGTGATCGTCTAGTGGTTAGGACCTTGCGTTGTGGCCGCAATAACCCAGGTTCGAATCCTGGTCACGGCACAAAATCTTTTTGCAGAAAATCGCGAAAAACCGACAAGGAAAAACCATGGACCACAAGATCTCATGGTGGGAACAACAATAACAATAAAACATTATCATCGTAACTGAGCAGTGGGAAACGTATATTGGTTCACGTATTCCATTCTTCGCCGAAGACATGGTTGTGGAATTGTGCTGACGTACAATACATTTTTTTATTGACTATAAATCGCTATTTATTACTCTAAATTCTAAAAAAAGTAGACACATATACGTAAGTATGTGTGTTTTTTTTGTCACACTACAATTATTTATTTTTGATTTCCTCATTACAATTTCAATACTGTACATTATAGAAAGACTATATACCATATGACATATACCTATCTATACAATACCATCGTGATAATAATAGAGCTAAACATATGATTGTAATTAAAATTCACTAAAATTTTCAGAAAAAACTGAACATGGTTAAAAAATAAGTTCAATTTTTATATTTTGCTCAGTAAAATATTACTTTATACCTGATTTTTGAGTTCATACATATTTATATATCAATAATAACAATCAGTGAGAATTGAAGTCTCTAGAAAAATACTATTAAAGAAATTGCTTTTGTTAGTTCCATAATTTATTTCTCAATTATTTTCAGTAGCTTTTAAATCTTATCCAGATTAGCTAGATTTACTAGGTAGTAAAAAAACCTGACTACCCGTCTGAAAAATAGCGGCTTAAAAAACCCATTACAAAACCTTAACATTCCATGCTCCACTTACAGAATCTAAAATATGTTAAGAGAGTTTGTAAAAAAGTTCAGAGTTCCTATAATAGAGATAATACGCCTTGTTAATTTTTAATTAGTAACCGGTATCCTACTTTGTGTCGTAAATAGGAATGCTATAATTGTTATGTATATATAAAAAAAAAAATGATATTCACTTAACAATGAATTGAGATAGCGTTTTTTATAAAATATAAATAAATTGTTATAAATATTATAATTATTATCATGTTATATTTTTATGCATTACAAGGATCAATAACATAGGTAATACACTATTATCATATTCATATATACGTTAAAGTGAGTACATAATTTGCATTGTTCTTACCAACAGCCGTTATTAGGTAAGACTATCATATTTTAATATACGTAAACCTATATTTAAGATCATATATATTTTTCACTTAAAAAGATGTATACTAAATTGTACCATTTATAATGTACATAGTTTTCAAGGCATTAATTTGCATATCGCCCTGTGTATATTAAATTGCACATTTTGTCATTTTTAAGTGCATGCTTGCATAAAAAGCGCTGAGAGTTCATAGACCTCATTTATTACTACTCGTTTGTAATAATTTATATAAAAAAAAAAAAATAAATCTATTAAAAAATAATGATAAAAATGCGTTAATGTATGTATATTGTAGGTACCTATATGATATTATTAAATGACAGGTTTATGATAATATCATTTTCATTTATATTTATTTTAAAATTTTATGACGAGTTTTATTTTTTAAATTATTATTTTATTTTTGATGTATTATGACTTATGAGATTAATTATTGAGTAAAATAAAAATGATTTATATTCACTTTTAAAACTGTAAGATATTTTTGAACAAAAAATCATTTCATTTGATCTTATTATTTTGAACAATTTATAATTATAAATTTGACAACGTTAAGGCCTATTTAAAACGGTCATTGAATTGCATTTGACGGATTCTCTCATTATTTGACAAATATGATACGTGATTGTATTCCCAAAGATAAATCGTTGAAGATTGGATTCTAATCTTTTAATCACTAAGTTGTACCTAGGTACATAAGCATAATATCTACGCAATATTTAAATTTTGAAAATGTACAAAATCTATTGAAATTCTTAGGCCTAACCCTATAAAAATATGCATAATTTGTTTAACTTATACAATATATATGCTTGTTTAATATAAATATAAATGATAAATACCGGTTTCTTACGACTATTATGAATTATAATTTTTTTATTTCTGTATACTATTACCATATATTATATACATATAGTAATATATTGTATTGTGATCAAACAGCAATAAGAAGCTATACTAACTTCTTCGTAAAATCAGCGTAATAAATATTTATATACTAAATATACTATAATATGCATAACAATATAAAATCAACTATGTTATTTCCATATAGGTAGGCGTAGCCTGCAGTTACCAATAAAGTGATCAAAGAAATTTTAAATTTGCAAGGTATATCTATTTTTGTGAGTTTTTAAAACTTATAAGCTTACTCAAATCGACTTTTTCAAGTTTATCAATCAAATTGTAACTATATCCCTTAATGATAATATGTGTATGTCCGTCAATCATAATTCACGATAATATTGTATACACAGATAGGCTTACAGTTATACAATATTATGTTATATGAGTATGATATATTATATTATTTAGTCTTAAATTGAATGTAAGTTAGCACAAATTACTAAAAAAATACCTATTCAGATAAAAATTTATTAAAATTTAATTTTCCTCGAAAGCTTAAAAGTTGAAAAAGATTATAGTTCATAATTTATATTATTAACAATAATATTTGTCTGTGTTATATTGATTTATCATTTATCTTAAAACGACAAAATACTAATTCGTGGTAAGCGTACCTATATTTTATTTATAGTAAATATTAATAGTACGTACGTATACATTATGATTAATGATTAAATAAATATAAGATAAATTATACTAGGGTAGGTAGTATATTATAATATTTTATAACTATTCACAAAATGCACGTTCAAGCACAAAAAAAATATATTTAAACAATTTATTATTGAATATAGATACTTAAATACCTGGTACTAACCAATAAATAGATATTATAATTAATTTATCGTCCTTCATTAATTATCAGTTTTTATTTATTTTTACTGATATTATAGGTAAGAGCAGATTAATTCCACTTAGTAAGAAGTAATAATTTAATAAGTAATAACTGTAATATCTACTTATGAGAGGTAATAAGGTACCTATATGAGTAATGAATAATAATAAAAATCAAAATTGACACAATATTATTAAATTTTTTATATTGGTAATTAGGTAGTGTTTAATTCCAGTTAAATTTTTCTTTTTTTTTTTTTTCAAAAAGCTTTGCCTTGTTACTTCAACTTTTCTATTCGTTTATCTATTTATCTTTTCATTTCTTCTTATAACTGTTATTTATGAAGATCACGATTATTTTAATGTCCTTTTAACGTATGATGATATTTTCTATGTCGATTAAAACAATTAATAATTTACATTACTTCCTGTATAACAATATCTATTTACTTATAATATTTATTAGTTGTTATATGCCTAGTATGATTGTACATTTGTGCGTTCCGTTAAAATTATTTTACTGTAATGATCACCATGCCGCCGACAGCGCGCTCCTTAAATATCCCGATTACGGGACATATTTCCACCCGGCCGTGATCGTCTAGTGGTTAGGACCTTGCGTTGTGGCCGCAATAACCCAGGTTCGAATCCTGGTCACGGCACAGAATCTTTTTGCAGAAAATCCCGGAAAAATAAATGGAAATTATTATTGAACTCGTATTATACACCGCCACATCGGCTTCGTTACTACCAAAATACCATTGTTGCAGCATTACGGTTTTTCCGACAGTCACGCTGCTCGTTTTTCACGTACACGTATAAAATAGTTAACTGCCACAAAACTATTATAATACTCGTACATTCTTATAATTGTGTATATTAAATTATTTCTACAGTCGATAACAGCTTTAATTGATTTTTTTTTTTTTATATAGGTACTGTATTCAATTAGCACGTAGATAAGATGTAAAACGTTTTGATTGCTATTTTTCAACGATTACCTAAGACTTGCTCGGAAAAAAAATATATGTATATAAATAATTACTAAAAAAAAACTTATTATCATAATAAAAATAAAACTACAAGTATAAATATCGTCCAAATCGTGCGTGATGAATTTAATTATCTCAATTTATATTATAAATAAATAATAATTTTATGAATCAAGTTAATTTGTTATTATAGATTAAAATATTATAATTTATAATAGAACTCAATAAGACTTCTATATTGAAATAAAACATTTGTTGTTACACACACATTTTTAAATTTTATCATTTAATATATTTTAAATTTAAATTTATATTATTATTATAATATTGACTCAAAAAAATAAAATAACAATTTGAGTATAATCAAATTGACTCCTGAATATATACGTAGTTGAAATAGTTGAATAATACACAATTTTTAAATTACTCATCTAAATATTATAGAAGTACGTCACAACTGCATATTGTTTCCATCTTACAAACATTAATTCGTCCAACTTGGCAAATTTGTGTTTAGCAAATTAATTTTGGTAATATTTAAAATTTAATATAATTCTAATTTGGCCTACTATAAAAATTTTAACGTAAAAACATTTTTATTTATTAAGTATCTGTTTTATCTAAATGAGTTATAAAAAATTTTAAATTGTAATATTTAAAATTTAAAAATTGCAAAAACTCATTAGAAACACTGTTAACTGATAATGCTTACACTATCAAGTAAAACAGTAGGTCACTTCATTATAATATTGAAATTTACTACATGTTTACTTATTCAAATTTGGTATGTTATTAAATGTATATAGTCTATTTTTACTATAAAAAATTACCATTAACTTATTAACAATAAAACTATTATACATTATGAATTTTGTAATTTTAAACAGGTATTTTAAAATACATTTGCAGTTTAGTAATTATATTAATATAGTTATAATTTGCAATGTTAAGTTAAATGATACATTTATAATCGATATTTAATAATATGTATGAAAATGTATTAAATTATTTTCTATAATATTTAAATATGTTTTATAGTATACTTTGATGAATTTTTTTTTTTATTTTTCAAAACTAATGAAAACATTTTATTAAAAATAATTAATTTTTTTGTTTCAGTTCAATATAAAGTGAATTGTGACGATGAATACATGACCGTCGATGTTAAGAAAACTGATGATATTAAAAGCATTTATTTGAACCAAATGAAATTTTATCCAGGTAATATAATATTTTTAACCTATTAAAAATAATAAAAGTTGAATTAATGTTAGGTACTTTAGTCTTAATACAATGTACAATATTTAATAAAGCTAATAAAAAAAAAGTTATAATTATAATAATAATAATAACAATAATTATTATCATTTTTATTTAATCTTCAAAAAGATGATAAATGTATTATTAATTATACATTTTAATATATATTATTTAAATCTTGTTGATGAGTTGCATTTTTTTTTTTTTTTTTTTGTGGACAGTATAGATCGCTCATGTATATAAATATGTTGATGGAACATGCGCGGTTAATGCACATTGCACACTGTACATTATACAGCAACTCATTATTATAGATTCATATTACGATAGTATTTTTTAATACAAAATTAACGTTCTTTAAGAATAAGCAAAAAAAAAAAAAAAATGAAAATTTGGTCTACCTTTTGTGACAAGCCATTAAAATACAGTGTATATAATAAATACTTTTTATACAATTTTTTAAACTTTATTTTCCAATTATTTTTTTATCATAATCAGAGCTTGCTTGCCAACCAGTTTTCGAAAAAAACCTCATTCAGTTTAAATTGTCTCTACGAGATGTGTTCAAATGCGGACTAACGAAAGTGACCAATCAAGGAACTGTAAGAGATAGGAACATTTCTTAAATTTTTTAAATATTCTACACGGAAAACTTGACTTTTCAGGGTACAGTTACGTACTATCATCAGATAGTCATAGAGAAAGACGGTAGCAACAACTATGAATACAAATCTTTCATAAATGTAAAGTGTTGGTTTTCCGGAAATAAAAATCACACAGTGGCCAAGAGAAACGTGCTACCAGCCGGATTTCAAGAGCCAGAGTAAGTTTATTGTTGTGTGTGCATGCGTACAAGTTCAGGATTCAATTGAAATCTTTAAATTATTGACAAATTAAAAAATACCATAGATTATACTTATGTATATTAATACTTTGATTAATTTTTAAAATATTAATTATTAGATGGAACGTATAATAATTAATAATAAATGTAGATACAATCGTTATAGTTCGCGGCTTTGATGCAAAACATAGACAATCTTCACTCTTCGGTATTGACCATTTTTTACCTATCTTGATTTACTTTTACTAATATTTATTATCAATATGATTGTTACTTTACAAAGAATTATTTTATTAAAAATTAACTAGATAAAGATCTATAGTAATAGTCTTCAAATTTTATATCACAATATTGTTTATTTTTCCCTTTTTTCGGTACAGTTAGTTTACGATTACGTTACCCGAGACTTGATCTCACCCGACCTGAAATTTAATGAATATAATATAATAAGAGTAGCTGTTGGTATACTAATATATTGCTTATAACTTATTGTTATCTGTTTTCAGTATAGATGTAGCCAGTTTCAAAAATATTTTCAAAATATTCAGTTGTCTGAGATACAACTAAATAAAGTTTCTAAATCGACAATAAAATTAATAACTAATGAATTACAAAGCAATACAATTTAAACGATAGACTTCGATGATTTACTATATACGATCGCACGTGCCCGCTGACGTGTGTAATTTATTTGTTCATATCTATTATTACGTTAATATATTGTATAGACTATAGAGTATAGTCAATCGAGCATGTTATTATATTATTCTCGAAGCGTATAATGTGGTTACCTATAGACTAGGGAGCTAGGCGAGTAAGTTATTTTAAAAAGTTATGAAAACTATCCTTATACCTACTAATAAATTTGTAATGATTGACTAATGACTAAAGATAATATTTAATCACATGAAAATAAAAAAAAAGATTAGCTATAAAAGTAGCAGTATCATTTTTAGGAGTATACAAGAATAGATACCTACTTTATTGACCCACGGTGTTTTAAAAAATATCGTGAATGTTTGATATATAACCAAAGATTTTTATATGGTTATTTGGAAGTATCTATACTCCCCATACATATATGCCCACCACTGGACATTGTGGATCGTTAATAATATAAAAATAATATATATTTATTTATTTTATTATTGTATGTATCGTATTTGATATGCGGTAAAAATCAAAGTAAATTATGTAGGTAATACTCTAATTGCCAATAGGTATAATAACTATTACTATACCTATATAAGCTGCAATTCCGACCATACCTGTTTGATCTTTATTCTCCTCTTGCAATATTAAATGGTAGCACAGTTGTCTACAGCAACTCGTTTTCGATTTCATCGAGTGTATTAATATTATGTATTATTAAACAAAATAAATTATAAAAGTTTAAATTATAATATAACCACAGTAATTATCCATTAATATTTCTATGGGATGACGGTGAGAGAGAAGTAATTAATAAATTGTCAATTTAATTTACAATTTTTTATTTTAAAATAGATGTAACTATACCATAAAAAAATTGAAAACTTTATAAAATATAAGTATGATAATAACCTTCTAAAATATGATTTGGAACTTATTACTGAAAATCTGAATATTTCATTAAAATCTGAAGTTATTTGAATAAAACAGATTATTTATACCAATAATCTAATATTATACGCTATTATATAATCCCATATTTTAGTATTTTATTGTAATAATAATTACTATAATATTATTATGAATTCAAAATTTTTAATTACATGAATCAATGTTATTATCATTAAAGTTCGAAAGCAAATTAAAATATATTTTTAAGTCTTTTGATAAGTTGTCAAATTTAATTCATATAAAAATTAGATATTTTATTGAAAATATGGTTCTTAAATTGTTTTATGTTTGCTGTTACGGAAATTCGAACAATTATTACTATAATTTTCTAAGAGTATATAATGTATAGATACATAGGCGCATAGCCATTATTATATTATAGACTTAAATAATACATATAAATATTTGTGTGTATAATGTATATTATACTGGTTGTATAACCTGCAATTTCGCCGGGAAAAATTAAACATAAAATACAGTGCTATTTCGATGTATATCGGTTTTAATAATAACCGGCAATCGATATTCATTATTCATTACGATTAATTTACCGGGTATCGTATATAATATATTTTATGGCCAACTGCATTACAGGGACTTGGAGATAACTACTTCGTTGACGGAAAACGCGCCGATTCCCATGCTTAAGGTGGGCGTACGCCAGGGCGGTAGTATCGTGAACGGTGAACTCAACGTTAACCCGGGTACTCCGTTGCAAATGGAAATATATCTGGACAAAGATAGTGCCCCAATTTATGGATTGTTGGTAAGTTACATGCAAGTGACGGACACCAAAGCGCAAGAAGAAACTATCATATTCAATGGGTAAGTAGACATCAATTTGGAAAATACGTCAGTATGAAACTACAAATAATGGCAAATTTTAAAATCAGTTAAACCTCTAAATTTTTAGTATGGAAACACACTTACGGAAAATTGTGATTATAATTGTAGTTTTGAAAAATAAATACAAGTTAAACAATTTAAAGTAATCGTTTAGATAGAAAATCGTTTTTTTATTTTTCATTTTCGAATAGATCCTAAGCTAAATTATTTATTTCATATTTTATCAACCCTGATTTACAAGACATAATAATTCATTTAAACAATAAATTTCTATTTTGTGCGTTCTAATTATTTGTTTCACTATACTAAAGTAAAAATATCAAATTTAAATTATTTGTTGGTACTTAAAAATTTGAAATTTTAAAGATGTGATATTAAAATATACCACCGATACAAGTTACAAAATATATCAAGTCCAGTAAATGTAATAATTATACCAAATATTTATAAAAAATAAAAATATGTTATTTTGTGTACTCGTAATATTTATAATATATGATATTGTAAGAGTTGAATACAGCGTCTTCGATCGATCTGCATATTTTTAAATTATATACTAATATATAAATACATTTTTTTTTACTCATAGCTGTTCAGTGGATCCATATTTGTTTGAAAATTTTAATACGGTGGACGGCGATTTCTTGACCGCTAAATTCAGGGCGTTCAAGTTCCCCGAGTCAACATACGTGCAGTTCAAAGGAACCGTTAACGTCTGTTTAGACAAGTGCAGAGGGGTTAGTACCTTCATTACACTTTATTAATGTATATTGTGTATACATACTATTATAATATACAACATTTATACATATATAAATTAAATAATTACATTATATGACGCATCTTGTTTTAATGAACACAACAGACAAACGACGATGACTTTAATATTGTGTCTATATGTTTATATAAAAATAATGAAGTGCACACCACATTTAACTCCTATACATCATACACCAGTATGTTGTTCAGACGTTAAATAAATATCATTTTAAAAAGATAATTGTGTTTTTGTCGTCCATACTTGTATTATTAAACAAAATTTAATTTAATCGTTTAACACAGTTTTATGAGCCAACAGACATTTAAAAAATGTAAAAATATAAACGGTTTTTTTACTGTACATTATAGTATACTCATAAATTTTAACGAACATTTGGTTAAAAATCGGTAGGTTTCAATTTCTAACGATAATTTACTAATAAATAATAATAGTATTAAAACTAATGTTAAATAAATAAATTAAAAAAAACCAAAAGATATTTTTTATGAGATACAATTTTAAATTTAATTTAATTTTCTTTCTTATTTAGTCAAAATATGAATAAAAATATTTATAGATATGAGAATTACATTCCTGAAAAAATCAAGAAATATTTACAACTATATATTTTACTAATTATTTACATTTAGAGCTAAATATTAAAGAGATGAATTCTATTTCTACTCGATGAATTAATGATAAAAACAGTAAGTAAAAAATATAAATGTTTTCTTAGTTTTGTAATATTTCCGAATTTATCTGACTGGCGCTACCCACTCGAGCTTCCGTATTACCATTGAGTATATACTCAATGGTATTACATTAATAAATGCGTACTGCGTCGTAGGTAAATACATTTAATGATAATATTTAAGTACTAACTACACAGACATTAATTGAATAAAATGTTATATTCAAAATAAATAAAAATTGTAATTTACATTACTTGTAAATATTTCATTAGAACACTAATGACATTACAGTTTGTTAAACAGATATCTCATTAAAAACAAATCACGATCTACGAAGTGCGAATAAACAGTAAAACGCATGTACTTATGTCATTAGACTTTAGTAAGGTACACAAATAAAGTTACAACAAATGTAATTTATCAATTCGCATAATATTTTATCTCGTTAGTATTTAAAAATATATTAGGAGTCTACTCTAAATTAGAACATGTTCTTCTATTATTTTATCTCATTATTTTACAATCAAATAAAATGTAAAATAATAATACACTGTTTTAATACATTTTGACAAATCTAAAGATACTTGTATTATTTTATACTTACTGATTCTGTTTTCTACCATCAAAATAAATCTTAAACTTACAAACTATCTTTAAAATACTGGAATATTTTTTTTTGTCTCGGACAATTCAGTAGACGAATGATTCGTTATACTCAATTGCGTCTGTAAAGAAGTAAAACGAGTTTTTCTAATTTATTTTTGATACTACAAAATATTTAATTAAAAGACTAAAGGAAAAATTAACATAAATTGATTCAAAAACCGTTTAAAATGGTTGAGAAATACGCATGGTTTTATATTTTATTTAATCTAAAGACTTTATATTTTTAATATTAAATTGCTTAGCCCATTTGTTTAGGAAAACGTAAATTGTATTTTTAATTTATTTTAAGTTATGACAATTTTGTAAAAACTTATATTCAGTCTTCGTCTGTTACTCGTCGGTCAAATCGATCATATATATATATATATATTATATTTAAATTATAAACTCATATAACTCATAAGTCTTAATAATATTATAATTAATACAATATTATTTTATTCGTAAAAAATATAAAATTATTTTTATTATTTATAAGAATATGCTTTTATGACCTATTTTGCCCAGCATTTATTTTATATAAAACATTGGTTTTAGGTGGATTGCAGCAACGGTAAAGTGGGCTTCGGAAGAAAGAAGCGAGAAATTAGTGGTATTCCACCAGACCCAAATAAGGTGTTTGAAGTATCTATGACCACTTTCATTAAAGTCGATTACAAGAGTGAAATGGCCCGAGAAAAAGGTAAAAATAACATATTTATGTTCATTAGCCCGTAATCCATAGCAGAAAAGTCGAGTAAATATTTTATTATTAAGTATCATGTATAAAATTTAAAACGTTTTGATAATAAAAAGAAACATTAAATAATAACAATTAATAGGTATTTAACATTTATTCGCATCCTTGGTGTACCATGAATTTATTTGATTATCAATTTATACTTAATATCAGATGATATTAAGAAAATTAAAATATTATAATTTTCTAATTCTGCTGGAATAATTGAAATAAATAAGATAAATAATTAATTTCTTCGATGGTTATAAATATAATAATCAGAAAATGAAAAAAAATCTTGCTTTCAATATTTTAAATTTAAATGATAAAAATTAAATATTAACAACATTTATGACTACCTACTGTGTAATATCAGAACCGTTATAAGTATCAGTTCATATTTAAATTTTTAATATTTTAATTTAGTTTTTTCACTGAGTAGACTATACTTTTAATACAAGACATGTAAGCATTGAACGATAAAATTGCCTATACATCGCCCCTTAAAATTAACGCGTTTACTGATGTCTTTAACAACTAAAAACGTCACTCCAATTAGGTACGATTACAGCAAATAATAATAAAAAAGGATTGTTAATAAACAAAACATTTTATAGCACATAATTATAAGATAAAAAAAAGGAGGAAAAGTAGAAAATCGCTTTGATGTATAGTAAGTGTCTAGTATTCCTCATCACTGTTCAATGTATGTGTTAAATTTGAATTCGTCGATAAATCATTGTAAAACAATTCTGAGCAAAAACTAAACTGATTCTGTCAGTTAGCTTAAATTATTAAGTATATTTGATGATATATATATATTTTTCATATTTTTATTAAAATAATTTATTTTACTATTAATATTACAATTTACAATCGGTTGATTCAATTTTTGTAAAAAAACATTGTGTTTAATTATATTACTTATATTTTTAATCGTTAAAATATTGTAATAGTACATTTATATTATTCACTATATAAATTCATCAAGATTTTATAGATCTAACCTGAACCTGTTTTTGTAATAAACACAATTTTTAAAATTAATTTAAAATATATTATAGAGTTAATTACATGTTTGTTTTTCAAAATATGTACACAATAAAATATTATATTAAAAAAAAGAGACTTTTGTAACTTTGAATGACGTATAATAAAAAATATATTTAAAAATGAAAATCTTATTTTCTCCAATATGTTATTCTCTTTTGGTTTTATAATAAGCGTTGAATTTTTAAAGTCGAATTGGTCGCATAAAGGTGTTATTTACTATCATCGTATTCCGTGTAATATGTCAAGTATTCGGTAATAATGTGTTTTATTATATTATTATATCATTTATATCAACAAGTTGAAAATACTTAACAAGTTCACCACGAGATTTAATAATGTATGGTATTTGTGACTTGAGAAATCGTCATGGCCAAACCATATAAGTAAATAGAGTGAACAAAAATAAAATTCTGATGACTACACGGTCCACACAGAAAGCACCGTGGTAGTAGAATAGAGAACGTCACCAGCCAAATAAATTGTTTGTAAAATTAAGTCCAATAAAACCATGTCAAATATTTCGAAAATATTTTAAATATTTTATATTAGTTTATAATAATATAATATGGTCCGTGCCGTTTACGGTTCAGTGCATTATGTTATCGTCTACAGCCGAAATACGTTACATGCTAATAATAATTGTGTTTACGATTTCACGATCAAATAATACGTCGTCCGTCCTTTTCGCAGTGAAATTGGAAATCGACACGACCGCGGACGAACGGAACCAGACCAACTCCAACTCGCTGGACGTGAGGCCCAAGGGCGGCGCCCGGAACGCCGACGGCACCAACCACATGGGCGTGGACACCGAGGAAATCCGCGAGGAGCTCAAGTACACGCTGCTGGAGACCAACGCCGGCCGCACTCTGATGTCGCACTACGCCGTGGCCACGGTGGCCTTGCTGTTGGTGGCCATCGCGCGCGGCGCGATGATGGACGTCTGAAGAACCAGCCCGTCCGCCCGCCGTCACACACAACTAACCGCTCTAACCTTATTAACTTTTCTTTTCTTTTTTTCGTGATTTATATTATATATTTTATTTTATCTATAATTATTATTATTATTATTATAAGTCATATGATATTTATACTAAACATAATATTATATACAACATCGCCTCTATTACCGCGCTCAAAACAATAACCGTTTGAAGCCTATTCAAAGGACAACAACATTTTTGTGTACTTACATTTTTTTTTTTTTTTATTATTTATTTATTTCCCGCCCCGCCCAGTAAGCTTGTGTGGGTGAGAATTTGTGGAATTTTTAAGAATCTCCTCTACTCCGAGAAAACTAGATTATGTTCTTTCTTTAAATATTCATAAAATATTTTAAATTGTATATATCCTAATAGAAATATGACGTAGCATGTCCGTCATCAATCTTCCGTTTAAACACAACATACTTCAACCGCAGACTTACTAACTATAAATTATTGCACCTCAGCCCATTATCATTGAAAATTTCTCAGAATGCTTCCGATATCATCAAACAATCGTAAAATAATACGTTTTCGAAATAAATTCATAACATGGTGTTTTGAAAAACCATTATATATTATATAGTTACATAATAATTATACAACTTATTATATTATTAAACTTTACTCTTCTAATTAGTTATATTTGAACGGTTATGTTGATGATGAAAAAGGCTTTTTAATAAAAATAAAAAAAATAACGATAACCTAATAAAACAACATCTAATATTTTTTTAAATAAAAAACTCACTCTCCCAAAATAAAAAAATTATATATTTACTACACTATATTTATGTTCTATTGTATACAAAAATTAATTAATTAATTTAAGTTTTTCAAATATAAATATAAATTAAGAATATATTTTAATTAGGCCGTAAAATTTAAAAAATAAATCCTGAATCCACCAAATAAAATAAAAAAAAGTTTTTATGTATGTAAATATAAAATAAAACAAAAAAATTAACTGAGCTTTAATGAAAACATAAAAAATGCCTTTAAAATTAAAAAAGTCAAAAAAATATGAAATAAAATTTACAATTTTATAAACTCTGATTTATAAACCTGATTATACACTTTGAATGCCATGCCTTTCAGATCATAACTAAAAAAAAGTGCAAAATGCTATTTTATCCTAGCCAATAGCCTTGATTATGAATATAATCATCATGAGCTTAAAATATTATTTAGAATAGACTTAATAAATAATCGGCACAAACGGTCGTTGTTTTGGTATTTAGTTTTTAATCATTTAAATAATGTTTATTTTGCTTTATAATTATTTATTATATGATTTGCTCATAAAATAAATTGTGTTCTTATAAACTTGTAGATGAAAATTTTTGTTAACACATTCATTAACCATCATTATTCATTAAACTTTTGTTTTAATACTATGAATAACGTCTCGCATTGTTTATAATTTATCTTAATTAGTAATGAAACTATAATGATTTATTATTAAACTAGAGTAGGCCTTCATAATAAGGTGCATAATATAATATTTAACATATATATTACTTGGATAAATGATTATTCCCCGAAAGTGTGAATTTTTTTCTATGATATTTTATTTATTGCTATCTGAACTAAGTGTATTTTCATTTTTTAATAACTGTGATAATTTTAGTTTTATTATTAATATTAAAACAAAATAACTATGCATTATGATTTATAGAAATATATACGTTTATGTCTAACGTTAATGTGTAATATAATAATAGTTGTAAGGCGGTCATGATTTTTTCAAATGATAAAATCATTCTTTTTGTAATGTAAACAATATAATAAACACGATTAATTTTCTAATCTGTATAATATTAGAATTAGATTAACTAATCAAATATAAAAACACGGTTTCATTAAAAATTTAGTACTTCTAAATTACTAATAACTTGTAACAATTTATTTAATGTTTGCCCTTTTTTACATAGTAACACTTTAAGATTTGAAAATATATATATATTAATATTTTATAAACAAATAGTTAAATATGAGCATCAAATTACTTTTGTCTACCGAATACTACATATTATTATGATTTATATGCCAACAAAATCATGTATAAAAATTCATAATTCATATAATATTAATGTTTAAGTATGATTACTTTGAATTTTATGTTTAAATTTAATGTTATACATTTTTATTTTATAGTTCAGTTATGAATTCTACACTGAAACGACTAAAAGTGTGAAAGTATAGTTATTAACATAATACTTATTGTGATATATTATGGCGTATCAAATATTGAATAGTCTGTAATAAGTGATAAAATCGATAAAGATAACTTATAATTAGTCATTAATAATTTTCATAGTATTGGCTAGTTACTACTTATCACCACATATTTTATCTTAAAAAACGAGATGAAATCTAGCCCGTAAGTCATCTCCGTTTAATTATAAAAACAGTTCGATAATTAATTACCAAACGTTACTCCAGGTTCCAGTGATTCCAGTCAAAGTTATCAACACATTAAAAATCTATAATTTTCCAAATATCATCTCGAAAATCCAATATGCTGTTTGAAACGTCAATGGTGCAGAAAGAAACTTACTCAAATAAGTCTTTAAAATTATAATCATGTTGAGTTCCATCACTGGATGATGTCTCGTTTTATATAATTCATGTGAATACTTATATTTATTATTTACTATTGTGTAATCATATTTGAATATTATGCTTCACTAGCACAGATAATAGCTATTTTTCAAAGAACAAAGTCCCAATATGTCATTAAAATTGCCTATACCGAAACACCTTAAAAAGCTAGCGTATGGCATTGTTCACGATACGGTCTATAATGTTAATATATTTAATATTTATATAACAATAAATTCTAGTTTGATTATTCGGGTTTTTTTTTCAAGTACACAGATTTACAGAAGCTTAAAGTATATAATAATAAATCAGACATATATAATATGATAATATGTATAATAGTGTTAATACGCGAAGTGTAAATCAACAACTAACTGTTCTACTAGCTACTACATAAGTAATAATGTTTTATTATATAAAAACGTGTATTCAGCGTCTGTTGTATTACATACAACGTGAATATTTTACTTATTAGTTATTAACTACACAATATGATATTATAGAGTGTGTTGTTTATAATTCCAAAAACTTTAAATATAGCGAATAGGAAAAAAATTGTTGATTAAAATAAATTGAAAATCTTATTTTACCATTAATTATTACCGATTGGTCAAGTAGGTAATAGATAATCAGATAATGAAGATTGCATTCTAGGAATTTATCATTATCGGTTGACCTTATAAGGCCTCTTTCATGCGAAGCCACCAGAACAGCGCCACCACAAGATATTAATAATTAAATTCGGGGTTTTCACACACGGTGGTACCACCAAGTTGGCCTACGTCATTCGTAGATGTTTGTGCGACCAAACTAATAGCCGGAATTTGAATATCGTATGATGTTAATACAAAAGTCTATATTACGATGTAGAAACATCACAGTCAAGCATTACTTTATATTTTATTTCTTATAGTTATACGCTATTGATTTTACAAATAATGTATATTGGAATATTTTTCTCCTTTTATACTGATCAATTAAATACTGATTTTTTTTTTCGTTTTGAAGTTTGGTTTCGCGGTGTTTTCTGTTCACCGACCTAATATCTCTACATAAAATGAAAAACAATGAGTACGTTATATTATACTCGAATAAATTATTTTAAAATATATATTATATTTTCATATTATTATTACGACTATTATTCAATGGCATTATTGATTATTAAATTATCAGAAGCCAATAACCATACGCGAATACATAAATTCACGGATACATGTGATATAGTAATTCACGGATTTACGTAAATAATATTATAAATTTACTGAAAATTTTAAGCAACGGGTCTTATAAATCGAACCTTGGCTATCTTGTCGTATGCGTTCTACCGTAGATCGCGATCTACCTGCAATTACGGCACGCTTGTCGTATGCGATCTACTACCCAATTTATTTTTACTATCGTGACTTAATGCTAATAAAGATTATCACTCTCTTTTACTGCATGATATAATTTTTGATCGTGTATTTAGTCATTGGCCGACAGTTCTTGGGTTTACACGGTTTTTATTTTAACTTTTCAATATGCTTGCAAAAGAATTTTGTACCACAATTCGAAACGAAGAATCAGCTACTAATTTTTTAATTTCTAAAAATCTTTTGGTAAATGTAGAAACTATATTGTGCGATAAATGTAGTAGTAAAATGAAGTATTACATAAAAAAATAACGCGGAAAAGAAAGGAAATTGTTGAAGGGTGTCAAACCACTCAAAGTATAAGGTAAGATACTATTTAATATTTCATATGTATAATATTAATTACCTACGTATATATATTTAGAAAGAACAATAGTTTTTGGACATACTTATTTGTATATAAAATTAATGCTTGTACCTATCATCTGTGTATGTATATATATATATATATATATGGTGTAATAAAAATAATAATTACTTATATTACTTACAATTAGAATGGTAAAAACGGTAGAGTGCAATCAAACGGTAGAGCGCATACAACAAGATAGCCCGAACCTTTATTTTTTTCATATGAATACGGTGAAAACGTGTACACGTGAAATAACGATCACTAGTAATTACCGATCAGCGAGAATACAACTTTTCTGATTTTGTCAATTTATTTTTCATCCAAGTTTTTTCTTTTCGTTATGAAAAGAACATAATATGTGCGATCAGAAACAGTAAGCTATTTGAAGTTTGAAGTAATATAATATGTTTAATATCTAATTTCCAATTATATAGGTACCTAATATAGATATGTTTAAAAATGTATTTTTTTTCTCAAAATATTATATCGTTTTTTTTGTTTTTGTTTTTAGCTAAAATTCAATTATACCGTTTGCAGTGTAATTCACTAAGCTTGTTCACCCCCTATTTTTTATTTTGTTATTAAGTTATTCAAATTATAATTTTTAAAATTTTTAAGTATATTTCAAGACCACATTTTATTAATTCTTGAGACTTTTTGTATCACTTAAATAGTGTTCTTTAGTGACATAAAATATTGTTTTTTTAAATTCCATTTTTTTTACTATACATTTTTAGTGAATAATTTTTTTTTTTTTTTTGATATCCTAAGTTTAAAATTGGGATTAGCAATTTTACAGTTATTAAAATGTTTTATTTAGGATAATAATTTTAAAAATATTTTATATGCAACAGAAATTTAATATACAATAGTATATATTATTATTAACACTTGGAGCATTTTATGAATTATAAATTATAAAATATATTGTTAGATTTATATAATTAATATAGTTTTCAAATTACTATATTATATGCCCACATGGCCGCATATCTATCAAACTTATTATGAACCGATTATCCTTTGTACATAAATTAAGTTATTCATAAACTACTCGTTCAAAATTTTAATAACAGAAATTAATCTTTATATATTAAAAAGTTTCAAAAATCAGGTTATGAATAACTGCATCATTGATAAAAATTGAAGCTTCATTATCATTTGAATGAAATCATATTTTATTGAACACAGTAAAATAAACGTATTCTATAAAGACTTTAAACCTTTCTTACAAAATTATAGGTACCAATATATGTAAGTTATTTAATACAACTTACTTATTTTTTGTGTAAAATAATAAACGAGGTTAGGTAATTAGTTTAACAACAATAAGAAATCACTATACACATTGAAATTAAGATTAATGTACCTATAGGTACTTTTTTAATTTAATAATCACGTAAGTATAAATTACATTTAAAAAATATTAAAAGTAATCAACAGTTTTCTAAAGATATTAAAAGAAATTACGAACACTTATCGTTCTCACGGGTACGATATAATATTACGTATAATAATATTAATATTTAATAATAATAAGTACATATTGCATAGTCAATTTATTGTTACATTGATGGTTTAAGAGTTAAACTTAATATTTTGCATACGACGATATTCGAAACGATGAATACATGGAAGGCTTGATTTGTCCATAAATATATATATAAATAAATAAATAAATAAATAAATAAATAAATAAATAATAAATTAATTAGTCGTGGCGACCACGCATACAATAATGATTATTATTGATATATTGTCATAATGTTTTTTTTGGAAGTATCTAGTACCCCCCCTCTCACAGGCGTAGCCCAAATTTCGATGTTGTCGACGTGCTTTGTGCTACAAAATTATCGGTTATTGGATTTGGCCCGAATACGCGGCGAGGTGCGCGTCGATGCTGCGGCGGTAATGGCCGTGACCGGACGGCGCCGCCTCGACGACGTGCTCGTGTCCGCCGCTCATCTGCTGCTGCATCATAAGTTTTTTGAGCACCATAATACCGGACAGGAGCAGGGCGATTTTACTCAGCAACAGCGCCTTGCCGGCCATCAGGGCGATGATCTTCAGCGCCATAGGGCCCATGACGCCGGCCATCATCATGCCGGCCATCATCATGGCCTGTTTCATGGCCTTGTCCTTCTTCTTGCGACCTGCCGGGAAACACACGAATCATTAGGTCATGTCGAATTATAATATTACTGACGATATATTGATATCGATGGTACAACGTAAGGCTGGCAATGGTAAATGGACTAAAAAAGTAGGCCCAAATAATGATTTTTAAACATAAAAATATTCAGTATAATGTAAAATATTCATTTATTACTTATAATATTTTCTTAATAAATTTCGTGTCTAATACGAATACAATTTCGTGTCTTCTAATGAACTTTCGGTGTAGAAGATTATTATTCTCGTTTAATTTGTCGTCGTCATCCGTTATCTCGATTACAGTAAAAAAAAAAAACCAAATAAATGAAATAAATACCCTGAAACACCTACTCTCAATAATGAAAAATATGACTTTAAAATTCTAAATTGTTAAAAATGAAGAATAAAAAATTCCTATTTTGATTTAAAAATATATGAAAGGTATATTATATAGTCTTAAGGGTAAGAAGTGTCATCATATAATTTGCTAAGACAATTAAATTTAATTATGTTAATGTTAGAAATGAGCTGCAGTAGGCATTTGAAAAATATTTTGTATTTTATGTTAAAGTTCTTTGTGATTGAGTTTTTTATATTTCGCATGTAAAGCGGTGGTCATACATTAAGCCGCATAGAAAAATAAAATCAAACCGTTTCAACAATGATTTTACAAGCAAACGGTCGTGCCTAGTAAAATTGTAGGATTTTTATCATTTTTTTTTTTTTATTTTAATAATTTTTTGAAAAAAAAAATTGTATGTATGTCTCACGAAATTTTGATTTTTAAATTAACTCAAGAAAATTATAATTCAAAAGTACTTGAAAATGTATGATATAAGTAGGTTTAGTCTGAAAATGTTTACTAGAACTTCTTTGAATAGAGTTTAAAATCTGAGTCCCGCTCGACTTGCATAAAAGTTATCGAAACCTGGCTATTTCATGAAGTATTAGTATTTTTATGAGCTAAGTTTTTGTAATAAAAATGCATCGGTCCGACACCTTTAAAGATTTATTTTATATTTTTTTAAAGTTTTTCAAATACATTTTACAGATAAATCTTTCTACTAGATAATATAAAAAATATAAATAAACATATTATTAAATATTATGTTTTTTACATTACTTGAAAGTTAAAAGTAAAAAAAAAACTAACATTTAATGAAATCATAAAAACATAAAACATAATATCAAATTTCTCTCAGCAGCTCCAATTATATACTCCTACATTTTAATTTTAATACATTTTATAAATTGTTATTACTTATTAGTTATTAGTGTTATTACTGTTTTACCGAGATAATTAGGTCGTACTATCTCGCTTAAGTTTAATAATAGGTCCCATTCACTTTAATGTTTAATGTAATTATATACAAAATTGAAAATGGTGAACAAAAATTTGCAAGCATATCAAAAAACGGAGGTATTTTACACGAGAGTGGCGTTCTTTATCCATAAGGTTCTAATTATATTAATAACGATAATTCAATGAATAATGAATATATTATCGGTGTAGGTATTAGATTCCCAGTAATAGCGAGTGAAATCAAAAAATTAAGTTAATTATAATATTATTTTCGTCGTAATGGCATTTATGATGCGTTTAATTTTCTGGCTAATTAATGATAAATAATAATAAAATAGTCAAAACGGCGAACCAAATATTATTATTATTATTCACTATTAATAGCTGTTAAGACTCTTGGTATTGTAGCCCGTGCTTTTGTCTGTATTTAAAATCGTTTTTCTAAGATTTACGAGTGTGAGCATGAAGAAGGCCCTTACACGCTGAGAAAATAGTTCGCGAGCGGATGCGATTTTAAATCGCCGCAAATGTTCGCCCAAAATTAAGCATGTGCGATCGATCGCGGACGATGCCGGATATTATTCGCTTGCTTTACATAGTGTGTATAGTCTAATTTAATACAAGCTGTTTAATTTTAAACGAACGTTAGCGGCAATTTAAAATCGCGTCCGCGCGTGAACTATTCGTCTAGTGTGTAAAAGTAAAGCCCTTTAAGACTTAAGAATACGCTATACCCGTATTTTGTATCAAAAATAATGTGAGATCGTCGTAGTCCATGAAGAGATTAATCATCGTGGATTCGTAGACCACATACATAAGAAATATTCTGATTCAAAGATGATAATAATTAATTTTTACCGTATTGAGGCGTATATTTTCCTAAAATTATTTGTGAATAAGATTTTTCTCGTATATTATCTTTTGCGAAAAGAATCAGTTTATAATATTTATAATAAATAACAATTTTCAATACGCGTTCAGCTGCCTATTGCCACATAAATACCGTAAAATAAAATCTAATTAATGGAAAATACCTATATAATCCACTATTTAAATTTTACTAAGTAACACTATGCTTTATTGGAATTAAGATATTTATAATTTAAATGTTTAAAATTATATTATTATTCTTTACTACCTACAAAATTATATTTTTTCTTTTAAATTATACACAAATTGTTAGTATTTATTAAACACTTTTATTATGTTTCTATTTTCAGAAATCAATTTCAACAAAGTTAGTAAAAACTATAGCCATTCGAACAGGCAACAGCACATGCAAGTACTTAGAAATGACTTTTGAGTAATAGCAATTGAACATTTTTAAGTGGTTATAATTTAATAAAAATATTATATACAGGGAAATTTGGAGAAATTTTTGGAAAATCGAGAAGTAGTACATCAGATTTTTCGTCGAAATTCACACAATCAAGACCACGTCATGGCAACGTTATGTAAGTAATAAGTATAGAGCTGCAGTTATAACTTATGTTCAATCACAACATATTATTATAAACTTTACCAGAAAATTATTTGAGAAAGTCCATAATAATATGTATTATATATACCTACCATGTTATATTTTATATTATTTATGGAATCCATAGTAATGTATTATGCTATGCGTCGTGTGTTAAAGAATGTTATACGGTTACATTCGTTTTACTTGTTTACCTAAAAAATGCAACATGATCGGGTTTTATGAAATATTGATGTTGTATTATTAACAATTTTTCTTTACAATTTTACAAGTTCAAGACTGACAGAAATATTAAATTGTTTGCTAGGTTAAAAATTGTTTCATATATTAAGACATGTACAAAATAACTAACAAAATTGATATTGTTTACAAATAAAAACTACGAATTATAATTTTGTAGCACAAAAACGGGGTCTTATTAGGTTTCTTATTTGTAAACTATCAATTTTATCAAGTTATTTAATACATTTTAGGAAATATATATTTATTGAAAAAAATTATGACGAATATTTATTATATCATGCATTAATATTTTTAAATAGTGTATTGTTTTTATGTGAAATAATTTTTAACTTGCCAACATTTGAAATTTATTGTCAGTCATAAGCCTGTAAAATTGAGAAGGAAAATTATTAAAAGGACTACACTAATATTTCATGGAGCACAATCGGTAGGAATGTGGCACCGATATTAAATAATAGTGTTTTTAATCGAAATACATGGAAAATCTAATCCGCGTTCCCAGGTAAAACAGATATAGTAAACTTTAAGAATTAAGTATTCAATTGGAAAATTTCCAGTGCAAATCTCAAAAAAAAAATTTGACATGACCTGAATGTGTTACATTTCGTTCAAGTTACTTTGGTGCACACATTTGTTATGTTGTTCGTTTGTAACTCTGTAAGACAGAACAACACGTCGTGTCTGTCATACATGTTTTTTAAATTGTTCAAAACACGATAATTGTATGCTTAAATATTTTAGCGATTAATATCTCTGTGGGAGATCTAAGTTTTCATATTATAAAACAGCTGGTTACATATCGCTTATTCACCTGTAATTCTAAAATCAAAACTTTCAATTATACTTCAAGTTTAAACTCAATACTACTCAGTTAAAAGGTATGTTTCTGTAAATTTTTAAATAGTTTTACACTCAAATTGATGGAATGACGTCAGATTTAGATTACGAATTTAAATTTGACTCAACATAGTATATTGAATAATATATTAGAAGCATCTAAATAAAATTTATCTTATTAAGTGTTTACAGTTATCTAAAATAATGTTTAATTCAAAGTGATTAGCAATTTACCTACTTACAAATAACGTATAATAATGAAACCATGTGTTTATGCATACTTAAAACTTTTTATTTTTAATTTAATCCAAAAATAATTATTTGTGGAAGTGTTTTTAAAATTCAACCAAATCAAAATTGTTTAGAAACTTTCTTTAGTCACTGATTACTATCTGAACAACTTCATATACCGTGACCCAGCAAACGCTCCGCGTCCTTAGGTGACGTTCTATACTACGAGCGTGCGATACAGAGCGAAAAGGTAAATAACCAACAATCGTTATCATGGTTTGAAATCACATACACAATACAACGACTGAGATTATTGTTGAGAGGTTATTTTTCTATGATTGGACTAGTGATTCTAAAGGAGAATTTGTTCACAAGAATATTCTCGGTAATAATAATTTACTCGGGCAATTTTAATTTTTTTATTTTACCAATTTCAATTATTTAACAATAAAGTAAGTATCATGCATGTGTTATCATTTTTATTTTAAACAATTATATTATACTTTTCACGATTCACGTATTTTTGTTTTAATTAATACATGTAGGCAATACTAAGGCAGTAAGACTAGAAAGTTATAATCAAGTAGTATAACAAATATTTGTTCATATTCATTAAAAGTTATTTATCAAAATTTAGAACTTAATGTATTATGACTTAATAATGAGTTATTAGCTTATGACTTAGTGCAATCCAAATATATTCACAATTTTTAAGAATAGAATACGTTATGATAAGCGTTTAAGATGGTTAATCCTTTTTCGAGTCTTGAAAAAATGAAAATTACCGAATATTTTCCATTTTTGAGACGTTGAATACTAAGCAGTTCTCTTTGTTATACAAACGTACAAGTTTTAACTTTAGATTTTTTTTTTAATTTTAATATTTTAAAGTGATTTATGAATAATTTTAATTTGTCAATTATTTCACTCGTTATTTTGAAATTTATTTTGGGACAATTTAAAAAATGGCGTGAAACTTTAACAATTTATAATATTTAGTACGGTTTTGTAAAAAGGTGTGCGAATGGGTACCTTTATCGTTCAGATTTTTAATGGTTTGTGAAATTTTCAATATTTATACATTAACACTGCGGCACGTAAGATCATGCTATTATTAAATTGCGGTATAAAGGGTAATTTTGTATACCTACTTCGCTATAGGATGAGCATATGTTCCGTTTAAAACAATAAAGTCTCATCTTTTTCGAATCACGTCCCATTGTCCCGATAAACTTCGAACGGGATGCATTTTTTTCGGTTTTAATCCAACTATACCCGAGCGTATCGCATGGCGATTTATGTGAAATAAAAAGACTGTATAAATACACACGATAAATAAAAAAAATAATATTTTTGGTTTTATATCGCATTATTGAATCCAAAGCTTAATATTTTATAAACAACAGTTTTTGTATAACGAGCTAAGAGCTTTAAGTGCCGAGAACAGTATAGTCTACTACAATAAGAATCAAATAGTTGCATATTGTGCTGCTACAGTGTAATTATGAAGCCGTGCGACCTTTTCAATTACACATTTTATAAATTGTAATTATAAAAACTATTAATAATCCAACCACAATCAGCTCATCGGGGACTTTGCCATACCAACTCTACCCGGAAATCCGACCAGACGACTCAAGTGGAACTGGTGCCGAGATTTAAAAATTGTATAAATTGTAAATGTTAATGTCTATATATATATATACTATAGGTGTCTCTAATGTGAGATTTCCTACCATTAGTTCTTAGTTTTTTTAATTTTTACCATAATTATTACGTCTTAATGTACACCTGTATAGATTGAAATATCCCAAAATAAAGTCATATTTTTAAGAAAAAAAAAAAAACTATTAAACACATCTTTTTGGCGCGTCTCAAGTCTTAAAAGAGCCGTTTGCCGAAAAATGTACAGCCAAAATACCCTATCGACATGGAGGACGCGTAAAATGTATAATTGTCGAAACAAGAGGAAGCGCCGCGATCGCTGTGGCCAAGAGAATCGCTAAATAATCGGTTTGGGTCAACCAGCAGTAATATCGCAGCGATACGATGTAGGTGGTAACCATTACCGAGTTAATCTATATATATATATATATATATCAAACGATGACGCTCACCTTCTTGGCCGGCTCCGTCCAGCACGATGGTCCTGGTGGACATGAGCCTGTCCATGCGGCTGGCGAGCATGTCGTCCAGCAGGGCGTTCTTGGCGTCCGCGTCCGGGGCCGCGTCCAGGGCGGCGCGGTCGGCCCGTTCGGCCTGCGGGTCGACGGTCTGCAGCGACTTGCCGGCCCGGGCGGCGAGCGTCACGCCGTCCGCGAGGGTCACGGCGGTCTTGCCGAGGGCCCGGTCCAGTGCCGTCAGCGCTTTGGACTTGAGGCACACCGTGGCCGGTGCGGCCGTGTCGCCGTCGTCGAAGAAACAGTCGTCCAGCACCGACCACAGGACCGCGCCGTATCCCGTCGAGCTAGCGCCGCCGTCCTCTTGCCGTTGCTGTTGTGGCGGCGGCGGCACGGAAGCGGTGGCTATAACGGCCCAGGCGACGCAAACGAACGGCAGAGCGAACACGTAGCGAGTGGACGACATGACAATGTTTTAGTGTTTGAGCGGCGGTCGGTGCAGTGTTGACGTAAGCGTGGCACGGCGGCGGTTGTCTCGTTGCGGCCGTCGTCGGTGCGGATGTGATGGTACGGACGTGGTCGCCGGGCGCTATATATACGAGGCGGCCGCGGTCGGGACCAGGACACCGTGAAAATAATGGCGGACAGACGATAGTTTCACCCGAGGCGGCCGAGACTTATTCGGCGGCGGCGGCGGAGACGACGGTCGTTTTCCCAGCGCACTCGGCCCGCATAGGTACCATGTTTCGCTATTAACTTCATCATGATAATATATTATCATACTCTCTAATATTATTATATAATTATCATTGTTAATATTGTACGCGAAAAACGTGCGCACGCCGTTCCAGTGCGATCCGTTTGACGCGTTATACGCTCGTTTTGCCGGCGAATCATTATTAATATCATTATCTCGGTCCGCGTTTTAATGTTTTTTTTTTTTTTTTTTTTTTTTTAATTGCATTTTTCTTTCTATAAAATCTGTTTCCGCGGATGTCGCGTGCCGCCGGTAAGCTCCGTTATGCCTACTGTTGTTGTACGCGGCAATAACGCGTTGCGTTTTATTTTTGAAATTTTTGGTAGGTATATATTTCACGCGCGACCGACCGATACGTTTTCGCGAGAGAAATACTAGTACCCACACGCACTTCTGACAGGCGTACCTATACACTTGCAGCGTCTCGGGATATATTTGATGCGAGTAAGTCGCGTCCGGAGGATCAAAAACGAGCCTCATCGACCGCTCGCCACCCATTATGCGTTTAGTTTTTATATGTATGTTGTCCTGCAGTTCCGCACCGAAAAACGATCATATTTCGAATGCTCTCTCGTCGCTAACACTAGAATAGTAATATACGGTAGGGCGCGTGTTATCCGTCTTCTTGCACTGTGCAAGGTTGCACAACGCTATAAATGTATATTCAATTGATTCAGCTATTTTAGGACTTGACATTTTAGTACGTTCTAATCAACCTGATCTATTTTACCTGCATGTAGGTACACTCGCAATTTCTCATTAAAAAAAGTTTGATATATTATTATGTTAAATTTAATAAGTATACCTAAATCAGATACTATGTTTATAGTTTCGTATAATACGAAAACATATCAATATATTTATATAATAGGCTTTAAATTATAATTTAAAATTTAAACCAATCACTTTTTTTATTTTTTTATCACTATACGTTTTAACGTTTCCCGTATGTAAATACATAATTACTTGTAATTTCGTTAGGCGATTTCGTTTAAAGTATTTTAACAATAATAAATGCATATATCCAATATCACATTATTTTGCTCAGAAATGAGTTCCTATAACCAGCATTCGGTATCACCCTTTACACGATAATTCATCTATTTACAATCCGGGCAAGCGTGCTTTAAAATAACAATAATGATGTATTGAGTTTTTCTTACAATTTTCATAATTAACACCCAAGCAATATGTCTATTTCATTTTTAAGTGTTTAAAGAATAAACAGAAGTGGATCTCATCGTGATTAAGTTCTTCATATATATCTCACGGCGTAAGTATCTTTAACAAGTAACATCGACAAGAGCCCGGGGCAAAGGTAAAGCCAATTATTTTAAATTTGAAAGTAATAAGTCGACAAATTATCGAATTTAAAAAAACGGATACGATTGGAGCTCATTATAATTAATTAAGATAAAATTAGGTTTTATTAAGATTAAGTGATTGTACAAGATCAAATTTAAAAGTATATCTTGAGACTTTCGATTATAGTTTAAATTAAGAATAAGTAATATAATTTTTAGTCATTCAAATAAAATTTAATTTTTAGAGTTCCGTAAAAAAACGTTTTGAGAATTCTTATATTAAATATTCAAGCCTTCCTAAGCTGTGAAAATTAAAAAATTCTATACATTGTTAGTTGTAAAATGATTTGCATATTTTCGTGGTTTTGACAACATTTTAACTTCTAACATTTATACAAAATTCATGCCGTATTTTTAATATTTTTAAATTTTTAAAGGTAATTTTAGAAGGATTTTTATTAAATTTTCAAGTTTTTAAAAGAGCTTTAAATCCTTTAGCAACATTAATTTAAAAAAAACTAAAATTATTTGTCATTGTTACTATTTCAAAATTTCCAATGCCTATAAATAACTTAAAATTAGTTTAAATATTTTAACATTTATTTGCCTATAAAAATTAATAGTTCAAGTATCTAATAGTAAAATGTTTTAAGTACCTATAATTAATATTTTTTGAATAACAACAAAATAAAATATCTTAGAAGTAGAAACTATTTCTAGAAACTTAAAATTTTCACCAAGTATTTATACTATAATTTTATGTATGTATATGGTTTAATTTTCAAAATATTTTGACTGTTTAAACGATTGAAATGCATAATGTTTAAGTTTTTTTAATGTCAATAGAAATTTTTTTAATCGATCAAAATATTTAAAAACTTTATTAATAGAAATAAAAAAAAGTTTAACATGAATTTGCAAAAAATATTTTAAGCATTTGAAGTTATAATTTTAACAAATTTCATAAAAATTGCGAATATAAGTAAATATTTTGTCGATAAAAATTCGTATAATTTTAATATTGATACCCAAGTTTTAAAAATGTAATACAAAATGTATTATAATTACGTTTTTTACCTATATTAAAAAAAAAAAAAATAAATAGGTTGAGCAATTAATATTCTCAGCAATTCATTTTTCAATATATTTATATTTATTTAGTAGATATAAATAACAATTATTTTATATCTTTATGAGATAAAACTTAAGTTCAAAATCCAATAATATTATACTATATTATTTTGTAAATTAAATTTGAAAATGTTAAAAATTGAGTATAATTATAAAATTTTTATTAGGAGTTTACACTTTTAATACATATTATTAAAATGACTTTTTTTTTATATATTTTTCAATGTAATTAACAGTATTGTGAGTAATAACATTTTATGGCCAGGTATTGAGTTATGCTATTATGGTGTCTTATAGTAAACAATATGGTTTAAGACTTGATATTTTATTTTGAACATGATTTAGTTTATGAATCCATTATCACGATTATATACATTAAGTGATTGTCAGTTATAATTTTAAAAACTTATTGAATTAATTTCTTTTGTAAGTTAAATATATTTTTGAAATTTGTGTGACATTTTAAAAAAGAAGGGGGGAATAAAAAAAAATCTCAAATTTTAGCTTAAAAAAGTGTAATGTAATTTCAATATATAATTATAAATATGCTATTATTTTTATAATTAATATTTGTGTCTATATATTATAGTTAATTAAAATATATTTTAATAAATTTAGAAAAAAAAAATAGAAAATAAAATACATTTATTAATAAATTAAATTATTAGTTAATATTATTTATTCAAATTTCAAGGGGGTAAGCACCCTGTCTTCCCACCAGTATAGGTGCCTATGAACTTCTTTCAAAATTTATTGATTTTCGGATAAAATTACAGATAATAGCTAATTATAACATAATATCACTGTATTGTACCAAGGTGAGAAAAAAGAAACTAACCTAATACACGGATTACAGGTATACTCTCTAAATGATAATTATTATATGTTGTTTTTAAATTAATTAATTATTTAACTTATATTGAGGTTGAGATAAATTTTATTTGTATGAAATTATTTAATAATTGTTTTTATATTTCTCTATGATACTTTTTAATTGGCAGTGTCTAGTAAAATATTTAAAAATTATAACTAATTGGTAACTTAGTAACTTTTTTCAATTCAATATACTTTTTTTGTACTAACTTGTTTATACTAGAAAGTCGAAATAATATTGATTACATTTTTAAGAAAATAAAACAAGTATATTTTAATTGCTAAGCAGGTATTAAATTATTATGAACTCAACAAATATCTAAAGTGGTTGATATAAATGTTTAATATTAAACAAACTAAACCCGGTATTTTCATTTGATGAATGAATATTTTCTTAAATTATAACTTATAAATTTATATTTTAGTGATAGTAATTTAAATACTATCATGTTTGTATGAAAATTAAACAAACATATTACTATAATAGGTATATATAAAAATGTATTGTAGACAGTAGTTTATTTGGTTTATTCAGTAGACTTTGGATACCTTGGTTTTACTTGTTGATATTTCACGACAAACGAAAAACTTTTATACCTATAACTTATCATTTATTATTAGAGTAATATAACATTTCTTTGTGGATTGAGTATATTTTAGTAAGGTGTCCATAAATATTGACTATAAATTAATTTGAAACCTTTTCGAAAGTAATTACTTATTAATTATTATGTTTAAAAACTATATTTCGGTAGTTATCAATAAAAATAAATTAGCTAAATATTATTATAGTATATATTATATAATAGTCAACAAAAATTATTAAATAAACGGCAATAATAGTATACAATGTATTTTATTAAATTAAGATACGTTTGATGTATTTTAATGCACATTTGGCAGCTGCATTTTGAGCTTCTTCCTCTGTTTTTCCAGTACTTAAGCACACCAAAACAGGTGTAGGTGTAAGTGTTGTTATTTCCAAAGACATATAAACTTCATAACTATCTTTTTGATACTGGATGTATGTGGTACCAAAGACTTCTTCATTTGCAAGTTTTGTCAAAAAATCAAAAGCACTCATATTAAGTTCATCCAATGAATTACATTTCTTCAGTTTTTGTACACATTCATTTTTAGATGATAATAATTGGTTAGAGTATAGATTTGTTAGTTTGAAAATATTACACAAATCGATATTTGTCGGTGTTATCATGTCTCCCATAGAGTTATCAGCTGTTTCATGAGTGAAATTTCTACTAGGCGTAGAGGTTTTCTGTTGATTCATATTAATTTGATTAAGCACTAATTGAGCGGCTTGTTTTTTTGCAACTTGCTTGGCATCAGCTAAGCCAGTAGATTTATAGGGCCCAACGGAACATATAACAGAATACAAATACTTTTTGTTTATATTGTCATATTCTTGGTGATATTCATACTTAGGTAGCTCCCTACCACACGCTACGCATATCTCTTGTAATTTACCAATGTAGTTGATAGGCATTTTGGTTTCGTTGCTGTTGATATAGTAGTTTTGGTCCAAAGTCATATTCGCGGTATCATTTATGACTTTATTTATTCTCAAATCGTGCACGGAATCTATCGATTTCTCGCTACTGGCATTCGACGTGCTAGTTCCATTGGTTTTATCTTGATCCATATTAATTTGATTAAACACAATTTGAGCGGTTTGGTTTTTTGCGATTTTCTTTGTTATTCCAGCGCCAATGGATCTATAGGGTCCAATAGAACACGTCGCATAAAACAAACAATTTTTGTTTTTATTGTCATATTCTTGGTGATATTCATATTTAGGCAGCTCCCAACCACGAGCGACGCACATCTCTTGTAGTTTGCCAATATAGTTGATAGGCATACTGATATTGATGCTGTTAACATGGTAGATATGGTCCATAGTTATGTTCTTTGCATCATTTTCGTCTTCACTTTTTGAAAATCTGTATACGGAATCCATCGTTTTTTCGCTTCTAGCATTCGACGTGTTAGTCTTATTGGTTTTATATTGACTTGAATTAATTTGATTTATCGTCAAATAAGCAGCATGATTTTTTGCGGTTTGCTTGGATCTCCTTACGCCTGTGGATTTAAAGGGCCCAGCGGAACATACTACGGTATAAAAATTTTTCTTGTGTTCATTGTCAATATCTAGAAAGTATTCATATTTTGGCAAATTCCAAGCAAGAGTTATACATAACTCTTGTAGTTTACCGATGTAATTGTTGGATTGAATAAATGTAACATTACTCTCTAGACATGATGACTTTGTTGAGTTCAGAAAATAGTTATCTAGTTCAGCGATAGAAGCCAGCTTGTCCAAAAAATTGTTTGCTGCGTCGTTTATTGCTTCATCACTTGACGAACCGCATCCGTAGGTTACGATTTCCCCACATATGGCATTAAACGTAAAGATCTTGTTCGGAAATACACCCGCCGTAGAAACCATATTGTAGTTCACTGATTTACCGTACTTAGCCATAATGTCGTGAAGCCGGGAAACAGCTGGTAAATATCTATTGATGGATTGCAATCTATTGGTTTCGGTTATCGCATCCGTGTGCTGCAGTGGTTCCTGGATTATATTTCTCGAACAACTGTTGCTGCGAGCGGGTCTCATGTCATACGATATTGTACTGTCGTAAACGGTGCAATTTTTTCCGACAGGCGTGGGATTCATAAGTAGGCGAAAGAGAAACTTATCGTTAACGTTTAGTAAAGCGAAGTCTATGTGTCGCAAATTACCGCCTTCGGCGATATTCTCATTAAAGTCAATTAACTTTGCAGATATGATTTAGCTGCATTTTTACGCATAACCATTGATGATACTGAAACAAAATATTGGTAAATGAAATAGACGATAATAAATGTACGTTTTAAGATTATTATTGTTTAAGAATAAATTGTAGATAAAAACGTATGCAATGAAATACACAATCAATCGTTTTTTGGACAAAACCTATGCACGTAATGTTACTGTAGAAACAAGAGTATATATTATATTACCTATAATATAACGGTTGCGTTTGATTATTATGATAACGTGATCTGTCCGACCGGCTGCAGGTAAATGTGAAATATAATATAAAATATTATTATTGTGATTACTAGTGATGTGGATTTTACACATTACTACTGAATAAGTGTGTAGTCATTCGTTGTCGATATTATCGTATACTACAAACCATAGTTTACAAATATTTAATAATATTCGTGCATATAGTGGGTTGGGTTGGTCTGGTTGAAAATATAGTGGGCGAAAGTCTAGTGATCGGAATGTTATGTAATTGAAATATATTGCAGTAGATAAACATAAATTTTGAGCCAAAAATAATATAATAATAAAAAAATTAAAAAACCATACAAATAAAAAATGTTGTTTTAAAAAAAAAATTAACTAATTTATTATTAAGTAAAATAAAAATGTAGTAAAATATTAAAATAATTAGATAAGTATATTTATAAAATTATATGAGTAATTAAAATTTAAAATTTTGAGCTATTCTTCCGAGTACTCTAATAAATCATAACCAGCTAGATCAGCTAAGATCTAAGTCTTTGTTGCACTTTTTTTAAGCGTATATTGTAGAATTATATAGGTACTTGATGATATTTACAATTTTCATATGTCGTAATAATAGTAAGTTTTCATTTTTTTAAATTAAAAATAATTCATCTTTTAGTATTTGGCACATCGTTAGGGCTAGACTTATTTCATTAATAAATGTTTGTTTTTTGTAGGTTTCAATATAGCGTTTTTGACGTTTTACTAATTGTAGAATTGCATTTTTATTCACTTGCAAGGCTACAATTGTTGAACACTCGTTAATAGATTTCTGATAAATCTGTAATGGTTGATCTTCACTTGAACTTGCAATTATTTTAATTTTATTTTTCTTACTTTCAAGCCTATAGATTCGGGAGAATGACAGTGTTGATCTGGAAAAAACATTAAATTTTTATTTAGTTCGTGTTTTTTTTTTTTTTTATTTGTTTCAAAAGTTTGAATTTTGCACCACACTTATTAATACAAATTTAACAAAATACATGTTTCCATCAATTTTATGTACCATATCTCTTTATATATGAAATTATTTATATTTAATAATATTTCTTCATAAGTGCTAGGAAAAATATCAATATTCATAATAAAATATAAAAACTTTATTAAACTAACGTAAAAAAAAAACACTATACGTATACTGAACCAAATGACTAGAACCGATACTGAATTGTCGATAAACATAGTAAAGTACCTACTACGATAATCCTACATACGGGCTACATCTAAAAAAATGGGCGATTGTAAACTCTCCCGATGTTTAAAAATCGGGAGAGTTTACCACCGCCCGTTATAGTCATTATAGATTCCAGATTAGTTTATCTAATATTTTTTTGGGCGGTGGTAAACTCTCTTCTTCGACCGAAAACCCTACTTAGCCACAAAACATTTCGACCATATTAATAAAATATTCGATCGTTTTTCAACTATAAAACGATTCGATCACATGATATTTCGATCATATTTTAACGATCACTAAATCTTTCACCAAATTATTTGCACCGCATATCGATACTACTGTACCGTAAGTTTGTTCTTTGGTACTACTTTGCTTCTATTTAAGCAAAAATGTAAAGAGCATCTAATTAAGGTAAATCTTTCAGCGATATGTAGCCATTGACATATTTAGGAATGGGGTTCCTGGCGGTATTTCATTAAAATGTTAATGCTGTATTTTAATTTCATGTTATTGCGTGATACAGACGTGTGAAAGCGTATTCGCCATAATGACTTCGTGTGTTATGGTTGTTAAAAAGTCGATTATTTCTATAAAATACGTTCTAGATAATTTAAACGAAATTTGTAGAATAATAAAAATTAACAGTTTAAAACAATAATTATTACGATAAAGCAATAACTTACACGGCGTAAAATTACTAGTTTTCATAATCAATTATTAATTATTCCATAGAAGATTTTGTTTAAATATTTTTCAAAGAATTTTAGTATTTTTTTATTGACATTGTAAATAACAAATTCCTTAATATAATAATTAAAATATATTCCACAGTTATATACATATTATATATGTAAAAGTTTATATTTATTTGTTGAACATTTCTTAAAAAGGATGTCTCAGATGTCTGTGCATTATTTATTTTCTCTCACTGACACATGCTCAATATAGAAAATTTGAGTTCAGCAAAACCAACCTTATGATGTTGTTATACAATTAGTCACTTAGAGTAAATCGACTTGTTATCAAACATAAATTTAAGAATATTATCCATTTTTTACAATGTTTCAGTTTATATACAAGGTATGAGTACGTAAATAATTAGAATTTTAAAATGCTTAAATATCTCACTTTTATATTAAGATATTAAGAATAAAGTTTGTATTAACACTAATAATATTATTAATTTTAAGTTTGATAACAGGTCAATTCACTCTTAGTATTAGAATAGGTATTATAGATAAAAGTACAAAGTGTTACCTTCAATAAATATTGTACACTTTTACCATCAGGCAGCCTCTACATGAGGCAGTTGGCCTAGGATGGCAAATTAAATAACACAGAGGTATAATTTACTTCAAAACAGAGATCGAGTGACCAATATTGTGATACGTACAATCAGTATTTACGCACCGTTATGCTACAAATATATATATATATATATATATATATAATAAAGAAACGTAAAAAATACAATACAAATTATAATAATAATAAACAAAAGAGAGGCGCCACAAATATAAAAATAATGAATAAGAAGTTAACTAATATACAAATAAGTAATGATTACTTTACGTGATTGTTATCACTGATATCACGTATCACTGATATCGTCCGGATTGCCCATAATGTTATCTTATGGTCTACCGCTCCGCCGACTGGGTTTCGTGCAGTGTAACCACTGGAGACTAGTTACACTCAGTCATTGGGCGGGGCTGATAATAATGATAAGACCGGGTGCCGAGTGCCAGTTTCTTTATCTCAAAATGTATGTATTTACTAATTTCGTAATTTTTCGTAATAAAAGGAAATAATAATATTAAAGTGTGCAAGATCGACAGTGACGTCCCACACGATAACACAACGAAATCGCAGGCAGTTCAACGATTTGACGCGTTAGGACAAGTGTTCACGATCGTCGATTATCAACTTCACAAAACGGCTGGTACGGCAAATAGCCATAATACCTAACGTATACACGTGCGACGTCTCATATAAAAGTATATGACGGTTGCGAAAAAAGTCTCGCGCGAAAGTGTAACAACCTAAAGGTCAGAGCCCTAGCTCACGAGCATTAAACAAAACGACACACACGGCCAATAGCGAAAACGCACACACGCGTGAGAATATTACTTTCCTATTTTACACACAGCTGTTAACATAATATGCCGACGAGCTTAACGCGTACAAAGGTCGCTGTGCTCGGTCTTGAAATATCGCAATGTAACGGTTAGCATATTATATTGAATCTTGAACAAATGTATAATTAATTATAGTTGGTTAATTTTAATGCAAATTTAGTAAAGTTATTATTATTGCTTGTTTTTATAAACTTAGTGTTGATTTATTTTTGTAGAAGACCGCTCCTGAAATAGTAAAAAATATTATGACCCAAAGCGCCAAATCTTTTAAAATATCTACGATGGAGCGTATATGTATGGAGACCACAAAAATGGAAATTATATTTAATGCTATTGTACGGATGTGGTGTGTTTTTAACTATCATGAGCCTACGAGACTGCAAATAACGATCCGATAGTATTATTAAACGATTTATTTTATTTACATTTAAAACAGTAAGTGTCTCCGATCGTATTTTATTCAACATACATTTTTGATGTTTTTAGAAAAAATATTTTAGGGGTTATATATCACTTGCATCATTCCTCGTTGAAACACTACTGATCCGACAAATCACGTAACAAGGAGTAAATTTATCCTACCAGTCAACATAAATTATCAATTTGTTGATAATGGAAAAGAGCCCTTGAAAAGTGATACCTACCTACAACTAATAACCTTTCATAATGTTAAAAGGTGGAAATAAACATAAATAATAAGTGAATATTGTCCATTGACTTTAAAAATGATTTATTATTGTTGCGGTATAAGAAGGAAATAAGAAAAAAATTCATAAATGCTTAAAAATAAATCGAAAAAAACAATACCATTTAGTTTAATAGTCATTTAGACAAAATAGTACACGATGAATAATTAATAATAGTAAAAAGTATAATATTAGTATCATCAGTTATAAGTACATGAAATAAATAAATAATAAATTAAACCACGTGAGGGTGGCTAGTGTTATTGCTTTTGGTTTGAATACGCCATGTGGTGAGCAGCGTCGTCGAGTTGCATGCTCCGGCCGTGATGAGATGGCGACTCAGTTTCGTGACCACCTCCCTGTTGTGGCTGCATAAGTTTCTTGAGCACCATAATACCGGATAGTACCAATGCGATTTTGCTTAGCAACAGCGCCTTGACTGCGATTAAAGCGATGATTTTTAATGCCATCGGTCCCATTACAGCGGCAGCCGTCATACCGGCCATCATCATAGCTTGTTGCATGGCTTTGTCCTTCTTTTTGCGACCTATATTACGATAAATTAAAACGAACCCTCCGTTATTATTGCGTTGTAAGGAAAACATGTATTACGATGATATATTATAAGCATTGTAGGACCTCATTAAGATTCCTGTTTTCCACAAGTTAAAACGAACAAAGAAAGAACGTACAGAGACGACTTTCGTATAATAATAATATTATGTACATTTTTAATTATGCGTCATAAATGATTAACGAAAACTGAAATCTAGCTATCTAACGCACTAGCTGTCTATCGAAATCCACGGCCAATGGCCATGGTCATGGTCTCGGTCAAAAGACCGCATATTACAGTGAAACGTAGCCCGTAAGTAAGTATATAGGTGATGCAAAGTAAATATAATTTACCCTGTTATCCTCGCAGTTTTTAATTAATGCTTTAATAATATACTTATCGAATATTGTGGGGTTTTATCTATTTTTTTTAAACATTTCCTTACAAATAATAAACATCTAGTGGACATAAAATACTGTAAATTTAAATTAAATGTAGATAGATACATTATTTTTTAAAAGTAATGAAAATTGAATACATGATATATTGATTAAAGCAACATAAGATTATTATTCAATGAAATAATGCTAAAAATTAACAAAACAAAACATTATTTAGTGCTTTAAATTGTAGTTATTTTTTAAACGAAGTTTTATTTTGGAAAAATAGAATTGAAAACAAAATTGAAATATTTTTTATTTTTTCTTCAATGTTAACTATATAAAAAAAATTAAGTTGTGACATTGAGTACGTATTTATATCGGTTCTTCGATAAAACAATAAACTAATAACAATATTGAAAAAGAATAGTTAATTTGTCAAGCATTTTGTATCTCACTGTTATATTTGTAAAATATTAAGTTTAGTATTTTATAAGACACGTTCCCTCCCTCCCAAAGATCACTGCCTCTTCTCATGAGATTATTGTGCCACAATGAACCCCTATCACTGCAGTTTACTATTTAATGTGTGTCTGAAAAGATTGAATTGCGCGCATAACCCTTCGATAATGATTAATTTTATTAATATGTGAATACAAGCGTTGGAAAAAATACGCGCTCTGGAGGTACACACATATTGACATATCTGATATTACACACAGTATTTATATAGGTATGATGATGAGTCGCGGTCCGTCGATCTCGGTATTGACGTACTCGTGCGTTAATAAAACCGCGAGTATGACAGCACAGACTAATAAATGGTTAGGTTAGAATGGAACGGCTATATTTTATCCATCTGAACACGTACTTGCCATACGATAATAGTTATTTAATAACGCACGTCCATGTTAATAGTGCGCGCTAATATGTCAATAATATGTACCAAATAATAATAATAATAATAATAATAATAATGCATTGTCGCCGTGTAAGACTGTACCATGCGGATATATTATCGCCTGTACGCATGTAAGTGACTCGATTTCTAGACGGAACCGCATGAAATGTGGTAAATCGAAATTCAAGTATTTTATCAATTTGGCTAAACCGTCGGACGAACGACTATTTTGACTTAGTCGATTTATATACACACACACATGTGTGTGTTTCTAGAACTTTCAACAAATCGGAGGGGCGTTTAACATCCCCTAGGACCCCTGTAATTCACAGCCATTCTAATCGAAATCGATGTATTTTGACGATCGCGGGAAACGTGGTGTACGAAATGCAACGGAAAACGCCGTGTGCTATAGCCTATAGCCCTACTCGCTTAAATATACTATTCACTATAGCACCGTGTGACCGGTGTTCAGAATTTTCTCGTTATCCCTCAAATAATTCAACTCGCAGGTATATTGTTTATAATTAAAACACGATACAATTCGCCATTTTCAACTAGGCATATTTTATTTATTATGGTACCTAACTGGTAACGTCATGTGTTAACCACCTGTACAGCTATACCTTAAGTTTAAATAGAACGTGGTGATAGTGAAATGGTGATTCTAAGACGGGTTTCCACACTATCACCGTGTCGTCGTGTTCCGTACGTTTAGTATATTATGTACCTGTTCCTATATCACTGACGGCTAATTAAACGTTGGTTTTACGCGTTATCAACAAGGTAAAAATATTAAATTCGACTCTAAACGCGACACCGTTGCAAAAATGCGGGAAACCCGTCTCGAACGACTTAAATATTTTTTTCGCGCGATGTACGTTTCGACGTTTTTAGCTTAAATCGCGTTCGCTCACCTTCTTGGCCGGCTCCGTCCAGCACGATGGTCCTGGTGGACATGAGACTGTCCATGCGGTTGGCGAGCATGTCGTCCAGCAGGGCGTTCTTGGCGTCCGCGTCCGGGGCAGCGTCCAAGGCGGCGCGGTCGGCCCGTTCGGCCTGCGGGTCGACGGCCTGCAGCGACTTGCCGGCCCGGGCGGCGAGCGTCACGCCGTCCGCTAGGGTCACGGCGGGCTTGCTGAGGGCTCGGTCCAAGGCCGTCAGGGCTTTGGACTTGAGGCACACGGTGGCCGGTGTGGTCGTATCGTCGTCGCCGAAGAAACAGTCGTCCAGCACCGACCACAGGACCACGCCGAATCCGTCCTCTTGCCGTTGTTGTTGCGGTGGTTGTTGCGCCGCAGGCACGGAAGCGGCGGAAACGAAAGCGGCCAGCGAGACGCAAGTAAACGAAATCGTGACAAGAGAAAACATTGTTTTTGGTTTTTTTTTTCTCGAATAAAACACTGTAAGTATTATGATAATAATAATAAAAATAAAACAAATTTACTGTCTTTCGTTGGACGAAGACCGTGCGCGACGATTTTTTACGAATACCGCGGTTGTGGTATTTATAATATATAGGTATACAAATAAAACGTACAAATAGTAAAAATATTATTTGGTCACGTGCGGACTCGACAGTCGTCAGTGTAGATGTGATGGTTCTAATCGGACACCGAGAACTTATATACACACTTGTCTATCGTTTGGTCAGAGTACCGTGAAAATAATGGATGAGTTTCAACGGATTCACCGGCGGCTGATGCAGACGTGTATCTAATATCTATACTGTCCCTGTTCGCTCCGCAGCGGGAATATTGCACGCGTTTAACCGTGACCATCCGATACGTTTTCTGGTTTTCACATAGGCATACATATACGTGAACGGACGAGGATTTATATGATGTTATAATAGTCGAGTTATTATCAACAACTGCATAATATTGTATTTTGTTCCAGCACGGTTCGCCATACACTATAACGAAGAATTCATTAAATGTTTCCCTATTTTTCTTTTGACAGTTAAAATGTATAAAAAATATAGTATAATAATATTTTATGATATGTAGGTATCGTTTAAAAATATATAACTGTTATTATATTTGACAAATATAACATTTGTCAATCGATATTCCTGTAGAGGTAGATATAGTAAATCGTATTAATATTCATATGCATTTTAGATGCCGAGCAGAATAGTGAATATATTTTTATTTTCAACTTAATGTGTGTTTTCTGGTAGCTATTTGGAACCAGTTGGTACTTTAGGGGGAGGGTTGAGGGTCAAAAGTAAAGTATTCCAGTATTTTTCTTAATAATTGGTAAAAACAAAAAATAAATAAAGAAAACCGAGAATTTTTACGTCAAACTAGTTTTTGACTAAATTGATTTCTTTATTCTGTTTTAATTTGTTAATAATCGCAGAAATTCAAAACTTTCACTAAATATTTAAATTATTATTATTTCTTATACGTAGTTTAATCTTCAAAAAATTGATTCTTATTGAGTTATTTATAAACATGAGACATTTTTGATTTTTTAGTTTTTTCTGTAAATATTTATAAAAAAATATTTATCGAGTCGAAATTCTTGATAATTTAGTAAAATAAGATCCTACAAACTTATTTTTATTGGAACCAAAATATTTAAAAACGTATAAACACAAATCTATTATAGAGGAATAATTGTTTGAATAAAAAAATTGTGTTTTTATCAATAAATCATCATTACAGTATTAATTTACTATATTAGACTTTAATATATACATTTCTTTTTTTTTTATTAATCGTTCAATGATTCCCACCATGTTATAATAAATATGTTTTGAATTTAATCAAACAGAATTTTAAATATTGATTGATATATTTAAGAATTCGTATTTTACTACCGGACCATAGATAAATTAAATAGTATAAATATATTATTCTTAAACATTCAGTTTCCCATACACTTAAAATTACATAGAATAGCAGCATAACAAAATTGGACGTTTCGTTGTAGAGCACTTTAGTTAAGAAATGTTTGTATAGTCAACGTTAAGATCATCATATGTTTATAGTTAAATGTTTATAAAAAAAAATTGTATATACTTAAAAGAACGTTGTATTAGAAGTTAGAATTTCATTTCTTAGCTAAATTGAACATTTCATAAATTTTTAACTACAAAATAATTTATAATTTTTTTGATGTTGATAGATTTTGTCAAAATTTGAATTTTAAATGCCTATACAAAAAAAAAAAAATTGTACCTACATATAATACTTTTTAAACTGTTATTATTAAAACTGTCAAAGAAACTTGTAAACAATTTTCAAGCATTTCAACCCAACAAAAATTGTTCGTTTATGTGTCATGTTTATGTTTATATGTATAAGTACTCTAAACGCTCATAAAAATTAATTTGAATTTTCAATAAACTTTTGTTTTAGTAGAGTAAACAAACTTTGGAGAAATCTTGTATTAAATTTTCATAATTTAGTTTTCATAAAAAGAAAAGGTAAATGCTCGTATTGCTCAATTTTTTTTTTAAATGCATTCACAACAACTTAAAAGGAACCTTGAATTGAATTTTCAAGATTTTCAATAGAGTGAAAAATTATTTATCGACAATAATTTATTGATTTTTTTAAATTTTTTATTATATTTTTTTGTGATCAACCGGAAAGTATAAGGCAGCAGAAGAATAGTAGAATTTCTCTGATATGTTTGTGACCTCTCATAGACAAAAATTTTTTTTATTTCTAATATGACTTAAATTAAAAAGTATCAAAATAATTTATTTTGGAAACTATAATAAACGCATATTTTAATGAAATTCATGTTTTTCATGAAATAAAACTTATGACCGCGATTATAATTTAAAATTAATACATTTTAATATGCTATAAATAACAAACTAATCTTGGACATTACATGGTATTTATTTCGGTTTTATTATTCTTATGCAGATACGCTAGAATTATTTTGATTTTAGTAATATAAAAATAATTATATCACTTAACGGTTTTCTTAATAATATTGAGTATAAATAACATGATTTATTTCTCACCTTTTTTTTCTATTTCATAAGATGGAAATTTCACATAACTACCCATAATATGTCATAACCGGACAAACTTTGCACCACGACTATTGTCATTTATCATAGTCCAAATATTATAGATTTATGTGAGGTATCTCTTGGCTATAATATCTATTTTGCATTAGTTGTTAAATTTTACAGATTTTACTTTTTATAAACATAATTTCAAGTTGTAAGTAAATTTACTTTAATTAAGATAAAAAAAAAAAACCATGATTATCCAAACTTAAACTTTCACTCGTTTCTAAACAATGAGCAAAATATGAAAAAATGGATTATTCATTCCTATAAATATTTATTATTTACATGTTTTATGTTACATTTTTCTAATCTTGAACAAGTAATGAATATTATTATAGTTAATCATAAATATTATATGACTAGTGATAGTAATATTTTTACTACATTATTATTATTTTTACTATATTTTTAATATATTACTATTATTTTTACTATATTTTTAATATATTTTTTTTGTTGAATTAAGGAAACATTGGTCTCGACTTTTTAAGTTCAAAAGTCTTTGGCAGCAGTATGTGCGTGGTGACCATTTCGAACGTAAACTTAAAAGTAAAAAGTAAAGTGCTAACATTAGTTTCACAGTTCTACAATCTGTTCCTAAAAATACCATAATGTTTTTTCTGAAAGTATTTTTTTCTGTAACATAACATAACATCAATATTTTATTAACAATGTGTGATCTTGTTGATAATTTCAGAATCTTTGGATTATAATTATTTACCAGCCTATGATTTATACTTAGCATATTAGTCGTTGTGAGTGACCATATTATTTATAATTAATGGTATATCTATACAACTATCAATACACGTAGTCATGTCAAAAGTTGTATTATTTTATTATAGTACGATTGGTACGTACGTACTATATGTCTATATACTATATTATATAGTTACGACAGCGTAACACGATAGTATATAATTATAATACGTATAGTAACCGAAAATGTATTATCTTATTAGTTATTACTTATAACTTATTAATCTAAAAAATAAATAAAAATCATTAATCGCATTTGTTATTGTAGTAGGGCCGTAAGGGTAAATTCGGTCTAATATAACCATCATATATGATATATGGAACTAACAATTAGACTTTTAAAATATACTTTCCTCTATCAATTTGTGTTTACATACTTGTTTTGTTTACCAAAATCAGTTAAATAATACGATTTATATCGTAATATTATACAAATAAAATATACGAAAGTTTATTTATTCGTATCATATATAATGACATGAATTGCATGATGCTTACAGGTGATTGCAGTGTTATGGTAAATATAATATCAATGTTTTGGACAAATTCAACACATAAAATATTATGTTTCAGTTTTTTTTTATTCGTTTAGACATCCACAGTAATTACTGTTGAAAAAAAAATCGTTTATTTTATTGGAAATTTACAATTTATACAAGGTACAATAAGCAAATAAGTGGTAATACGATGTGAAACGCTGAAAAAAAGTATTGAGTAGAATACCCAATAATATAATAATAGAAACTCCTGAACATAAGTAGTAATTTAGGAAGAAATACACGTTAATTTTGGTAAACATCGAAAAGATTTCTAGGGTATTCGCATTTCAGGCGTCTGGCTGGATTGTTCGGAAGAGTATTGGAATGAAGTTGAATGGTGTTCTATATTTGATTGTAGGCGTATGTAGTATGTGTTAATTGTTTGCCATATGATAGGTATTTGAAAGTCAGTATGCAAAGTGATATTTGTAACATATCAATAGGGGCTTTAGCGATCATTCAGAGGCAGCTGATGATTTGGAACACTTGAATAGTTCTGGTGTTTGATTGTTTGGCAGTACTTTATTATAGATGGTGATTTCGTATGACCAGATAGGTTATTTATTTAAATTATTATTTTTAACTAAATTTAAAAGACTGCGACTTTAGTTTCCGAAGTTCTACAAAATTATAGTGATTATAGTTTAAATATATTTCTAACCATTTCAAATTGCAATAATACACATTTGAACGCATTGGATTTTATCTCAAAATTTGCGTGTTTTCTTTTTTTTTTTCTCAAAAATTAAGGTGATCATTTAAATTTGTTTTCTCTAAGTTATTTAATTGATTCAAAATTGGTTGTGATTAATATACTTAATCGTATAAAAATTATTGAAATACTTCAATTGTGATGTTAGATTTTTTAGAACAACTGCATAACTTAAGGATTTTAAAATTAAAATTATTTTTTATAAAGATATTTTCTCGTGTTATGTATACGTAAACCTCCTCATCATCATTATTACTTGTTGTGCTTAATTATATAGTTGTATATTTCGTTTAAAATAAATAAAAAAAAGAAAAGATATTTTCTTCTCAAAATCGGTATTCAAAAGAAAAATTATCACTGCTTTCAAATTTTTAATAATGTATGTATTTAATACACCGGCTACCACTGAATGATGAGCGAAGCAAGATGTACTTATGATAAAAATCATTGACCGTACTTAGTTCGTAATACTTTTTTTTTAATTTTTGGTATAAGAACAGAATAAAATTTAAAATAATGTATCTACAATGTATAATTACAAGATAATGACCAATGCTGTTAATGCTCTAATTGAGAACGAACAAAAAAAAAAAAAAATTAGTAGATTATACCATTGCCAAAAATAATTCGAATAATTCTTTTTTTTTTAATTATTTATAAACGTGTACAATTATATAGTTCCATGGTTAAATACTTAAAATATTCGCTGTATGAATACGCATAACCGTTTAAATGAAATGTATAGTAAGTTGCTAAAAATATGATATTTTCTCAAAAACACGTTAGATAGTAATAATTACGTTGTAGAAATTCCCGAATTGAACCTGCGTTTCAATATTTTACTACTTAAATGTATTATGTTACTGAAAGCGAAAAAACATCTGGATTATTTAATAGCAGACCAGGCTTTTCATAAATACAGTATAATCTTTATATTAAAATACACATGTAAAGTATATTCATTGTATGTACTGGTTTTATATGTTTAACAATTTATTTTGTATTTCTCAAGATCAATAAATACTTTTAGATTTCTCCATAACATTTTCTATATTCTATTATAAACATGTCTCCTTTTTAGAATTTTTTGAGAAATTCTGTAGTGTAATAAATTTCAATTAATTTATAGTTTATACTTAAACCAATAATCATTAATAAAATTCACCAACACAAACATTAGGAATCTAGGAAATCGTGAATAGAGATACTGTAAATATTAGTGGGGAGTTTAAATATTTGATAGCATATACCAAAACACCTTTACACCCAACAAACTTGTTAATAAAGTAAAACATTTATGTAATTATAAATATCAATAATTCTTAATGTATCTATGATTTATTTTATTATTACCATAATTTTATTTTAAAACATAGAACAATTAATATTTTAGGATCGTTTTTCTGTGAAAATGTTTTAATTGGTAGACTTAGCCTCTTCAGTTTATTTTAATAGTCTGTTAGTATACCTGGTTTTATTAGCCCTACTTAGTTCTAAATTTAAGTTGGACGTAAAATAAAATTAATAATAAATAAATTAGATAAAATAAAATGAAACAAGTACGATTATAACAAAGTTAAACTTAATTAAATTAAAATTAGTTAAAAATACAAATTACGCGTTAACAAATACCGATATATGATAACTTTTCTATAAGAAAATTTCAAGCGATCTAATCCAGGTTAGATAATCGGTTATAATCATTATTGATTCTGTCTTAAAATTAAAAAATTTTATGTTTACAGTATTATACAAATTTTAGTAACTTGAAAATATTATTTTGAAAACCTGAAAAAAATTTGATAGGATTAAACCTCTCTCCCTCCAATGATAATCATCTACGAAAAGAACCAACAATATAAGCTCAGAATTTAATGAGGGTAATAATATTTATCTACACTATCTAGTATTTATGCAAACGTCTAAAATTCGTAGTAGACAATTATTGTTATAAAAGAAAACGACATTCAGCCGGACCAGTAGGTAATAATAAAGTTTTTTTTTTAACTAGTACCTAGGTACACTATAATGTAGGTTAGTGCTGAAAAGGGCATACGATTTTTGTACGATTTGAAAATGCAAGCCTGAAGTCGTGACCCATATCTACCATGGTATCAGTTTTTATATCTACAAATTGAACGTAGTAATGTTATTCGTTTCATTAAACTTAAATATTCCGTTTTGCATATCATCGTGATGGTTAATTTTTTGTGAAATGAAATCTTATTAACATTAATTTTGTGTGACACGCGTTTTGCAGCTTAGACATATTATTAGATTGTATTATTCAAATGATGGAATAAAATTCAACTGGAAATTATATTTTTACATGTATGTATAGTTTGTACACATATTTTTAGTTTACATATTAATATTAAAAACTAAACGCATGATTTCATTGTAGTATTTGAATTAATTTTATCATTACAGTAAATTTATGATCAAAACTTTAAATCCATCTAATATTCTACAAATACTATTGTTCGAAACGTTGTTTACAAATTGAAATCGTTTAAAGTGTATTTTATTAATTTATGGTTATGTACTATGTGTATTAAATTTGATGTCATTGCCTATAGCCTGTTGAGTATAAACACTATAAACTATATAAGTAAGTATCTATATATATAGTTCATCGCCATCATCATCACTGTCATTACACTTTGTAGAATAAGAAGATATAAAATAATTTATAGTTGTTTATAGACTAAAAGTATCAAAAGATTAGAGAATAATAAAATAATATATGTAGGACGTACCTAGGTACTTAATAGTTAATTTTTCATTTTCGATCCGTGTAATATGACAAGTTTATATAGCACTAGATAATAAGCTATATACATAATATAATACATATATATAAATTACTGTATACTGTATAGTATACATATGTGTATATAATAGTTATTTTAATTATATGATCTGTTTATAAAAAGGTTTATGAACGTACTGGCTGCGACAAATAATAATATTGATACTTATAATGTTATTTATACGTACCTATACATTTTAAGATCATACCAAACCTGAACGATTGTTTATTGTAATCTTGATATGAAACGTGTTACAAACATATTATAAGTAAGTATACCAATCAATATTACGTAATTATAAGTTTTTACGAAATAAACGTCAACAATTTTTCGTGATGATTCCGTAACGAAATTAAAATCGAAACACCATTAGATGTAATTATGACTATATAATATAGGTATCTTAAAATGATTAAAAAAAAAAGCCTACCACTTTTGCTAATAATTGTAGTTTTATATATAATATATAATATATAATATTATATATATTATATATTATGTAATACTGATACATTGAATTACGAAAATAGTCTCCATAAAAAACTACTACCCAATCCAGTTAAAAAATTAATCAAATTTGTTTGCTTGAAATTTAGCAGTTTAGGTAGGTAATCACAAAATATTTTTGGATATTATGTAATAATTCATTGGTATTTTAAAATTTTAAACATAATAAATTCATAAATAATAAAACAAATAGGTATTAAAATAAATTAACGATACAATATTGTCAATATTGAAATATTTTTGTCAGGCTATGAGCATGAAATATAATAATATGATAAACACAATTAATTTAATTAAATATACAAATAATTTAAGAAAATATTTATATATATTTTTTTTTAATATGACTCCTATTACATACTGATAGTAATAGCAACATTTTAACTAAGTAATATTTTACCTTATATATTTTATTTTATTATTCAGAAAGTATAAAAAATATGATTAATTTGTGAATTTTTATACCCCGAATATTTTTCTAAGTTTGTGTAGTAGGTTACACTTAACATATAACTAGGTGTCATTAATTGTAAATACTAATTGTTACAATCAATATACACAGGCTATAATATAAATTGTTTCTTTAAGTGTTCTCATATTATTGTGAATATATATAACTTGATGTTTAGCCAACTGTCAAATTTTAATATACATCACAGAATGCGCTTTGACCATGACCGCCATTGATTGAGACGATTCGTGCCCGACAAAATGCGAGTAAATATTTATACGCAAGGATCATGAGCTGAATTTTTATTTTAATCAGTATCATAAAGCGTTCCGTTTTTGTCCCAACCAACTTCGAACGGGACGTTTTTTGTACCATTTTAATATCGTTGTTACTTTATTATTTTGCTTGTATAGATGTGTGTATAAAAGCAAGACCTGCATAGTTATTATTGAAATCTATAAATAGCTATAACTTACAAGTTATGACCAAATATTTTTGTCTAACAAGCATGAAGTGACAATGAACAGTTGTTAGTGATAAAAAAGAAACGTGTGTTTTATCGGTGTATCATACAGCGTAATATTATGAACTCCCATCATAACAATAGTGACATTTACTGTATTTAATAGGCAATCATATTAAATTAATTTTCAAATTATTATTAAAAATATAAAAACTACTAAAAACATTGACAATTTTTTTAGAGTTGAGCCAAAGTTGTTTTTTATGTATAAATAACATGATCATCCTATTATAGACTACGGCACTTGCCATTATTATGTATTATAATTTATAATATTATAAGATTAGGTTTGGCGAAAGCCAACTATTATTAATACGTTACTAGACGTGTGATAGTGAAACTCGTCTTCAAGAAATAATAATAACAACAAATAATAATTGTACATATTAATGTTATTAGCAATAAAATATTGTAAAATGACCAAATCACTAGAGGATATATTTTTTTTTTAACCGTTTAAAGGCGAAAATAAATGATTAGATATGTCAAATTAAAGACAAAATAATTAAACATTTCAAATTCAAATTCATAGACATTTTGATTTTTTTTTCATTTATCAGATCCATATTTCTATGGTACATTAGTAATAATATTAAAATAATAATTAAAATATTTTTCAAAAGATGAGTGCCAAACTTGAACGAATACAATTATTTTTGTCCATGGCCGGTTTCAACTCGTATAAACAACGTTGCTTGGTTTATAAAATAAAGAATAAATAATAAATTAATAGTAGCACATTATTACACACATAATATAAAAATATAACGTGTCGCAAATCACGATAGTGCGCGTGTCATGACGAGATATCGTTTACTGCGGCTTTTGGTTCGAGTACGCTATATCATGAGCTTCAAGTTGCTGTAAGCTTCGGCCATAATGGTGGGACACCGATTCGGTTTCATGTCCACCCTGTTGCGGCTGCAGTAGCTTCTTGAGTGCTATGATGCCAGACAGCACAAGTGCGAGTTTGCTCAGCAATAGCGCTTTTCCGGCAATCAGCGCCAACATTTTGAAAGCCATTGGACCCATGACTGCCGCAGCCATCATACCGGCCATCATCATTGCCTGTTGCATGGCCTTGTCCTTTTTCTTGCGACCTGTTATGGACACGACAAATCAATTGATTAGGAAAGATAAAATGACCGTCTGTAGGGTGCTATCATCGCTATACCGACCCCCGGATTTGTATTTCATGTTGTTTCTTATATTACATGCATCGCGAAAAGTGTAATTCATCTAATCTGTTCATCGTAATAATATGATAATAGGAATTGAAATATAAAAAATTTGCATATTTTTATGACTCAAATGTTCTGAAAAATCTTTAATTTTGACTATCTTTGAGCAAGTGGTTAAGGGAAAAAATCGAGTCATCCTATAAACCTACCACTTTTAAGAATGTCTAAAGACACCATTAATGACTACCTACTTTAAAAAATAAATTTCAACGGAATCTGATCAATTTTTATTTTTCAAGATCGAATTTTTTTGTTTGTTTTACAAGCACCGGACATAAATTATTGGTATACTCGTACACCGTGTAACGATTCGGCAGCGTGGTGAACTTTTTACCTCGATGAAATCAACAATATTTTGTTCGTACCAGACCCACCATCCTAATATTACTTCTAAAAATAACTCAGTAAACTAGAATCAAATAGACAATTTATGATTAATCTAACCGTATTATATACTACTATTTATATTCGTAGTTATTTTCATACACTGTCCACCACCCCTAAAAATCTTGGGTCACAGCTCTTAAACTTAATATTCTAGCACAACCCGGATTGTTACATAATCAATATGTAGGTACCTATATAATATTATATAAGTCGTAATGGGATGATGTGATTTAATTTGTGAACTGTTACGAGAAACGAACAAATCGCTTTCATACATTTAGTTTACGAACAGTGTGCGGCACTTAAAATAATATCGTATAGGAAATAAATAATTATTATGAACTAATGTCATAAAATTATTAAAACCAATACAATACTACTACCTTAAAACGATCAACAGCATTGATCGTGCCCAATTTAAGGATGGGATGGATTTTAAACATAAAATATCGACTATATTAATGTATAGCTTTGGCGATAATATTACGTCTCGGAGTGAGAAAACGACGTACATAATATTATATTACATTTCGATACGACTGTTTTATAACGGATCGCTATCAGGATATTTTGTACTTTAATATTAAATAAAAATTTTAGGATTCGTCGAAAACGAGTAATAATATTATATTAATACGTAAATATTAATACTATGCTCGTCACTCAAATTTAACAAGCGATCAATTCGAATTAAAAAAAAAATTGCAGAGTCCATGGTGCATATCACGTATGTTCAGTATAAATCTTTATTGATACAATATGTAATAATAAAATTATACACATAGCAGGTTCGGTGCGATAGTATCTACTAACACGGACGTGCCAAACGATGTTCGTTGAAAAACGTACTTACGTCCGTGTGAGCTGCAGCGAATTTTCACAATTCACAATATACGTAAATAATATATAAATACTGCCCGTTTTGAACTCGAATTCGGTAAGTATATATTTATATAACATATTAGTATAAAGGCTTCTAGTTCGCCTCTGATTAGCTTCGACAAACGATTTTTCGCAGATGTTATGTTATATATAATACAAGATGATCTATGTATGTCTTCACACTCATTATTTCGAAAAATTTTAATTTTTATGATGATATTATATTTACATAGTCAATGCAAAAGAGCAACATTTAAAAATTATCATATTTTTAAAATGTTTTATCGTTTTTATTTGTAACGGTTTTTATTTTTTTGAATGGCTGTATATTATTGAAAATATGGACATAGTAGTGAACCAACATTTTGTGGGGTAGCCATGTACTACTCTAATTAAAATTTTAAATACTTATGATGTATTAAAAACTTGTTGGGTGTTGTATTATATAATAATTTGATATTTATGTATTAGAAATTGAAACATTCCAAAAAATATTCTGCTTCGAGGTATGAAACAAAAAAATCTATGTATTCAAAAAAATAATATACTCGTAATTTTCGAAATCATTGTTGTTTTGCAATGACCTATCAAATTAAATTATCACAAATATTTTCGAAAATTAACTTTTAATTAACTTTTCATAAATATAATGGTAACACGTAAAAACGGGATTGCGTCTTGTGTCTCAGGCCTCAGCATTGCTTTTTGGGACGGATTTTTTTCCATAAACACACGAGTCTGGTGGAATTTTCGAAAACGATTGTCTAACCATTAATTGGCCCACCCGTCGTTTCTTATAAACAGAATTATTATCGACCACGAGCGGGGCACATCCAAGTTCGGAGTGATCACAAAGCCATATCATAACGATTTAACAACATCGCATGGGCGATGACGTAATACGCGCGTCGAATTCGCTCACCTTCTTGGCCAGCACCGTCCAGCACGATGGTCCTGGTGGACATGAGCCTGTCCATGCGGCTGGCGAGCATGTCGTCCAGCAGGGCGTTCTTGGCGTCCGCGTCCGGGGCAGCGTCCAGGGCTGCGCGGTCGGCGTCGTTCGGCCTGCGGGCGACGGCTCGCGCGACTTGCCGGCCCGGGCGTGAGCGTCGCCGCCGTCCGCGACGGTGATCGCGGGCTTGCCGAGGCTCGGTCCAGGGCGTCAGGGCTTTGGACTTGAGGCACACGGTGGCCGGTTCGGTCGCATCGCCGTCGCCGAAACAGTCGTCCAGCACCGACCACAAGACCGTGCCGAATCCGCCGGACGCCGCCGCGCCGTCCTCTTGTCGCTGATGTTGCGGTTGCTGTTGACGGTGATGTTGTTGTTCGACGGGCACGGAAGCCGCGAGACCGATAACGGCCAGGGCTACGCAAACGGACGGCAGCGCGACGGACGGAGACATGTTGACGGTGTTATTGCGTGTTACGTGTGGTGTATTGCGGTTCGATGCGGTCCTGTGCAGCTATACTGTTGCTCGTGCGCCGTGTACGGACTAGACCGTCGCCGGTGTGGATGTGATGGTTCCGGCCAGGTGGCCGGGACCTTAAATAGGCACGTGCCTGGCGTGACGACGCGGATCGCGTACGCGGCGCTTGCGTAGGTCTTGCCTCCCATCGTCCGCCGCGCGTATATACCTGTACGGCCGACGAGCACCGCCGTGAAATATTGACGGTTTTCGGGTGCTGGTCGTGCAGCGGCCGCGATGGCGATCGTGGGGGGGGGAGGGGGAGCGGGAAGGGAGGTCGTCGGGGCGGGACAGTCGGGCGCCTCCGCCGCCGTGCGTCCCTTCCGCGGTCGGACGATCCACCTCGCGAGTTGACCAACTGACATAGTAAACAGGTGAAACCGTTTTCCAGCGGCTGACGACCGCTCCCTTCGACCGCCGCGCGAGCCGTCCGCGCGCGCCCTCTAATTGCGTTTCGAGTTATCAGACCGTGTATCGCCCGTGCGTCCGCAATGCGTGCATTATTATAATATTTTCTTATTATTATTGTTATTATTATGCGTATATCATATTATTCTATTCGTCATTTACTATAAACGCACCGGAAATACGTATGCGCGCGTGCTAGCTAAGTATAATGTTATTATAATGGCGTCTCGGAACGACTCACTTTCATCGAGAACCCATCCATTTTATCTGTTTGCTAGCTTTTTCAAAAACTAGTAACGTTTTTTTCGAAAACAATCACAATAACCAGGGTCGTTAAAATGAGAAAAATTTCTTTTAAATACATAATATATACGTATTATATATAGATTTATTCGTCGTCATCATTTCTTTGGATTTTTACTAATTTTAATCTCTTATCCCGGAGCAGAATATTATACACTGAGAATTACAATATTTAAAAATCAAATTTTGGACGAGTACTTGGTTAATTATAAATTATTGTTTTGAAGTATTAAGAGTTTAGATGAGCGCAGTGGAGGGACCAACATTTTGCTGAGGATATCCAATGCCACTCCATTCCGTTCAGTTAAACTTTAAGTTCTTAAAAACTACTCATCCAAAATCCAAAATTTACATTCATAGAAAAACTCCAAAATATATTCCGTTTTGAAATAATAAATTTAAAATGATATTGTAAACACATTGTGTTTTCATTCATTTATTCAAAAAAATATTTTAATTCTTTAAAAAAAATATTGTCTTAACGATTTAAAATTATGTGGAAAACATATTGAATCCGACTTTTTTTGGTTTTTTATTTTGGGAGAGGGCTTTCAGTATATTACGTCTATTTATCATGCGCATGCATAGCGTAAGTACAGCTTATATATTTTTATTAATAGTTATACAACACCAATTTTTGATAAGTTCCTATTTTCTATCATATTTTACAGCTAGTTACATCTAATTCATTTTGTCATTACAACATTTATATTAGGACTAATGGTTATTAAATGAGAATTAGTCGAAAGAGAGCCGTATTGAGTCAATCATAATTCATGTTTTTTGTTTATTTTGAATAACATTGAAAATCGGACAATACATAACTTTTCTATAGTTTGAATTCTAGTTATTATTGTTTCTTTATACTTTTGATTGTAAAAGATATTATTTATTATAAATTATAGATATATTTAAAAAAATAAGTGTCTGCAAACAAACTACTATGAAAGAATTTAAATAAGCTTAAGTACTTGTAAATTGATTTTCCTTTAATTAGTGAACTCGTAATATACTATTACAATAAGAAACTTTAATTCTTTTGTTTTGTACACAACATTTAAAGTACGCTATTAATTAAGTATAGTAATATTCTTAAAGAGTCTAATAAACTTATTTTTAATATTGAGTAGTCACCATCAATGGCTTCACGCATGCCAAAATAGCGTACTACACTTACAGAATTTAGAATACATAAATATTGAAATATATTCTCTTGCAATCCATACGGTATAAAAAATTAAGATATAAATAAATTAAATATTTGTTATTTATATGTGATTTATACCTATAGGTGGGCTTAAAACATTTTTGTAGATCCAACCACAAGTAATGTAAGAATCGGTTTTTAATCCACTACACTAGTGCCACTACAGTGCGGGAATGTATCATAAATAAAATTATTGTTCAGAAAGTATCTTAAAGTTAAGTTTATAAGAATTGATAGAAGACCAATAACGAAGTTAGTGAATGTGTACAAAAAGATGATAAAATTACAATAGTGGTAAGTTAGTATAAGCATGTACTTTTAATGGTAGGTATAAGTGTAGATCGAATCATAAGTTTTTTAATGAATGCGTTTTACTATGGGATAATATACTAATATAATAATGTATAAATATAATTACTAAGTTAAATTAGGGAGTGCATTAAACAATGTGCATATAGATAACATTTATTGATATAAAAAATTAAAAGAGGTAACCTGCCTACATAAAAATTTTAAAAAGGGGAAAAAGGTAACTACTTATGTTGTAATTTGTACAATAGTATATGTCTAATGTAGTGTCACTTAATTGAAAAAATCACAGTCGTGTAATGGATGTGTTAAATCATGTTTAATTCAATTTTAAACCATTGAATATACCAAATATACCAGATTCACAGTAAAAACAATCTTTAATCAGCCTATATAATTGTGATAACTATAAATTTATTTCATGAGATATTCTTACTGTTATTATATCATAATAGTACTTATTTATATTCATATAATATTATATGTTGTAAATTATTATTAATTTTTGAGTGAACAATGAATTATTATAGAACGATATTGATAAATTCCTTGTATAAAATATAAATAGGTAATAGCTTAAAAAAAATTTAAATATTTTTAAAATGCCATTGTTTGTATAAAATAAAATATTTTACGTTACGCGTTTTCAAATCGACATGAGTAATATTTTTGAATCACAACAAAATAACTAAAAAATTTTTTTTTTTTAATTTTAATTTTAATATGAGATAATTAATACGAGTTTAGTATATATTTATAATTATATGGATCAGAAGTTATAGGAACTAAAATAGGCAAAATATGCACAGATAACTTGTTTATATGCAAAAAAAAATTTTCAGAATACTGAATAAAAACAATTTAATTTTGTTAAGAATACACATAAAAAGTGGAAAAATAAATTTATAGTTTGTATTTAATAAATATGACGAAAAACTGGTTGGTGTTCTAACATATTTTAAATTGGAGAAATATTTTAAAAAATACTGTAAAATGTCTATTGTGCACAATAAATGTACTAACGAATAAACAGTAAATATATTTACGATAAGTTAAGTTGATAGTTTATCGAATATAAGATAATATTTCGGCATATTCATGCGAGGTAGATTAAATGTACATATAGCACCGTTATCGTTAAATTAATATTCGACTGTGACAATGAAAAAAAAATACCTACGTAAAATAATATTGAGTTTCATATTCAATAATATTTAAAATACAAAGTTTAAAAATAAAATCAATTTTTTTAGATAATATTAAATATGCTTAAGTGTGTAAAAAAATCAATGCAATATGCACTTCTTCCATAAAATTAACGATATATTCAAAATATACATTTTAATTTTTTGATTCTTAAACTTACCATCGTAAAGTTTGGATTTCTAGTTTAGTCTATTATAAATTGAGAGAATATAAAAATATATGTAACTCCTAGAAATTCCGAGCCTTACTCATAAATTCGTAAACTCGTAACTAATGAGAAACCTTGTGTTAAATTTTTAAGCGTAGTTATAAAAATTGAAACATTTATTCATTTTTACTTTCAAATTAATTTGATGAAATTGACAAAATACAAAATTGAATTTCAAAAATCGTTCTTTTGTTATTGCAATTTTTATAAGAATAACTCTTTTGTAATTTTATATATAAAATTTTCAAGCTTAAACAGTTTTATATAGCTAAGTTAAACATCACAAAAGTCTTTAATATTTTGATTTTTATTCAACAAGCATGACTATGTTATTGTCAAAATGACTAGGTTATAAATTTTAATGTCACTTAACACACAAAATATGTAATATATATGTATATTATATGCACTATATATTATATATTATATAATAATAGATACGTCTTCTTATTTAAATGTTCATTTATACATATTTTATCGTTAATTTTGTTAATAATGTAATAAATATATTGTTAAATTTGATTACCTAACTTTTATATTATTTTTAAAATTATTTAGTGTAGTTGTAAATCATTACATTATATAAAGATATCCAAATTGTATAAAACTTTACACATATTAATAAATTCATTGTTTCAGAATATTATTGTGAAATTTATCATTTAATTCATTTAATATGATAAACATTTAACTATTAAAGATTATACGCGAACTAGATTAAAATTAATAATTTTATATGTAAATTATTCTGTAATTTAATTTTTTATAACAATTTTATAACATATTTCATATCAAAAAGTACCTACCTATAACATTTTCAAATTCTTAACGTTGATTTTGAAAATCCACCGATTTATAACGGCTTAACCAGTAATTATTTAAATTTAAATAATAATTAGACTAATAATTATAAAATACCAACATTTAAAACGTATTCCGTTTCTTGTAAACCATAATTATACAAACACTTTTTTTTTTAATCTTGTTTACATACGTTTGATACAAGTAGATAACTTAGCAGATGTATTAATTATATATGTGTATTGTACTCTACAATATTAGATTGAACCGTTTTGGGACATGTGAAATGTGAGTTATGATTATAAAAAATAAAACATTTCGGGTTGGTATAATTATAACGAGAGAAAGTTTAAATGTAAAAGTATAAAATAAAATAAGGAAAGTAGTTTTGAATATAAATATAATAATATGGCTAGTTCTAAGTAGAATGATTCTACAGAGAACTAGCCACATTAATGACAATACATTATTATAAAATAATATATGATTATATGGAGTCAGTTTATCATTCAACAGCCAATTTTAAAAGAATACACGGTAGACGAACATTATAGTTTAGCTCAAATATTTACTATATTATATTATCACTCTCAAAATTTCTCACACTATATAGTCATGTAGATGTCACAAAATATTACATTGTTGGTCGTCAAAAATGTAAATGAATTATATTTTATAGTTCTCATATAGACTAATAACTAATAACTAATAAGTACCTATACTACGTGTAAGTAAAAATATCTATTATTAACAACTATTATATATAAGGTAGGTATATAATTATTTTAGTAGTCAATATCCCATAACGTATGTCGTATAACCCATAGATATATCATTATAATATTAGTATAAAAACTGCGTGTCTTCTATATCCTGCTGTTTAGGTTTTAAAGAGAATTATTAAAAAGAAATGTCATTATCAAAGTATATGATGGGATCTAAAGTATATGCTATCTTTTTCTAAAAATGTCATTATCTTTGTTGTTGATTTTTTTTTTTTTGTTGCTATTAATGAGTGGTTAAAACATGTTATTTGGGCTCAAAATCATGATACGTTTATACAATATAGAATATACACTAAAATAAATAAATATATAGATTTTTTTTAAATAAAGTACACATATATACATTTTGTATGTGTTTTATTTTTCATATTAGAAATCATATTAACTCGTATGTTATTAATATTAATAAAAATAAAAAGCTATAAAATGAAGCCGAAAACATGTTAATATGTCGATGATGTTGCGCATACAAACTTTAATAATGTAAATCTAAAAATTTCGCGTACTTCCCTTACTGTGAACTGGACTATGACAATACTTATAGTAAATAAAATTAAAATCTATCTGAAATTTCCAAAAAAATTTTAATATTTCTTATTTGTCTTACGCCTAGACCATGATCAGTCGTTTGTCAAGTATGGTACGATATAGTCGATAGCTAGTGCATATACGAAACTTTTACTAACTGATTAACTAACTATTTTAAGCGTCTATACTTTTTACGTTTTTGTTATGTATTCAATTGTATTTTAATTGAAATAGTAACAACATATGTAGTAAGGACTAAGGATTAAGAATAAAAAACATTTTAGTATAGTTTTTTAAATTTTTAAAATATCGGGAAAATTTTTGTTTCAGAATTAACGAAAAATATGATTTTTTTTTCGTATTAGGCGTTAACGTTTGGTGGCAACTTTTCTTGCGTTATGCATTGTGATTTGTGCTACAGCGTAAATACAATAAATAAAATTAATAGCGCGTGCAGCACGATGCCAGTCGATTGCAACGTGTAGCACATACATGCATACATGAACTGCACCCATGCACCCAAACGACCTTTTTTTTTTATTTATAGTTTATACTGAACTTGGATTATTAACTGGGTTAAATTGATATAATGTAAATTGTGCCTTTTTTCTTGTTGTTGGTAAAAAATTTAATTTCAAACTCTATCTGAAACAAATATTTTAAAATTGAAAATTGAAAAATTAGAATTTACATACATTTTTAATTTAGACAAAATCCAGTTTATATATGTATGACTTTGTTTCTACTTGTACTTGGGGGTGTTGTTTATGATCCTTTAACTACACAAACAGTTTAAATTTGGACAGTTTGAACTAGTTATAAGTAAATAGTAATAACCTTAAAATTAAGAAATATTTTAAAAAACAATAATGGTTTTAAAATTTTTATAAATATTTTTAGTATTTTTAATGGAATACTTTTTTGAGAAACAATCTATTAGAACTTAATATCAAGCTAATAATTAGCTTGATAGTAATTATTAATATACATTGTAACTACGTATACATGTTAGTATATTTTTAATTATATAGAATAAAAAATATAATTTTCTAACTATAAATCATTAATGTTAAAATACATGCATTTTTTTTTTTTTTTTTTTGAATTAATACATACATTGTATATTGTATTTTATTATTTTTTTTTATTTTATTAAAATATAAATTTAATAAATAGAAAATTTTTATTCGAATTTTAGTTTTATTTATGATGCCTATTTTAAAGATATTTTATCTTTTAGTGCAATATTAAAATAATTTTAATAATAATTGTTTATAGCCGATGTATGTAAGAATTGTATATAACCTATTAACAACTTTAAATTTAGTTTTTTCGTACACTGTGCCTAATGTTTATATATTGAACAATTAACTATTTTCTCTTATATTATTCTTATTACATTACGTTAAATATCGTTTGATAACTGAATGTATTTTTCTTATAACTTATTTTTTTTTTTTTAGTATCTTTCTGACTCTACATGTGGTGTTGTGTGTATGCGTTGTTAGTCGGAATTTTAGTCGCACTCGTCCGTCGGCCACTGTCGTCCACTATCGGGAAAATCTGTCGGAAGGGTGGTAAACGAGCGGTAAGGGATGCGTCTATCGCGCCCACGACTTACGGCAATCATCGTTTAGCCGCCGACTTGGAAGGGAGCGATGAAAGAAACGTCAACGGCGGCAGTCGCTTCAAAGTCCGGTAAACGTGACGTCGAAATGGTAGCGGACGGGATATCGGACACAGCGGATAGGAGGAAGTCAACTTCGGGTTGTCGTCGGAGGATTGTAGCGTCGGCGGCGGTTGCATCGTCGCACGGTGGACAATCGCGTACCGCGATGACAGTCCTGTCCATGGTGATGGTCGCCTGTGCCGTGGCGGCTGTCGACTTGCAACACGTGGCCATCGTTTGCCAACACTGGCTATTAGCGATGTTTCAGTCGGCTGCCGATCAACAGGTAGGCGTCAATGATCTGTGTGGTGTAATAATAATAAATAAATAGGTGTACCCCGTCGATTAAAAAAATTGTAAAAATAGAAATAAATTACACAACTACTCCCTCTATGATAAAAATAAAAAACACAAATATTAAAAAAAATATTTATTCCGATATTATTTGCATTCCTTACATAGTTATTAGTTAGTTATACGTACAAAGTTTTTTTACGATAGTTTAATTATTTCTCCGTTAGTTGCGCGATTATTAGGTTTTAATCGTTTGGTTCGAAACAATATTTACATAATTTAGTGGGTATAATCAACATAGGTGCTTTGCTACCCATGCCTAATTCTTAATACGTTAACTGTTTTTACGACAAAAAAAGTGATACTATCAAATGTGTAACACGTAAATTATACAGTCAAAATTGTGGCATATTATGTAAGCATTTATAAATTACAATTTGTATAATTATCGATATTAGAGACTCAAGGTTCCCAGAGTCCCAGTAATAATTTAAAATTGTAAAATTTGATTACAAATTTAGCCATATAGAATTAGATTTTGAATAATAATATGAACAGTTTTGGCAGTTTTCTTGGTATACCAAATTTCAATGATTTATGAGAATGATATTTTTTCATATTATTCTATTGAATTTTTAATCGACTTTTGCTTAAAACAGGAAAATGCATGGATTTTTTTCAAAAATGATCAAGTTCTCTTATAGTAAATAATTTATACTGTAGTTAACCATTAAAACAATAAGCTATTTCAAAGATAGATATTTGTTTTGTCTGTTTTTAATTTTATATTGTTCTTGATGTTTTAAATTAGAACACAGAAACCTTCAATTAGGTATTTTAAATCACTGACAAAATATCACCACTAAAATATCGCAACTGAAATATCGTATGATATAAAATATAGCAATAATTTAGTTAGAAATAAATAATATTAATTATTGATTGATATTTTATAACAGATATAAATAATTTTATATAATTCAAATTTCAATGTATATATAATATTGTTATATAAATATATTATAGTAAAATTGATAAAAATATGTATAATTTAATAAAATTGATAAAAGTATTAAAAAAAAAAATAATAAAATATGTATTATATATATTAAATGAAATACCTTGAAGATGATCTTCAAGCTCTCGATTATGATAATCTACTATTACTTTCTTTACTCGATCAGCCCAACTGACTGTCTTAATATTGGAATTATTGATATTAGATTTAACAGATACAATAATAATTTACGGTGGTATTATTTCTTTACAATTTATTGGTTTCACGTCTTTCGCGACATTTTTGTTGCGATATTTTGTCAGGGTACCAATTATTTCTTACGTTAAAACATAACGATAAAATTTTATAATAATATAGTCTTTAGACTATAAAAAAAATAATAACAATATTATTATATTATAACCATTGTGGTTCTATTATTTTGATATCAAACAGTATTTCAATATTTTTTGTCTAGATAACTTGTATAATTATTAAACATGTATGTGCTTAATCCTATAAAATCTTATGTTTAAAAAAAATTATTTCTTATACAATTTGTACATCAATTTATAACGTTTTAAATTTCAATGATTTAAAAATATAAAAATACATTGTTGAATAGATAACTTAGTCAAGTTTCTATATTTCATAAACGCGCGCACAAAAGCAATTTATGTGCAGTCCTTCATGTGAACTTAAGTTATTTCTTTGAATAGGACTGTTGTTTTATAAAACGGTAACCACCATGACAAATGAATAGCAAATCAATGCACAAAACAACTTTTTCATTTTTAATTATAAAAAGTTCGCTAAACAGAAATTATAATAACTTATAACAAACCACATTGGGTAAGGCAGAAATATTCGTACTGCAAAAAAACAAGTAGTAATTTTTAACGTTCTATATTATAAGCGTATATATAAAATATAATATACGGGTGCGCGTATAAGTACTTTTTATATCTCATCATGCATTATTAAAAGTATATGTATATATAAATATATTATAAATAGATATGTGTATTTATATACATTAACGATGTGTACCACATTTTTTTCATTTGTTGTAGAAATTATATTTAACCGAGTACCTATCCTACATTATATTATACTATAATACTCATAGGTCATGCAAGTATGAAGATCGCCGAACCGTGTATGAAAACTGTGTTATAGGATAGCTCAGAATAAATAATGTTTCCTCTTTTATTTTTATTTTTATTTTTACATTTTTATTTTTTTATCCTATTTTGAGAGAAATTTATTATAAGAACTATTTCCACTACCCATAAAAATATCAAACAGATCTGTTGTCTATAACGCTTTTGCCGATTCCTGATGCCTATTATAGCTACAGCATGCATTACAATTTTACACCAGTATATTATTTCATTTTGTTCTAAATATTTTCTCTCCATCGATTTCTGTAAATAGAATTAACATATTGATCAACGAGAATATAATTCAAGCTCATTATATAATTAACTAAATTATATTGTACAAAATTCGATAAAAATTGAAATTTTTTTTATAATGACTTAAATAACAAGTATACAATAAAATAGCTTTAAAAAAATAAATTTTAAAAACAATGAATGTATTATATTTAACAGATCACTCAATACTGAATAAAATATTTAATATGTATGATAATGATAAGTTCCTGCAAGATTTTGGTCATTCGATAAAAAATACAACAGCATATTTTGATATTATTATACTGAAATATATTTTTCAACATATGTATAGGTTTCGATGACAAAGATTATTAAACGATAATATTAAATTAATATTTTGTTATTGGTTTAAATTAAGATTGTTTAATCAAGGCTTATATTATAAGATATAGTTAATACAAGTTTAATATGCCCCCAGTGTTATGTTTGTTAAAAGCTTCTTTATTTTGTTGGGTTTTTGAGAAGACTATGTACTATTGAATATTTTAGATAGTAAATAATTATAAATTTTTTTTTGATTGTTTATCAAAATAATATGCTATTGTCCTATTCTATATTTATTTATGATTGTTTGTTTCCTGATAGTCGAGTAATTCAAATAATTTGATTTGACAATTATGTTTAAATGCCCCTCAGTTCGATATCGTTATAATTATTGAATTCCAGTGGCTTTTCTATATGCTTTTATTAGGTATTAATATTTTGCGTCTTTCAAATCAATTTTATAAGAAATTAATTTTTGTTTGTATAATTTTACTATAAAATGTTATAATTTCTAAAATAAATATAACCATATAGGTAAATAGGTTTAAATATAAACATTCAATTTAATAAAGTGATTCTCGGGAATAGCGCAATTATTATACAAATACTGTCTAATATTATATGTAGGAAATTAATTTAAAAACAAAAATGTTTTATCTTTGGAAGTGTTCTTAATTTCAATGCTGTGAGATTAGCAAATAAATATTTCCGAGAGCAATTTTTAAATTATTTACTATATGCATTAAAATTGTATGCATAATAAAAATATCGAAGCAATATTTTAAAAATTACTGATATATATATGTATAGAAATTCACATTTTTTTTTTTTATTTATCATATTCTGTTTTCTGGTATTCCGATTATTCACTACAATAACTAGATGTTTTCGAGATTTTTATCAGATTTTTATCTATTTACAAGCCAACTACACTTTTAGAAGAGTTTCACTGATTAAAATGAGTGTTTTTCGCTTTAAAAATTGACACTGACAATGACCCTGAAAACATTATTAATTTTCATAATTTTAATTAAGTATAATATTATATTTATGGATGATTTTTATAATTATTTAAACAATTATATAGCCAATGGTGTTCGCGAGTGTGGATTTTTTTTATTTCAAACTTTTCCGAATTTGTCTGCAGACTATTACATCTCTATAGATTATTTTACAATAACTACTGGGTAATTGGTACCTACTTGCAATTGTATAAAATAAACTAGTATCGAAAATTGAGTAAATAATTTATCAAAATAATTATCTGAGTAACGACTATTGGAATTCCCATAATGAATGATATATGACTTCATTTAGAAACATACATTTAAAATGTATTCTGTATCGAACAATTAAATGATTCATCTCCAACGTAGTTCTAGAAAACAAAATGTGTAATATACTATATAATATATAAGCATACTATTATACTTAAATAGTTAACAGCAATGTAGCACTAATATTATATTGAAATCAATAAGTATCACTGACCCACCATATCGACAAATTTCTGCAGACGCCTATGATTGCACCTACCTTTAATGAATGTTTATATTTATTTTTAATAGTTATAAAACTAAATAGATGAGTACTAAAATAATGAAATCCTTAACCGAAGTAAACGATGGAAAAACGCTTCTTTGGGCCATCGTAATCAATTGATTATTGTATTTTTATGTGCGGTACGAATGATACGATACTGTGTGAACCGGTGAAAATAATGGCACCTACGCATATAATATTATAATGTCAACTGTCCGGCATTATAGTTGCTACGTCTGTAACCAGTTTCAGTTATTTTCCCACCGTTTGTCATAATCATAAGTACAACGCGTTGGAATCTAGTGTCGTGTTATTCGTGTTAATAGAAATATCCTGACTTCCGTACAAGTCATATCGTTCTATTAAGTTTTTTCCTCATGAACCATGGCCTTGTTTGTAGTTCTGTTGAAATATCAAAGTTACGGATTTATATAACAAATATTTTCGAATAAAAACTATAAAATAACATACCGTTATATTAAGGAATATAAGAGAAAAAATAAGACAGGAAGAAAGACAATAATATGTTAAGATCTATAGATTAGTGTTTTGCGCAAATTTAGGTCACCAACACTAAATATTAATTAATGCATAGTATTGAGCCTATGTTATTAAGACTATCGTATTAAAAGGTACCTATTGCCGTTTTATCAATAATCATTCAAAACATAGTTAAACTAAATATATATTAATATATTATCATGTGTTTTATAACAAAATATTTTTAATCTTTTAATATTTGGCATACTTTACAAGTTTTGAAAGTTAAGTTTACTAAACTAATTACTTAAAATTATCGACATTTTTTAATATGCAATTTATAATAATTCAAATAATTAATGATATACGTATAGATAGGTCAAAAATAAATTTTGTTTTTGATAGTCTTAAATACTAAAATAAAATTCTCTTGGTTTTAATCAAAATTGGTCCCGTTGCATTTATTTCAATTGAGTTTAATATTAATACGTTTGAAAAATAATTCAACTAAGTTTAAAGTGATTTAATGGCTTTTCATTAAAAATTGTATTTATATGTTCAATTTATTCAAATATGAAATAATGGATTTTGAAATACCCACAGAGATTTATTCTCTATGTCGAAAGAAGGATAGTTTTATATATTTTATTTTAAATAAGTCAGTTACCTATGTCAGGCGGCCTGGCGGTATGCTGACTGATATTATGTCTGATAAAGTGATAATTAGCTTTTAATTGTTAGTTCAATTAATAGTAGGAGTACAAATCTATAGTGTTATGTTCAAATACAGCTCAGGATTAATTATGAATTGAGCATGTACAGAATTATTATTTTCTTTAAATAATTGTCTAGTACCTGTATGAAATATACACTATGGTCTAGGAACCAAATAACTTACGGCCCGTTCTTAAAATACAAATTCTTGAGAGTCGTATGAAATATGAAAGTGGAAAGATTTTAAATTACTTAGACTTTGGATTAATTGATACACCAAGTCACCAACTTCATAACCTAGAGTTGAATTTGGTTGGTTGTAGGTATCTACAAGAACTTGGCAGTTATACCAAATACTTAGAGTAGAAACTTTTATGTTTATAGACACCGTTCCTCTGAATAAACTGTTTTTTTACTCTCTAACGAATCGTAATAATAATTATTTATAAAATAAAATTTATATGTTAAGACGTTTTTTATACTGTAAACAAGCAAGTATAATCTAAAAAAAAAATTAAAAAATTGCAATATTTTTATAGAAAATGAAAACGGTTTGTTTACGTCATAAATATTAAATTTAATAATAATATATTAACTGAAATAATAGGATTAATAATTAATGTACTAGAGTATTTATTATCAATGTTACATAATACATTAAAAATAAATACTCTTTTTTTTTATTAATTAGAATATTAAAAAAGATGTTTTATTATTTTATAAACTGTTTACTGACCTACTGTTAAATTATTTTAATGATTATGATTGTTATGAATATTAGCAATACCTCTTTCTACAGTGATGTAAAATTTATAAATGTTTAAGTCATAGTTATGGTTAAATTAATTTATTAATTTCATAATTTCGTATGATTATATATAAGCTGAATAATTACTTTGCAGATTATTGATTTAGTTAGTGATGACTGATAATTAGTAACTACCAATAATTACTACGTTTATACATGTCGTTAAAAATATTTTTGATAGACTGATATCTTCAATTTTGTATATAATGTAAATAAAATATTAAGAACTAAAAATTATTTTAATTTTACCTATCATATAAACATATAAGTTTAAAACAATACTTTTGTTTTAGGCATTAAATATTGTTACTTGAAAAGATTTATTAATTATGTATTAGGTATAATATTTACATACATACGTATATAAACACACACACACACACACACACATATATATTGTATATTCGTCGTGTTTATAATATCAATTTTTTTTTAATTCCAGTACGACTAAATAATTTATAAATAATAGTGTTTGGTTAATGTATAATATGATACTAATAATGCCAAAGGAATAAAATAATTAGCAAGGATTATAATAGTGGTGAATAACCACAGTTTAGGGACGACAGTTTTCTCGAAATTGTATACAGTGATAATTATTTACTAAGCCACCTTTCTCATACCACATACATAATTTAAACATACTATGAAAAGAAATATTAAAAAAAAAGAAATTCAAGTCATTTAGTCTACGTAGGTAAATACTATAGGAATCTCCTAAGTAGGTATCTGATAATAAAACGAAATCACGTTAACCTTAAGTCTTAACTTGCAATGCAAAAATATATTTTTATAAACTGAGTATGTAATTTAGTTTAAATGTGCCCTATAAAATAATAAACCATGAAATAATCAACAACTGCATCAATCTCTAGATTCTTAGTTACATAGAGTAACATTAAAAAACGGATCCGTATCTAACAGAGCAATAAATCTCAACTCCAAGAAACACTTACATTGAAGTCATAATTTCCAAAATTGAAAATTAAGTATCATTAATGAGAATTAAAAAAAAAGTATTAAAGATGAAAAAAAAATGTATACGACTATCATGAATGATGATTTGTAATAAACGTACATTAATAATCATTAATCGGTACCTATATAAATAAAATTACAAAATAAACACCTAAATCAAATCATATTATGTGTGTTATTTTAAATTGTCCTTTTATAATTATTGTCGTTAAGACTACTGAGTAGGTTCCATGACATTTATAAACACTTGACATTTAAATATTACATGGATAGTCAAAATCAGAGTTACTTATAAAATTCATAATTATTACATAATACCATTGATTATAAGTACTAGTAATTAAAATCGATATAATAATACCTTTAATCATGTTACCATGTTAGTTTAGATTTAAAATAAATATTGTCTGGTGCTCGGGCGCAGTCAACAATTATTATTAATAATAGTTTATTTACTTGTTTAAGATAATTATTTTTTCAAGAATCTATATGATTTCTTTGATTTTTATTGAATTTCAAAGAATATAGAATAATTAGAAAAAAAAATACATTTTGTGGAGTACATAAATTAATAAATTAATAAAATAAAATGACAATTACTAAAATGCGTGATCATATCATAGAAGGAGGATTTTATTGTAATGTTTATTTCATGGCATATTTATCACACAAGTGAAATATATACAGAGTGATTACGCGTGGTATTTGTTCCAATCTATAAAATTTTACCATAAAAAAATGTATTTAAAAAAATATTATGTGCTTTGCAAAATGAAATTAAAAATATATTTTTTCATTCAAATAAGTAAATAATTTAAAAACCGATAACGAAGATAAACTGTAAATATGATTTTTTTTTTTTAACGAGACATTAAATAATAATAAAAAAAAATATTTTAAAATAAGTGAATAATGTTTGAAATAAAAAGTGTTAAAAACGAATTACCCTATTTTTGAATACTAAATTATGTAACTGAGATAATTAAAAATTGTATGTATTCGTAACAAATGTTAGGTCTTACGGGATAGTTTTCACACGTCAAATTGTGTAAGCCGTCTATAATATTCTATATACGTTTTCTTTTACTATGACCCAAAATACGTCTAAATATATTAACGTAATGAAATATTGGTTTTATTTAAACACGTGGCTTTTTGATTGATCAACGAACGCAATTTTTAAATATATTATCTAGATAATAAAATATCTATTACTGCACATATATCGATGGTTTATTCTTTGTTCATACTCAACATTTTCTTTTTTACACCTAATTCTAGTCAAGTTTATTCGACCATTTTAAGTACATACTACATACCTAAGATATTATTAAAAAAAAATAGACATTATAATGCGCATGTTAAGTCTGACCACCCGTCCATGAATTTTCTTGTATTATTATTATTATTATACTGTTATTTTATTCCTTCTTTCGTCAAAACAATATGCGTATCTTCAAAAGTTCACAGCTCGGTATTACCATTAATACGATAATAATTGAACTTCTACAGCTGGCCCACACTCGTAATTTTAATTAAACAAATTAAATTGTATATGACCACCACAGTAAATGGTCATTTCACACGTTTCTAACCTAATTTTTAGTGTAATGACCATAGCGCGTTCTCCGTAAATAATAGGCAAGATTATATTTTTAATTGGTCAAAAAGTGTTTAACCCTACAAATACCTATCACAGAAATTTTACGTACGGTTATGTGTATGTTTGTATAGCTAATCCTTTTTATAATAATTGCTATATGGGTGCTAATTTAGTTTTAAAATAAGCATTTTTAATTTTTAGGTATATCAAATTTTTCCATGATCGTAAAATCGTTTGTGAAAAATATAGTTTTCTATTTTTTTATCGGTTTAAAATATTAAGCCACAATACATGAAAAAGATATATTAAGCACACGTTAGAGGGTGGAGATCAAAAATAACTTTGGAATATTTGAATTGAGATTTGAAAATTAATTTATGTTTATTTTATTTAAAACTTTAATCAAAGACTTGTAGTAGGATTTGGCTCGCTTAAAAAAATTATTCAAATTTTACTTATAAAAAAAAACGAATAAAAAATAAACTGTAAGTCATTCAGTTCTTTTATAATCCACATTTTCCATGAACTACTTGCGTGAATGGCATTTGCAGCCATTATTTCAAAAACGAGGCATAAGAAATTAAGACTTAAGAAATCACTTGTGTAATATACAAAGTATTTAGTTCAATAATTTATATGATTTATCATACTGAAAACGCATTTTAAGTAATAAACGGTCAATTTAAACTTCAAACGCTTATCAAATAACATATTTGCATATGTGAACTTATGAAAAATAAGGCACCACATATTCATAATTATTACAATTCACCGAAAAAAATAAATTTGAAAATCAAATGTACCTATAGTATATTAAAGTTAGTTTAAATATATCATTAAAATTCTACTATGAGTAGAAAATGATAAAATATAAAACGTGGTGAAAAGTTTCATGTCACTTTGACTAATATTTTTTAATTATCTTATTGATAAATTAACTTATTGTTATAATTTGATAAGATTTTTATTTTAGACTTAATTATTTTATTTTATTATAATTTTAATTTTAAATGCTCATAACAATTAAATAAGGTTTTACGTTTAAGTTTCTTAATTCCAATACAAAAAACTTAAGAAGATCTGAGATATTTAAATTTAAAACAAATTAGTAATTACAAAATAATTAGTTTATTATAGATATATATTAAACAAAAATAAATGTATGAATTTTGTAACATTATCTATAATCAAATCGTTATTATATTTTTATTTCTTCAAATGAAGTGACACGATTTTTTTATTGTGTATGAAGATTTAAATTAATAAACTCTTCTCCCCCTCTAAATACTAATAATCGCATTCAATTTCAATCTATGTTTCATATATTATATTAAAGTACTCAAAATTTAATTCTTAACTATATTATACAATTAATATTATGACTTAAATTAACATTTGTAACGGATATTACTATATGTTTTATAACTAACTTCATTCGATTGGGATAGACTTTAAAAGTGTATAATTTTTCAAAAAACTTTTTCAAATCAGTATATGTATAAGTGTACAACCCATCTATACTATATGTAAACAATAAACATATTACATATACTTCATTGAATAACGTTTTATGATAAAAAAAAAAAAGTAGTATAATTTGTATATGTGTAGTATTTTGTCGTTATAGCCATTAATCGTCTATAATCTTATTTATTATTTGTTCAGTCAGGCAGTACACATGATAAAAACCACTTTAGCGATGTTTGGTATTATTATTGGTATTATAGCAGTGAATTATGTTTTGTAGGTTTCATTAAAATCACTGTAGCAGAAGAAAGTGCCATAAACCGCATGAAAGGACATCAGATTATTATATGTTATGTCAACCTGAAAATAACTCAAAGTTCTTAATACTAGTTATCATAATATAATTTATAAATATTATCATATGAAATATTTTATTCGGTTTTGTGTCATCATATTGATATAATATGAAAGTATTAAAATTTATTCTGACTCTCTAGTCTCTAGTTCTACATAAATTATAGGAAGAACCAGAATGTATCGCATTACAAAAACCAAATTGGACTTTAAAATATTTTACTATACACAATGTTTTTTATAATATTTAAAAAAATATATATATATATATAATAGTTGAGTGCTGGTTATATTGATTTAGTAATAAATTTACATTTACTGCAATAATTAAGCATTCAATTCAAAAACTGACAATAACAATTATAATTATAATAGTAAATCATTATGGTTTGTAAATTATTGAAAAATTAAAGCATTAAATATAAAAGCACAATTAAATTATTTTCTAAAATTATGTACAGTAGATAATTTAAAATCAGATAATATTTTTGACTAATAAATATTTTATTTGCAATTTGGATAATCTTGTATCATAAACTTAATTTGTAAAATAAATTAAATTAATTTACGTCTAAAAATTCTTGTAAAATATTTCATAATATATGAAATACTGAATGAAATATATTTTTTATATTGTCCGTTTAAAATAAGTAATACCTACCAAAAAATATATACATATTTGAAAATTCTGATATTAATCAATTAGAAATTTCTAGAAATCCTACTTTCATATGTATACCTACCTAATATTAATTATATGTGTTCACTAAAAATAAACCATATAGTTAAATGACCTAATTTATACTAATTTTGAGTCATATCTAAGTTCATAAAACGGGACAATTTTTCTCTCAGTCTCAGTGATTTATCATTTTATTTTTATAACTACATTAGTTTATTTTTGTTATTTATTTAAACACTGATTATATAAGAAGTAATAACATTTAAATAAAAAAAAAAAAAAAAATGTTGACAACAATAATTGTGCTTTTGGTATCCCCATAATGAAAAATATAAAATTTAATTTAATATTATTAAATTAAAAAATATCATTAAGTATTAATCTGTATATTAAAAGTTATGTGAATATCTACTAAAAATAGTGTAATAATCAAAAAATGGTATATTATTATGTTCCTATATTTTAACTATCTAGTGTGCATTGACGTTACCGGACTTCTTTGAAGATGTACTACGACCGCCAATTGATTGTTCCTACTGCCAAGAATTAGACGCTATTGAGAAGGTATTCAATCTATCAGCGGAAAATTTTGAAAAGCAGTAAGTTAAATTATTCAATATTTAATGTTTTGTGTTTTAAAAATTGTATTTTAAATTTATTTTAAATTCAAGTTAATTACTAAATTCATCTACAGTCAACTATTAAAATATTGTTTAATAGATGTGTCAATTAGGCTTTTTAAATATCATATTATTTAAAAAATATTTTTTCCTTTTTTTTGATCTATTTATAGAATATTATTTTTCTTATAACTTTTTATTTTTTTGAAATTAAAAAATATTATTCTTAGATAGAAATGTATAATATTTAAATTATTTTTAAATTATAATTTTCATTATGTTAGGGTACACTGAAGTTTGTAAATATTTACATACGTTTTATATATTTATTCTTTTTACAAGCTATATTTGACATTTATACATATAATAAAAAATCTATCTAAATGTTATTAGATAATTTTTCTCGGTAAAAAAGTTTAAAAATGTAATACAACTATTAATAATATAAGGTTTTTTACAACTTATTAACTTATATAAATACTTAAATAAGTTTTTCTTATATCAATTTCAAAATTTCAAAATACATACAAACAATTGTATAATGATTTTAAATTTAAAAATTAAAAATTTCATTGATAAAATTTGAAATGTAAACGATAAATAACGATTTTTCAAACAATTTTAGTTACTTTGAAACTTTTTGAAATTATTTATTTAATTGAATTAATTTATTTATATACAGTGAGATTTTTGTAGTATTGAGATATTTTTAGCTATTCATTATACAATTATACCACGAGCTTATTCTTACATGCATTATAGAGCATATACTTATAAATTAATAACAATGATATTATAATAAAATAATTTATACATAATAATAACGTAATTTACACCATGTTTTTACCAAAATATTCAGCCTGCCATATAACTAATAGAAAAGTTAATAATTAATAGTAATATAAAATAAATTATAAAATATATTAAATAATAGATGCATACACACCGTCACCAATCAGAATTGTTTATTTCAACAATATTCAACGTTATTTCATTAATAGATACCAACAAAAAATGTATATTTTAAACATTAAAGTCGTTTCATGATATTTATATTAGTATAAGTGATAAATAATCGCTAATTTAAAACTGGTTTATTATTATAAATTTTTTATGAATGATTATCAATTATGGCGGTGATACTTAACATATCAATATAATACGAATCTTAAACCTTAATAATTGAGAAATGAGCAAATATTGACCCAAAATCGATAATTGTTTTGTGAATTTAAAATATTATGTCGAAATATCGTGTTTTTAACAATGAGACTATAAAAATTATATTTTTTTTTTTCATAGCTACGCGTATACTGGACGACCAGTAGTGGTTGTCGAAGACTCCAATGTCGAGCGGTCGACTAATTTTGGGTTTCGATTTTTCAAAAATTTGTCCGATTCCAAACTTCTAACGCCGTGCCAATTTTTCCCGTACAAAACCGAATTCAAAACGCTTGAAGAAGCTCTGAACATGGACGACGAACGGGCCAAGATGACGCCCGGATATACCCCGTGGTATATCGGATGGTACGTTGGGTATCGGGTAGTAGGTATACTACTAATTACTATACTAATATAAGTATTAGATAACTGAACTATATTTATATAAAAAAACTTGCAGGATTATGCAAATTATTTTACTTTTATCCTTTTAAAGATTAGAAATTGCATTAAATGTGTTTAAGACTTGAAGTACTAAAAAAAAAAAATTGCAGCTGTGATTTATAATTATATTTTACTACTTATGAAATATTATATTTCCCACATTTTTACCTTTTTTTGAGAAAAGGGGTATCAATATAATATGTAAGTACTACCTATTTGGAATGATTCTTATCCAATTCTTTATTAAAATAGTGTTTTAAATTTAACTATTTTTATTATACTTATAAAACTATATAATAATAATAAAATTACATATGGTCAAGTAAGAGGAATTTAAGTTTGAATAACGATTAACAGTAATAGGTACCTAAATTATTTTCATACATTTCTTCTACATATTAGATTTTAATAAGTTACATAACGTGTAGTTTCCTATTATGATTAGGTTAGTGTGGCGAAACGAGTGTCTATCACACACTGACTCCAATCTTATACATTCTATATAACTTTTAACTTTTAAATCTATCTCTTACATATCGTATTATTTGAATATAATTAAATTCATAATTGAAAAAAAAATAGTTTTTATATTTTTAAATGTAATAAAGTTGCCTGTGGTAGCAAGCAAGTAAAAACATTAAAATTCGAAATATTAGCAGCAATAAGTTTATTGAGCAACATTTTTTAAAAGTTAAATTGATGTATTGACTATAATAAGTATAATACTATATTGATAAAATATAAACATATTAATACTTCACTATTAAATTAAAAAATGAAAATAAAATGTTTTCAATTTTCATGGAAATAATACGTACCTATAAGTGATTTGTTTAAACTATAGTTTATGCTTTATCTAAGTTTATTGTACATAATATATAAATGCAAGTAATAGGTACTTGTTTATGATAAAAGAACGAAAACGTTGAAATAATTTATAAAAAGTCTGGTTATGTAAATTTATTTATCTAATCTAATTTAAGATTTTTAAATAAATATGATCTCTCCCTTCTAAAATTTTACTGAAATGTTTAATTCATAACTTATACTTCACTAAAATAGCATAATTGTAGTAGTTATAGATAGTTCAGATACATTGTATAATATATATATATATCAATATTATATTATAACAAAAGCCCCAAATCACTTATACATTTCGATATGATTTCAGGAGCAATTGTGAACGTAAATCGATAAATCGTCTAAAGGAACATATAACTTTACCGAATTTCTTACCAAAACTATCAGACAGGAAGCAAACCCTATGGATTTTTATGGGCACACCTGGTCACGGAGCACCAATGCACGTAAGTAACAATTTAATATACTTATAAATTGTACGTTCGTGGAACGTGGAACAATAATTAATCATTTATTTTACATAAAAATTTCAATTTTTTTCTAGTTTGATTTTTGTATTTTGCGACAAAAAAAAAACACGTCATTGTAAAACCATTACATTTGTTGTTCCATTCAAAATCTTTACAAAATAAAAAAAAATTAACGATTTTTATTTTTTTCATAAATTGGAAAACACAATTGCGGTGAAAATGGAATGGATTTTCAACTCACAGATCGACAAAGTAGCATTTCCGTCGTGGCAGACGCAAATCAGCGGATATAAAAAATGGACGTTACGTACGCCGGCCGAATGTTTTTTCAAATGCAAACGAATGTTCGAAGTGTTCATGGAACCTGGTTCGACAAGTGAGTGCTTACTACGCGTGTATTTTTTATCTAAAATTAATATTTTTATTCATTATAATTATCGGTGTGCAGAAAGTACAACTGATGGCTGATTTATTATTATGGGTAATGGGTAGGTATAGCTTGGACGAACATTTTGGGTGAAGTGAGCTCATTATAGCACTTACCAATAAAAATCGATTCATATAATATATGAAATGTAATATATTATATATACACATATTTTATACGAACAGTTTCACACCAAACTTTTAAAACTATATAAAAATTTGATGGGAATAAATATACATTAGTGGGGCATATTATAAATAATATTATAATGTATTAGTATATGATAGAATTTTTCATGGCTATTATTAAATAATTCATATAAAATATGAAGTTGTGAGGACTTTATAAAAATAAATAACTTTGCAACTAGCTATATGGTATGAAGTCAATGGTAAAATTTAACTTGAGTTAGTTAAGATAACATCATTAAAGTTGTTAAGCTATGAATGTATGTATGGTAATATTATTGTAGTTAAATATCAACGTATTTAACTTCAATCGAGTTTAGAGTTAATATGAAAAATAATATTTTCTTAACCTAGTTAAAAAGAAGTTTCCTTATTGATTTACCTTGTTAATTAACACTTGGGTTATACCTCACAATCATATACTTACTATTGTCTATTATTATAAATGATTTTGCAACACTACTAATCTAACCCCGTTGAGGCTTAGAAATCATGTACGACTATGTGAGGCGGTTCAACGATACGATAGATGCCTATATTTAGGTAGATAGTCGGATAGACATATTTGGCTACTTGAATATGAGTTTATAACAGGACAATTCGAAGTTTTATAGAGCATTACAAGATGCGGTTTTATTCGAACGGGTCGCAATGCTCATCAGTTATCATACCTATAGTATATGTAGGTAACTAGAAAAATAAACTTACTCGTATTGTATCTGAGATTCTGAGCAGTAAGTACGAAATTCAGGACAGCTTATATTATTCAATATACATAAATAGGCAGCTATTTACTTTAGTATTTGTCTCGGTTATGGGCTCATCTATGGCGTATTAGTTCATTAAAAAAATAAAAACATCCACGTTTCTTGTTCGATCATTTTGTAAACTTTGGCTTGATTGAATAATAATGTTTTTGAGAATTGTCAAACTCAACAACTTTCTGTTGTTCGTAACATTTTTTATTATGATTATTATTATTATTAGGTATTCATAAGCATGGCTATAGATTTAATGACTTTGCATTCAGATATTCAGAATCCAAAACTTTTGTTTTATAAATTTGATTAAAGATAAGGGTTATCGTTTTACAATCTAAACTTCTAAACATATAATTTTATATTGTGTAATTAAGACATTTTATTTAATCGCTCAATTTCATGCTATTAACTTTAAAATTTATGTTTGAAATAGGAATAACAAATTAATTGTATTATACCAAAAACTTATATGGTATTTGAACAAAAAAATTTATTTTTTCATAATATATAGTTACGATACAATATAAAATATATTACTACATTTGTTTGTAAATATTAAATAAGTAGATAGATATACATTAAATTTAAAAAATTTTACTTCCTAAGCTATAAAAATGATTATGTATTTATTTCGCATAATTTTCAACGCTTATTTCATGGTATTTTAGTATCTATATTCAATTCACATACCTATAGCATTCTTTATGACAACCAACAAATACAGAGTAGGTAGTTAAAATACTAAATATCTAAACTTGAATAAATTATAATATTATAGAACATTATTTTTATACTTATAATACATAAATACATAACTCAATTTAGTTGACATTTACTTAAAGTAAATATCTACCGTAGGTAGCAGTAGGTAATAGGTATACATAATAGTTAAACATTTTTATGTTTTCATTTACTTAAAAACCAATTAAAAAAGCACTAAAATAGGTAATTACTTTAAAAAAACAAAATATTTCAATTGTTTTATACTTTGAATGTTAAAGATTTTAACAAGTAGCTGCTACTTCCTTAACATTAACTATTAAATAAATTATGTTTCTGTTGACTCCATGTTATATTATAAAAAAATATATTTTTACTATCATACGCTTATATAATATACTTAATACGAAACGCCTAATATTTATTGTCGTATTGACTGATCACCGCACAATCAGAAATGAACATTGAATCAAGTATAACTGTATAAGGTACTAGACCGAGGAAATTAATTTTCTCAAATTTATAACCAAGACCGATAATAACTATTGTTGATATTTAAGAAATACAAACGCACTTTTATATTTGTACCTATGCACTTTCCAACTTCCGGTAGCATAGGTAAACACCAACATAATTTATCGTAATTATGAGAGATTTTGAACGAAAACATCATAATAATATGGCAAATAACACGATATACTAATTATTGTAGAGTACCTAACACACTAATACACTATATTACTCAATCACCAAATAATAAACTTTCTGGTTAACATGCGTTACTATAGATTATAGTAGGTACCTATAGTCGTAAATATTCATATACTTTACCGTTTGGTTTGATAGTTGTTGATGAACAGCGAAATTGTTTAACCTAAACAATATTATTAGGTACACAAGTTGATGAATAAGAAAATTCTGAAAACTACTACACGGAGCACAGTGATAGTATAATAGTACTTGTAAGATATTATGATCATTACATGTCATGTTGTCGGAATTCAGTCGTTGAAAATAAATTAATGGCATTAGCTATATACCTAGCCTTCATCGAAACACGGGTACCTACTCACTACTGGATAGGATTGATAAGAATTGACATGGAAATAGCTAAATAATTAAGCTAATCGCAAGTCAATAATTATTAGCAGTCATGACTATAGGTTAATTGCTAGCACTGCACGTATGGCTCGTTTTGTTTTTCCGATTGTACCTAGCTAATGTTCCTGCACAGCATTTGAATAAATACACTTCGCCGTATCATACTGTGTAAATTAAATGGATCATCGATTTGACAAATAAAACATGTCTAAACATGTCAGGGGGCTGAAGTTCCATCATATTTTAAGGAAAAAAGTGATACCTAGGCAATACATGTAACGCGTATATTTATTTTTAAGTGTGTTAATGGGGAAGAGTACTGTCTACTGAGTAGAAAATGAGAACATTAGCGTGTGTAATCCTTAAACGTTCTTTGTAGAATACGACTTTCGTACACGCACACGCAATAAGTCGAGGAAAACGAAATACATTTTTGTTTGCACAAGTATAAAAACGATTAAAAGCGGTAGTAAATTAAATATGTATTCAGATTCCAACAGTTAAAAATAAAATAGTTAAATTCATGTTTCTAAACAAAGTAGGTGCGCTATTTAAGAATAATTTTATATATTTAAAATCTGATTTTGCTATATTGAAGTACAAATGTAATGCAATTGTTTCACATAGTTTTTAAAATAATATCTTAATATTTAAATCGACTTCATAAATAGACTAAATATCTTGACAAAGAATTTACAAGTTAAAAATTAAAATTGAATGTTGCAAAGTAAGTATGTGTAATTCACCAGCGCTTATTGGTCTAATATGTATAAAAAAATACATGTGCCGCAATTCCTTTATCTAATATTATTTATTATCATCATTAGATATAAAAACTAAAAATTTAAAATATTTTAGATCTAGATTAGCTTTTTACATTCATATTCATGATAATGTTTTAAAATTGATTTATAAATATTGTATGCAATATTATTATGATTGTTCAATATTCTTATAGTTGTATTGGATACAAATATTTGGTACCATGAAACGCAAACCATCGGTCAGGATATCAGCATAACTGTGGGTGGCGAATACGATTGAGATGCAAGACATACACAAAGATAATTGTAGGTACTTAAATATTAGAAATCATTTACACTATAATTCCAATGGCTTTTTTTTTTATTATTTTAAATTATTAACATACACCAGCCATTAATAAGAAAATCAAGACAATTTTATTATTTTAATTTTAAATATAGATAATATTCAACTGTAAACATTCAATTTATTATAATTACATTATTATATCTAATCAAAACTGTATTACTTTAATAATGGATATTTACCCTGTGATTGCAATAAACCTAAAAAACAATATTATTTCGATTGTAACAATAAGGGATATTTTAGAAAAAAGGATTGAAAAATATACAATACAATTGTATTGAAATATTAATCCTAAGAAGCCCATAAATTATACTTGTATTTGTAAATACAAATAATACTGATTAGATGTTATAAGAGTTTCAAGATAATATATTGTTGAACAATACTCCTGAGGTCAGTAATTTAAAATGAGCATTTTTGTTAATTTAAATCATATTATTGCTAAAATTTAAAATTATAACATAAAAACGATAAAGTTTACTCAACTATGATTGATTAAAATAATCAAGTAGAATTAAAATTAAATTATAAGTTATTTTTTGATGAACAAACAAAAACAAAACAAATGATAACACAAAAAAAAACCAATACAAAAATGGAAAAGTGGTAAAAAAAAAAAAAGGAAATTCAAATGCTAATTTAGAAAGGGTTATTTCAAGTGAGTAACTGGAATGTTTTAAAATAATTTAAATGGCAGATCTTTAAATAAATTATTTTTATAGGCAATTATATAAGTACATATTATGTTCGGCAATTAAATGTATAATATAAATTATATTGTTCCAAATGTAAAACAATATTTAAAAATGAACTAAGAATGAGGTTTCACCCATTTGTAAGATCCATAATACTTGAAGTTGTTTGCAAGAGAAAGATCATCAGCTTTAGTAGGTCCACGAGTACCATACCTATTTAATAAATAAAAATCTCATATTAAACTAAACTCTACAGATTATAGTTGAAATAGATATTCAACATACTCGTAAGGTGTTGGTTCAGGTTGAGTCGATTCAATTTCATGGAGAAGTGGAGTAAATATTCGCCAAGCTTCAGAAAGCTCATCAGCACGCACAAAGTGCATTTGAGAACCACAAAACACATCTAATATTAATCGTTCATAAGCATCTGGTAACTTGACATTCTAATAAATAAAATAAGCATTAAATAACATAATAAACATTTATTGGAAGAATAATAATTAACTTGCCTTATAACGATTATTATAGGTTAAGTCCAATTCAGTTTCTTCCATTTCAAATCCGATACCGGGACGTTTGGTCATCATCTTAATGTACACAGCTTCATCTGGTTGGACGCGAATGACAAGTTCGTTTCTCTTCAGGACTCCTCCAAAAATGTCACCAGGCACATCATGATATTGAATTCGGATTTCAGCCTTGCGTTCGTTCAACGCTATATAAAAACAGTACAAAAATTACAAATATATTGAAGACATCAGGTGGTAAACAATCCAGATCAATAGAACATGTCACATTCAATCAACTCTCCAAAGATGAACCAATGAAATATAATGTTGCCCGAATAACATCAGGTTTCCTTGAAAACTATTAAATAGGCGACAGAATAATTCAACAATAATACAAACTAGTCAAAACATTCAAGAACTATAAAATAAGAAGCAATTAAGAAACTAATTTGAAAAACATATACCTTTTCCACATTTCAGTATAAAAGGTACACCATCCCAACGTTCGTTGTTGATTTTTAACACAGCTGATGCAAACGTGGCTGTTTTTGATCCACTTGGTACAGTCTTATCATCAGAGTACCCAAATTTCTTATGTTCTTCTTCAGCTTCCGAATTACCAACATATTGTCCCAAAACCACATCAGACATTTGCACTTTTGGAATACATTTAAGAACTTTGACCTAATATATAATACATATTATAAGACAAATAATGTATAACTACCATAATTTTAAGATATCTAACTTTTTCATTTCGAACATCGTCAGGATGTATGGTAGCTGGCTTCTCCATAGCTACCAAGCTGAGAATTTGGAGTAAATGATTTTGCATAACGTCACGGATTATACCAAAACTGTCAAAATATCCACCACGACCTTCAGTACCGAATGGTTCTTTGAAAGTGATTTGTACCTGTGCAATGTTGTCTCTGTTCCATCCAGTGTTTAATATTCTATTTCCAAACCTGAGAAATTCATAAAATTAACTATACACGTACATTGAACAAATATTATAAATGTTTTCTTGGCATTTGCTTTACCTAAGTGTCATGAGATTTTGAACCATCTCTTTTCCCAAATAATGATCAATACGGTACACTTGATCTTCACTAAACAACTTGGCCAAATGGTCACTAAGTTTCAATGAACTAGCAGCATCGCGACCAAAAGGCTTTTCAATGATAACACGAGTCCATCCTCTGAAATTAAATCATATAAATTATGTTCAATTATAGTAGGGTTCTAGAAAAATTGATCGATTCACATACTTGTGATCCATGCATGTTTCATGGATATGAGAGGTAGTCACTTCAAATAATGAGGGAGGTATAGCCAAATAAAACAATCTATTAGAGATTCCAGCAATCTCATGTTTGGAAAGTTTCACATTCAGAGAGCGGTAGTCTGCAGAACTGTCATACGACCCAGCAATGTAGAAATTATAAGACCAAAACTCAGCGAGCCGTTCTTTTTCATTTTCGTTACACTACAAAACAAAAAAATTCAAATAAATCAATCAAATCTTAAATAAGTTATTTTATAAACAGCAATAAGAAGGAATGTTATTTTATCCTACTTTTAAATATGGTGAAACGTTGCTTATCAATTGTTCCATGGTTAATTTTGATCTAGAGTATCCATAGATGAATGTCTCATCTGGAATCAACTTATCGCGGAACAACATCCAAAGAGTTGGGTAAATCTTCTTTTTTGCTAAATCACCCTTAAAAATTAATTTGAGATTGATATTATAATAGTTAGAAAATCCATATAAATCTAGATAAATAATTTACCGAAGCACCCATCACAACAATCAGATGAGTGATGTTCTGATCATAATGGGCCCCTTCAACATCCATTTGAGGAGAGTTTAAGGATGTCCTTATCAGACGAAGAGCTTCTTCTAAATTGCCTGATGGGGGAAAAAAATTCAAAATTATACTTATTAAAAAAAAGGCACAAACTAAATAATTTACTTTCAAATTCTAAAATTAATGATAACTGTTAAAAAAAAATGTGTTATTTTAATAAATATAATTGTTATTATAATGTTTATTACTGTAATAAACACACAAAAAAATTAATTATATATTAATATAGTAATTAATCAACGAGCAAAAGCTACAAATTTGTTAATATTAATATTTTGTAGCAGTATTACTATTTCAATTTTAATTATTAATAAGTTTTTAATATATTTATACAAATGTATATTTTAATACTTTTCTAACCTTAAATGTATTACTCATCCATATTTATTAATATTTTTAACACATCAACACATAGATTACAAACAATTTAACAATTCTCAACAGTTATTAATATTGTGTTGGTTTGAGTAACAATATTAGTTGATTAAAATTAAGATTTTTATTTAAAAGAGAATACATAATAATATGTAGTATGTTGTTAAAAATGTTCTACTAAACTAGATATATAATAAAAAATAGTAAATTTTATTTTTCATATCAAAATGGTAAATAATTTCAACAAAACAAACATTTAAAAATTAATAATGAAGAACAGCATGTAATCAAGGTAACATACATTATATATAAATTTATAACTCTAATACAAAACAAATATTTTTTTCGTGTCTATATGGTTTAACTAAATTAAATATTCCAAATTTCTAAAAAAATTAATTTTATACAAAAATGTGGGATTATTTATTTAATATTTATATAATCAACATAAGTATTGAATGATAACAGATACAAAATTAATGAAACACAAATATTTTTTAAATCTCTACTTGTCATTACTTTTTTAGATAAAAATAACTAAACTGTACTAATAGTTATTATTATAATTATAAAGTTTAAGTAAATATTATATTATGTATATGTAATTTGTATCATAATGTTAATAATAGTTAAGTAGGTACTAACAAGAGCCATATTTAACTTTAATCAGAGAAAAATAAATTTAAATAACCAAAGATATACATTATAAAGATAACGCATATTGATTAATGAGCTCCAAATTACAATACAACAGATAATAAAGAGAAGAAAATATTGATGTACCTATCTATTATATTACCAACCATTATCAAAAAAATTGAATGTTTTAATATGAACCTTTAAAAGACACCTCGTATCTATAAATTAATGATAAAAACAAACAGTTCAGCATGCAAAATAATTCAGAAAAATACTGTTCTAAGTAAAACCCAAATTTTCATCAAAAAATATAAAGGAGAACTTTTGCACTGAAACAATTTAAATTTTATAACAAATAAGGTACTTTAAATTGCCTACACAAAACCCCTTAAAAACGAGTAAGTGACAACTATTGATGTGTGATATTTGAATAAAGTGATTCTAATATAGAATCCTACACAACTATACAAGAACTTTTGAGGAACTCTTTAAATAACTATAATTAATACAATATAAAATGTATCATGTAATATTGTATTAATAAAATAATTGATTCTTAAGATTCAAAAAATTTGTAGTAGCATAAGCAGTATATTAATAAAAAGTGAGTAATACCATAAGCTAAAGGTTATTAAAAATGTAATCTTATTTTATTTTCCAATATCTACAAAATAACATTTAAATTTCTAACGAGTGTGTAGATATACTGTATAGCATTCAAATAGATTATAATAATGAATATTATTACAATGTAACTACCTAATAACACTATGATAATAATTACAAAATGAAAACCACCAATCAATAAAATTATATACATGCAAACAATTAAATATATATATATAGATGTATGTATATTATTTCTATAGATAATTGAAAAAATTGAAATAAAAATAAGTATTATAAAACTATAACTATACGTTTTTATAATTTTAAATGAAGACGGTGCATCCAAAACAAAATAATATACTCATGCAATCATGCATTTTGAAGGTTGTCTGATTTTGTATTATGTTGACTACTTGCATTTATAAGTTAAAATAAATTTTATTCAGTGCTTTTAGGTACATTTTTATATAGTTTAGTACTTATAAACAAATTATAAAAATAAAATTGATAAAAATGTAAAAATACTTTGTGTATTCAAAAAACAATTCAACGACAATCAACAAATGAAATAAAATTTTTAACAAATAATTTTTAGTAAGATTGAAACAATTTGGTAAATAATTTTAAAAAATATTACCTACATTGATAAATATTCTTTATAAATTTAATATAGCTAATGCAATATTTTATATTATTCAATGATGAAAAGAAATAATTAATTTTTTTGTAGGTAAAAGTACATTTACCTTCCATCAACAATATAGTGTTTTATAATTTATTATTTTTTTTGTATTAATAAATAAAACGTATAAAATATTTTTTATAATACATTAATTTGAAAAGTTAATAGGTATGAATTGAAATAATAATATTATCAATTAAAAGCTTTCAATTACATACTGATACTTAGAAATTGATCATAAAATTGTTATTAAAATGAATCAATAACATTACCTTTATGAGTTGAGACACTTAATTTTCCAATTAAATGTAATTCAAACAATCTATTTATTTCTTATCACTAGGTACCTGATGACAAAATTATAAATTGACAAATATGAACAAAAATTAAACTAGGTAGATATTTATAATTTTTTTTAACATAATAAATGACTGAAATATTTAAAAGAAAAAGAATAATTTCATACAACGAATAGATAACATTTATAGTAATTTGCTGTCGTAAATGTCATGATTATCATACTATGTCAAACTAAACGTTTAGAGCTTGTTGATTTATATAAGTACTTAATATATTACTTTTACAGTGACATAATAAATTTTCATGATTTAAACTCTTGAGATAACATTTAAACCAATTAAACTACTAGATTATAATTGGAAATTTAAAAATAATAACAATTATTTAATAAGAAAACAATTAAAGTTAAAATTATTATTTTATGATATTTACTTTTTATTTAATTTAAATAGGTATGCACTAAAAAATATGTACTTTATATCAATTTTTTTTTTTCATATAATTTATTTGTGCTTTTCTACTAAAAATAGCATTACTCCTTCGATTTTATAATAAATAAATAAAACATAATATTCCATTCAATTAGTTAAAAAAAAATAAATAAATAAAAAGTCAATAAAAATATACAATAATTATACATTCGCTTTGGCTCAATTTTGTTACCCATATCCCGGTGCTGGTCAAATTAAAACTAATTGAAATCAAAAAAATAAATAATGCCTTAAGGCGTTATTCCACAACCAACAATTAAGTAGTATAATTAAGTACCTTTAATCACTATTAAAAATATTAGAGGGAAAATTTGGGATTTTGAAACTTGTAAAAGAACTTTAACACAATTATTTCGATTGATAATTTAAACATAAATTGTTAAATAACTGAATTGTAAATTTAAATAAATCTCATTAGGCATAATATGAAATCAATACTAGAATTTTAACAAAAGCTCCAACAACAGTGCAATATTACCAAAGCATCAAATCATAATATATCATACAAAAAATTGTACAGCGCTCGTAGGAAGAATTTATAGTTGTTATGAATGATTTATTATTGAACAGGTTAGGTAAGGGTAGGTAATCAAGCAAGTCGGGAAATGATTTTAGGGCGGAGATCAGGACGTAAGGGACGAGGGAGGGAAGAAAATTAAAACTGCAACCGAGTTGTTCACGCCGAGACGCGTAAGCCGGCCGACGGACAATACCGCGTTGTACACTCACTCATTTTGGACTGTTCGACGAGATCGTAGTGTCCACTTTTCTTAGAAAACATCGGCCGAAGACCGCTGGAACGACGTCAAACCGCTGTGGCAGGAGCGACGTATATGCGACTCGGCGCACGACTGAGTACTGTACAACAACAGGTGGTTGTCGGCGACCGTTCTTGCCGCGAGCGTGTGCGCGTCTGAGCTGAGCCGGTCTGCGGAGAAACGACCGCGACGACAATTATTGGCAGGCAGGCAGGCACGACAACAATCGAATGCGGCGAAGACGTAAAACCGTGCGACTATAACATTAACCAAAACGTTATATAACGTACGGGGAAGAAAAAGACACGCACGCGATATTATAATATTATTATTTTATTTCGGTCGTGGTAGCGCGGGCCGGCCGGCGGACAAGTGGCGGGAGAGCGGTGAACGAAATGGGAAAATGCGAACGGACGAAAACGTACGACGACGGCGTGTGCGCGCGATCAACGTATACCATCGACCGCGGGCGGACTACGAGTGATTAATGCCCACCACCGGCTCGCGCGGAACTCGTACTAATATCCTCTGACCTACTTTTACCGCCACCACCACCTTCGTCGTCGTCGTCACCACCACAGTCGTAGTCGTTCGCCGAAAAACGTTCACTTTTACCGTCGGCGGCCACCGGTCAAGTTCAACCGTTGTCGTCGTCGCCGCCGCCGGTCACGAGACTCGATGGTGGTTGCAGTGGTTTACGACGTTAAAATGTCGTCGACGTCGCGTGTAAACAGTACTTTAACGTCAAGTCGTGTTGTTGCGTAGCTTTCCTTCGCATCCGCTGGTCAGCGAGATGTATATTGATAAATAACGTCTCGGCAGCGATTAGGACTTATGACGTCGGCGTCGTGTCCTCTGTGTTATCTTTTGGCGGCGGCGGCGGAGAAAAGGCTAACGTCGAGAGCTCGCGCGTTATCGGCATTGCCATTATTGATGAGAAACTGTAAAAAATAATAGTAATAACAATCACGTACTGACCGAGATGGATGTATGTCGGTTATCGGCTGCAAACCGTACGGACAAACGAGGTGCACGGTCGTCGGCAGACGGACATAACCTCTTTTCGAGCCGAAACGACCCGACGGCGCTGTTATCTCAGCACGATAATGTTATTTACTCTGCGGGCGAACCGCAGTGATAACGGCTTTCGGCGCCAAAAGCCGCACGTGCATGTTCATTTTGCGCTACGCCATCTGTCCGCTGGGCAAAAGATTTTTGACATCTTTTTTTTTTTGATTTACGAATGACTATCGTCCCTATGAATCTGCTATTTGGCCAGCTCGAAAAGTCGGAAAGCTTATTTCGAGATGAAGAGAGAGAGAGAGAGACGGGGACGCTGAGTGCGTTGTATCGCGTCTATTGTAGTGAACGAAATTTAATGATCAAAATATCAAAAAGAAAAAAAGATCGAAACGTCGTTCCTAATCCCCTAGAGTCTAAACATTATAACTATTTATATTTTAAACCGTATCGTCTTACTGTCTTACTGTACACGTAATATAGATACCTACTAGGTGTATACGGGACTATAACCTACATTTTTTATAGGCCTGTAAAACGGTGAACACATAGTATTATTACCTAAGTACAAACTACGAAATTTACTGAGCACAGGCTCGTCAAAACTTTAAACTTTTTACTATTTAAATGTTATGGGTAAATACCTAATTTATTGTTTTGTAGATTTTTAGAAAACATTCCGCTTCAGAGTGTCAGTTATAAAATTAAAAAAGGTGAAAAGTAGGAAACCGCTCTGTAGTAAAGTTGACGTGGAGTGTATTCCGTAATTGAGGAAATTACTGTAATGAATGTGTTAAATTTGAACGCATAGGTAGGTCAAAAACGAATTTGAGCGATGGCGATCTGTCAGCCTATTTATTACTATTTAATAATACCTACATATATATCGCTACTTTAGCAATTTATTTTACATTAGTAATGCGGTAGGTATAAGTTCAATTAGTTTTTGACAAAAACACTGTACTTATTATACTATTATAATGATATAGTTGTTATAAAAATATGGCAATACTTATATCATTGTTGTTATTAACTTTAAGGTCAATACCGAATTACCGTAGATTCGAGGGCGTGTTCAAGGGTGTCATTCATTTGGGCGAATAACCCAAAATTTACCTGAGTAAAGCTGTATCATTTGGGCGAGAAATTAACCGATCGTTTAGGCGAATTTATAAATTATTGAATAATAGGGAAGTAACATAATATTATATAATAAATACGATCATATTTTTTTTTTTTAATTACAGCAAAATAAGAAAATTGTTTTTAATGAGAAATCGTTATCTTTTAAAAAATTATCCCAGACATTTTTAATTTTAATCTCTTCACCTTTGTCAGAATCTAAAATATAATTCGTAAATTAAAATTCCAAAGTTTGTGGATGGATTAACTAGCAAACAATATTAGAATGAAAAAATAAGGAAAATATTAATTAAAGGAATTACGTAATAAAATGTAGGTATTACATTTTACAAAAGAAAAAAGTATGAAAAAGTTGATATTTACCTACAAGATTAACCATACTTTTTGAAATAGTTAGTGTTTTCGTTCTAAAATAATTATTCTCACTTCTCAGCATAATAATAACAACATAAATATAAATATTTGCAGACCTTATATTAAACTATTCGAAAATCGAAAATAAATCATTCAAGAGTCAAAACATTATTATATTATGATAGGTATATATGTATATTATAGCATTCAAGGAGTTGTGGTAACATACAATTCAGTTTGCAATAAGTTGCTTTGGTACCCCCACGATTTTCATCTATGAATATGTATTTCAAATAGTATATTATAATGATAATATAATATTGTTATATATTTGGTCAAGGACTAAATTCGCATTCGCTTTTATAAATTCACTATTTTTCTTAATCAATTTTAAAAACATTTTCCTCTAGTGCACGACACGGCCGCCGGCCGTACAGATTCGTACTCTGGTACCTATAGTGTAATGTGGTTATATATTAAACATATATACAGCTAGTATATATATATATATAAGTAATTTATGAATATTATATTATTTGTTATACGATAACATAATATATGATTATACGCGTTCTATTCGTACCTATGTCCTACTTATAATAGAAATACTTGATAACGATGACAGTTTTTATTTTCTAGACCTTGTTTATTTTATTATTATTATTTATTACATTTATAATTATCTGGACTCGATAAAAATTTCTTGTCGTCTCTTGTATCCCAATAATGTAAAAAGAAATATAAAAAGAAATATAAATAATATATTAATATTAACTATATTCTATACATAGAATATAGTTAATTATATTTTGTATAATAATTATGCTCCTTCAGAAGTATACATAAATATTAAAATATCAGACGTTTTAAAAAATTTATAAAATTCAGTTATAATAATATTTAGTTAAAATAATCTAGAAAATAAATGGAACTTGAGTAGATTATAAGAATCCCCTGCTTTCTACTAGTTCCCTGGAGGTTATAATACAACTATTAGAAGGTAAATTTATATGATAGTCGTGACTATATAGAATAAAATCCAACAAAGGAGGAACAAAGTGTAAAGATATGAATGGTTATAAAAGTATGAATGTAAATAAAATTGTAACATGATAATCTTTCCATAGCCGCCATAACAAATTTCAAGGGAATGCATAATAGTATATTATACTGTATAATATAATTTACCTTCGTAGTTAAGACTCTTTCCGGGGCTTAAAAAGTTAAAAATGCATGCAACACGAGCATATAATAAAACACGTGTGTATAGACTAAAGAGTACTAACAGTTCTTTCACAATTTAATTATATAGTAGGTATTATAAAAATATATAATAGCGTATTTATTTTGTTTTAATAATGATGCATATATAGCTTATTTTCATCTTTTCAGGAGATCATTAAAATTAATAATTATATAAATTAAAAATAATAGTTATCCAATGAAGTACGTATATATTATTTATACATATTATTAGTTATTTATAACTGGTATTTATATTACTATATATAATACTAATATTAATGTAATTTTTTGTTATAAAATTATTTAGGTATAATAATAGATGAATCTACATTTTTTTTCATAAAACAAAAAATACACTCATGAGGTAAATTTAAATTTAAAATATAAAATTACTACTGATTTTGTTAAAAACAAACATATTTTATGCAAATAACAATATTAACATAAAACATAATAAAAACAAGTAAATCATAGTTATAATCCTTATAGCAATATTCCGAGTATAATTATTGAAAAAATTGTATTTTCTAGTACTCGTATTTCTACTCTAGCTATATAGTTATTGAATATTTTTACAAAAAGTTATCCAAGGCCTAATTTGTAATATAAGTATGTAGAGAGAAATTAGTGCCAAGCAAATAAAGTATATTTTACCTTGAATTGGTGACTTTATTTTTTAATAAAAACTAGTTTCAGCATGGCTATTATTCACATGAATAATAATTCAAATAATAAATTTATCAAAAAAGATATTTTTAAATTTTATTTAATTTATCAACTAAATAATATACGAGTACTTTACATAGGTAGATAATATCCATTAATTGTTTCAGAAGTGCATTTTAATTAACATATAAATGTATTATTATTGTAACCCAATCTAATCAAATAATTTGAGTTAGATTGAAAAATGATTACTTAAAAACATTATCTAATTATATAAAAAAAACTCTACATTTATAATAGTTTAATATTTCAATCAATTCTGGCAAACGGTATTTGAAAACATATGTCAAACACCATTTATTAAAAAAATTTTATTTCTACTAGGTATCTACAAAACAATCGATTATCATTACTTATATAAATAATTTTCGATTAGCCACCTTTTTAATAAATTTATTTTATGTTAATGAGTTTCCACTAATTAAACACAAACTTTGAGTATAGGTATATAATAGAATCGTTTTAAGGTCACTGTCATTGACACTATGCAAGGTCATCGCTAGTGTAATATACTAATACATATGTATATACATAATGGTATAAATTTATAGATTCTTAAATCCGTTACCTAATTATGAAATTAAAACATTTAAAATAAAATACGTTTAAACTACACACACAAACATGCAGTGATAGAGAGGAGATGCAGGTAAAATGTTCACGTTATTTGTGTGTACTTGTAACTTAGCTAATAAAATCAATTTATCTAAGTAATTCTATATAATAATTGATAATGATGTAGATATATAATAGGTATCATTTATTATTTATTATATTAAAATTATACTATTCTACAAAATGTATTTCATTCTCTATTGAGCATTTTAGTATAAATGTATATTTATTATTCTTTATTAAATACTATACTACATTAACATTGTCAGAATCATATGGGGGACCGATTAGCTGAAATGCGTGAGATTAAAATGTTTAGTCTTTATATAATCAATAACAAAAGTGGCTGAACCATGTGAAGGCTGCTGTGTAATATAACAATACATGTACCTATTATTATTGCAACAAATTTAATGCATTATTACAAGTTAGCAGTAAAATAAATATAGCATAAATAAAGTAAACGAGACGTTTTTATTGTTCTGTAACGGTTTACAGATTACTGACTCGTCATTTATTTAGCACTCGGCGAATTTGCTTAGGTTAATAGATCACAGAAACGTTGAGAGGATCATTTAATTATATTATTGGCTAGCCAACAGTCGAGTTTTAAATTGTGTAGTAGAGACTATCCGATAGCAGTCATCTTACTACATTTTTAAATAACATTAATAATTTGATATTTTGGAATAAATGGAATAAAAGAACAAACCTTAGAATTAATTAATTTTTTCCAAACAGTGTAAAACAAAATACTTCATTTATTGTGAATACCCGTAGATACTTAAACAACCCTCAGTAAAAAAAAAGACAAAATGAACGGTTATTTTTGAAAAAAAATCAAAAACGTATACGTAGAGTATAAAAATAATTAAAAAATTATAACCTTTTTAAATTTTTTTTTTTTGAAAACCAGAAATTTTATTTTTAATTTAATAATGAAATAGTAAAGCTAATTTCTAATATTAATAATTATTTGATTTTTTTTTTTTTAATGTAAATCAATGATTTTAATAAAATTTAGACATCTATAAAATAAATGAATTTAGAACATCTTATATCGTCATGTCCGCCTATCTGTTGGTTACCACTATTACTAGTAGGTATATTAGTTACGATTGTTGATATTAAGTATCAAATTCGTATTTTAATACTGCAGTGACTAAATAAATAAACTCATAACGATTCTGTTGAAAATAAATTCGTACTAATATAAAAATTAAATTCCATAATAAAATGGTTGCTAAGTTCTTTTTAAATTGTAAATTAATTACTTAATTGTATATATATTATGTACTTCTTCGAATGATATACAGAATCTGAAACTGGTTCTTATGTTTATATAAACATTTTCAGAACTCAGAATTTAAATAAATTCATTACTATAGGAAAAAGTGGAGGTGAGCATGTTTAGTGAAATATCCAGTCAATAACACACAAAATATTATAATGTTGTGTGTTACAAAATTAAACCTATATGTTTTTCTTTTTTTTATTCTTCAAATTATTTTACTACTTACACTATATTATATATTTTATATCTATAGTTCGACTAAAATGCCTGTATAAGTTCATCATCATTAACATTTATCTAGCACCTAAATTAAACCTACATACTCATGCATTACTTGCGTGACGGTCATTATTCATTACTTATTAAGACTGAACTGTAGGAAGTTGAAACCTGCAGGACCTCGTTAGTCATGGCCAATTATATTTGTCGACCTTCCGTTTCGTTGTAACAACGTGTAAACGTATTTTATTAAGAAAAAGTGAAAGGGTATTGTAATAGATTAGATACTTGCACTGTAGAAAAATTAACTTTCATAATGTAATATTTATTATTAGAATAGGTATATTGTTATATGAATTATTATTGTTTCATTTGAAAAAGTGCGGTTATAAAATATAAGTCACCCGTGTAACCATTATAAAACCCTCAAAAATCAAGCGGCGTCAAGGACAATTATTATTGTGCTTATGTATAGGTAATCGGTGGATATCTGTTCCGAAGGTAGGCCATGGTCTAATAATTATTATTTTGTTAAATAAATAGTTAGGAAAAATAAATTATGATTAAAATATTTAATCGAAATCATATCATATTAATCTGCTGTACAGATTAATAATAATTAGGTAACTATAATTAACTACATAATATTATATAAAAAAATAATTTTTGGTTATGTTGAAATCGAATGATCACGAAGAGCATGTGTTTTTAAAAAATTTTTACGTATTATGTGACATCAATATTATTGATTTAAAAAAATAATTTTAATAATTGATTTCTAAACCTGAAAACAGTGTAGATTTGTTTGAAAATAATCGTTTGTTTATTAATATTTAACGTGTTTTTTTCAGTTACCTCAAAAACTTTTGTAAATTTCGATTATTCAATAAAAACACAACTCTAAATAAAATCTAAATACAATTAGTTTATGTATTTTTAAACTATCATTGCGTATAGAAAACTATAATAAGTTTCAAGTGTCTAAACGATTAATATTTTTAGAATTACAACAGTAATCACTTTAAAAAAAATAAATATCCAATTCATCAAAAATTAATTGTAAAATACTTTTAAGAGATTAATGAGACTAATTATTTTTTTTTTTCAATTTCAGTGAGGAAAACTTATGAAAAATCTTGCAGTATTATACTTTTGAACTTCAATCATAAAGTATAAAGTATATATTATATTTTATACATTTTAAACAAAAAATAATTTACAAATTTTTCGAGAATTTTAAGAATATTTCGTTAATTTACAACAGTGATATTTTCATTAAATTCTATATGATTTTATACATTTATAATATTTAATGTTTTAATAATAATTTATGGATACTTTCCAATTCTATTGTACCATTTAAGAAATTTAAAGGTTTTTGAAATTACTAGTTTTAGACCAAAAACACTATCAGCTAATTAAATTTATTTATTTTTATGTTATTATATGTTATACTTGTTATAGTATGTACAATAATTTCAAAAACAGTTTTTAATTCGTTATAACTAGGCTTAGGTCGTAGGGACTTATAGCTCATCAAATATATAATAAATTTTTTTGACTAAACGTCTGGATTATTTACATTTTTGTTTTATATTTATTTACCTTATGATTATTTATTTATTTTTTGTTTTATTTCGTTATTTTGCGTTTGTTGTTCCATATCATTAATAAAATCATTTATAAATAAAAAAAAAATATATATATAAAATATTTATAAATCATTAATATCATTTTTAATGTGATCATTTAATAAAATTAAAATCATGAGTCAATATGTAAAGATTTGTATCGGTGAGAAAAAGTGTAGATCTCATGTGTGGAAAACACATTTAAGATATTATATAATATTTAGCAATTTTAATTTTTAAATTACATTTATTTTTTAGGAAATAATTAAAGAAAAACGAATTAAAACATGACTACATGAATAATGTATAAATATATAAATACAATTTTGAATCTCAAGTTTTCTATTTTAAAACAGAATAATATGTATACAGTATACTTTAACTGCTATTTATTAAACTAATAAAAAAATATATAAAAATCTAGAACCCCCAATACATAAAATTGACCAAGGTTTAGAATATAGGCAGAGAATTTCCACAATATCTTTAATAATTTATCATTAACACACAGCAGCATAGCACAGAAGCAAAGTATCTATTTGAAAACAGAAAAACTAATAATTTTATAATACAATCGACATCCTGTCTGTATAAATAACTGTCTATAGCCAACCCCTAATAATAAGAATATACAGTCCATGATAGAACTTCTGCAAGGCTGTGAATACTGGACCTACCAGAAGCATTGTATGTATGTATGTATGTAGATATTTATTTAAAAAATAATATGTGCACTTATAATAATATTCTGTACTTTATACACTTTCATCGCTACTCCATATTATTTTAAACTCGAAGGCCTCTGGTAAAATCAATTTGAAGTTATCTATTTTTCATTTTCATGTTAATAAGATCAAATTTTATTCCAATGTATTAATTAATTTAGTTTGATGTTATGGATTTAAAAAAAAGGTTTGAACTACTCGAGTATTGCCTTTTTTAGCACTACAAACATTTTTTAAACAAATATAATAAATATACAATTTTATCAAAAATTTGATTTAAAAATGTAAAAATATTAATACATTTAAATATATTCAATAGTGAATTACGCTTCTTCGTATTATCCAAAGTAAACAAATTGTTTTAATCCATTTTTAACATAAAAATAATATCATTAATACGTATGATGGAATGAAAATTCTTTAATTTAACAGTGAAATAAAATGCAATTCATTAATTTATAATGATATAAATAAAACAATTATTATTATAGATTTATAAGCGATTTATAAAATTTTAAATATGTGCATAAGTGTGCGAGAATAAGAAACCAAATTACCACACATAGTACTATAATGATCATTAGCAATACATCGTTTTGTTGCCTTTATTAAACTTCATAGAAATAGTGTTTGGAATTCCTTTAAAAAAAGGGGTCAAGGGGGAAGCAATTCTTCTCCCCTTAATGAGGTAACAAATTTGTAGGTGCGGCACTCTTTTATATAAATATATTTATATCTTAATTGTTTACAATTATGTCGAGTAAATTGTAACGGTGAACTTTAAAACACTGTATCTAAAGAGAAATAATAATGTATTATCGTGGCTTTAATCAATGATATTGTTCTTTGATAGCAAAATGTGCTTATTCTTCTTTGTGGAATTTATTTTAAGTACCCATATTTCAAGTATACAACACGTCAACACGTATAAAATTAATTTTTACCGTTAAAAATTTGTATTTAGATAATATATAAACTTTAACAATAAGCTATTCAATTGTATAAAAATCCGATGGTTGAATCACAACAAAAATATTTTTAACAGAAATTAAGGAGCCTGCATGTCACGTGTGACTATAATTATAATAATATAATTTTGAATGTTAATACTGTAATAACATAGTATATACTAAACTACCAAAGTCAACAATTGACATAGAAAAACTAAAAAAAAATTATGAAAAAGACAAAAATGGTCTAACAAGATTGAGAGTGAAAGACCACGGATTTCTTTATATAAAGATAGCCATCATTGCTTATATTATGCTATGATTCATATAAGAATCATATATTAATTTAGCTGTACAATACGAAGTATTATGAAAAAACCTAATTATATTTAAATTTTAATCTACAAATATTTTTACAGCATTGAAATGAGTTAATGTCCGATTTTTTTAAATTTAATTAGATATTGAGTATAATAATAATAACATTTTTTACTGATAAATTATTTTCACGATACAACATTTTTTCGTCATAAATTTTATAATTGTTATTCGTGTCAAACATTTTTTTTTTTTTTTTTTACAGGAATATAAAATATGAAAAATAAACATGATATACAGAATACTTCATTTGTATTTTTTTTTTTTTTTTTAATTATATTCGAATACAATAAACTAAGTTTCTGTACAAAGAATCATAATACTTTAACTTAAATTCTTTTCAAGGCAGGATTTTATTTAATACCCCGCGCTGTATACCTTTTAATACTGCACTACTAAATAATATATATATAGATATTACACAAATCACGCGCCGCTAAACTATCGTCACAATACATGTATCTATATTTTTATGTGTGCATAAATATGAATCATTTCAACATGTTTGTGTTGTACAGGGTTATTCACTAAAGATGCTCATTCCTTTTTTTATCCTTTAGTAATGCATTTATTCATATTAAAATTTTATTAAGTTTTTAATGTAGCTAGTACATGCTAACTGTATTCATACTTATGCGTTCATAATTTATGTGTTCAGAATCCTAAAATGTTTTATATACTATTTAAGGGAAGTCTTGTAGCGATATAAACTTCATTTTTTAAATGTGAACAGCTCTCTTTTATTGTAAATGTTGATGCATCTAAATCAAAACTTGAACTAGTAGTTTCTGAATTATTTAACTTAATAAGGATATGTTATTAATGGTTTTTCATTTAAAACATAAATACGATTTAATAGTTAGTTTAGTAACTTTCTATACTCAGATAATTTAAAATATTTATAAACATAAAATGCTATTATGTTAGTTAAAATTACTAGAATTTTTAAATCATCATAGCCCACCCAGGCCACTCTATATATTCAAACATATAATATTATAACCAAGGGACTATTATTTTTAAAATTCGATAACTCAAAAACCACTCGTTTGAATTTCGATTTATATAACTTTGTTTAAATAAAATTATGTTTTATAATTTATAATTAAAAAGACTGATTTCGTTTGGATAAAATAAGTTTGTTTTAACATAGCAAATAGTCGTACTGATGAAGAAAAATCTTATAGATTCTTTGAATAGGAAAAAATACCTGTTTGATTTATGGTCTCATAAAATTCAAAAAAAAATGTTATTTTCATGAATATTACGAGTATATTTAAGTGAAAATGTGTAGATTGGTATGCTTGTTGAATCACTCTGTACGTACCAATAATGTACTTCTATATGTATAAAATATAAATTAATGTATATAAGGACATATTATGAACAAAAACGACCAAATAGCTAAAATACATGGCACAATTTGTAATAGGTATAATAAAATAAATAGTGTCACCTTGGCAACAAGCTGCCACCAAAAACGTTCAATCATTCCTTTGCCGAAACACAAAAGCCACTGCTCGCGACATTATAATAATATTATATCGCTGTCGTCATTGCTGTTTGTATAATATAGGTCGGTAATGTAAAAATGTATGTATATATATTATTAGGTATTGTCATCGCGATTATACGCACGTGCGCAGGTCTCCAATAATAATAATAATAATGAAAATAAGCATCGCACAGTTTATTATGTATAATTACGTAGATTTTCCGCTTGAGCGATGGATGAGGAGCAGCTGCAACCGGTACGTGCAACCCGCTTGTAAATAATATTACTTTTATTACTGTGATTTATCTGCAGTGTCGCATTATTAAAAATTTCATGGGAATACGCTTTTTCACGCTTTTTTTCACATTGTTAAATGACAAAAGTAAACGTCTTATGATCGAGTAAAAACAAATTGTGTTTACTCAAAATAATAATTTTCTTTAGACCAATATTAAGTATGTGAAAGTTTAGTTTATTCTTTAAGGGGATCGTACGTATTTTTCATACCATTTTGACGGATAAGCAGTGCAGGTAAATTACACATACGTCTCATAGGTACTCGTACTTTGCAATGCTTGATTTTAATTTATAATGTACCTGTGTATAAATTTTTCGAAAATATATCCAGGCTATTTTAGAAGTCGATTTTAAATTTTAATGAACCTTAAAATTAATATATTATCTTAAAAAATCTGTGAAATAATTGCATTGGCATTTATGTTCGGAACATCAGATTTTAAATAGAAAAAAGTAATTCTTAAAAAGCTATTCTAGAAATTTATGAATTCAACCATTTTTCGAGATTACAATCGAACTTCGGGAAGTATGTTTAATTTATTTCTAGTTTCAGTAGTTTTTATAGATATGCAAATAGAAATATACTTATTTTTCTACAACGTATTGACATGGGGGTGCGCATGTAAAATTATATTCTACCAAAAGCGATAATGGGTACACACACTAATTTTCATTTACAACTCACCAATAACACAGTCCAAATGTACGTGTCATATGAATTGCCTAAATGTTACTCCTTAAAACATTTTACACTACACAATCCCTTTCAGAGGATGTCAGTGCACGTTTGTTTTCTTTCTCTGGTTCACGCATAACATAATATAGACAAAATGCATTTACGCAAAATCATTTTTTTTCTTATGTTTTAAATAATCATAGAGTAAATACATATATTACAAAAATTATAGAGGATAATATTTTTGATAGTTGAACATATCGGTCTTATATTTTATTAATATTTGACTTATACGATTCAACTTAAAAAAAAAAAAAAAATTATAAATTTAATTGATGTTTAAAATTATTTTAAGATAATATTTAAAGAAATCGTTATGCATACTCATAAAAATATTATTTTCTATAATTTTTGTTATGTATGATTTTATTCTAAAATGAATTAAAAACATCAAAAAAATGATTCTGCATAAATGCGTTTTGTCTGTTACGCGTGAGCCAGAAAGAGAAAACAAACAGTACACTGTGACATTTTTGGATATTTTTAATAGAAAATATTCATCAAAAAAAAAAAAAAAAAATAATAAAATAAAATAATTAAGAATACAGTAAGTTACAGTTTAACTAAAAATACTAAAAAATGTAAGTATTTTTAATTTTTCGTACATTATTATAAGCGTAAAATATAAAATAATTATAATAATTTTAAAATAGTGAGTATCTACCATTCTGCTATATATTATAGGTGCCAAGTGGGTTCTCATTATTGTTATGTTTAATATGAATTCAATATACGAGTATACCATTTTAATACTTTATACGGAAAAATATAAAGAGATAATGTTTTTTTGATATAGCTATAAAAATCAATTATTTTACTTTTAGTAGGTACTATAGTTGGTTAATATATATTTTCTGAAAATATTGTATTTATTGTATTATTAGGATTTAATAAATAGTATATAGATATTTATACCATATTATATCAAATGAGGATTATAACTCAAAATTTAAAAACATCTTTCTATAAATACCGTTAAAAATAAAAATTGATATTACCTATTATAAAATAAATCAAAAATATTATTTAGTAAAATATAATTTATAAAAATATAAATTCCCACGAATTATTTTAAATTATAATAAAATAATTACCTAACATATCGTTTTTATCGTTCAACTAAGTAATGTTATCCAAATTGGAACTTAAAATGTTTATGAAAAATAATCATCTATAAAGATTTTTTAGATTTTATAGTTCTATTTTGAAATACTTAGAAGAATTTTGTAATAAATTTTAAAAACTTAGATATAAGAACAAAGGTTTTTTATACATTTTTAACGATAAATAGTTTGAAATTTTTTTGCGATTCTGACGAATTACGTCAAAATTCTAACCTCAAAGGCATATAAAATAAATGTGTTCCTATGATTTTTTAATACTTTTATACAGATATAATAATACATTTTTTGGTACCTAGTAATACATTTTCAAGTATTTCTAAATAATGATTAATTTTGTATAAATATTTATAAAAAAAAAAAATTATAAAAATTAAAAATTTTTCATATCTATAAATAACCAAAAAAATAGTTTAAAAATGTTGGATATTTTTTCGTATAATGGAAATAATAAAATAAACCTTTGGTGAAAATTATTAATAGGTATTCATCAATTATCAATATTATTGTAAACAATATTCATCTTTTCGTTCATAAAAGCATATATAAATGTGTAAATACCTATCTGTTTATTATTTAGGTATTACCGCTAAGAATCGTTTAACATTACATATTAAATAAAAACATTTTAAAATTTATCGTTTCGTTATTGATAAACATAGTAAGTCGGACATATTTAGATTAATTTGATATTTTATGTGTTTCACTATGCATTTATGGTTTTTATTATACTGGTCTTATGTAGGTACTAGAAATACGCGTGTCAAGATCCGAGTACAAATATTAAATAAATAAAAGTAGTGAAAAACAATGGTTTATTCAATTTAAACTTAAAATAAATGTACGATCAAATTATAATTATATTATCTTACCCACATTATTGAACGATTTTGAGCAGCGCTTTTTAGATGAATCCATATTTTTCTTTAAAAAAATGCTAATTTCCATTTTCTTTCAAACTAGATATTTTTCTACATATATTAAAGTATTTATTTGATATTTTAACTAGCACTATTGTCGTAGAGTTTTCATATTGTTGAATACACCATACGTATTATAAAGAGAGAACTAGGTTACTGGTTAGGTCTATACGTTTTATTGGTTGTCGATTCTATTTTGGTCAGTGGTCACAGGTCCGTGGTTAAATGAAGAATTAATTTCTAACTAATTACATAAAGTAATAAATTATTCGTCTGTTTGATAAATCTTTTCTTTAAGTTAGTATTAAGTTTTTATTTTTTCAAACAAATTTTGGTCAAGAGTGTTAACAGTAAATGTCGCTGCATATTTTACTTTTGGACCAAAATTTGAGTATTTCTACCATGGTAGTAGTGGAACATGAAAAAAAATACTTCATTTGTATTATTGAATTGGTATGTAAATGAAATGCCGAAAAAGAGAGGTTTTAATTAGTTTTACGTAGATGCTATATAAATTTGGCAAAAAAAAGGCTATGAGAAATTCATGTGATTGAAATTCGTTTAAAACATTCACTTACCTATGTATACCTTTATAAATTCAAGCTTTGAAAAATTGCGCCATAATAGATCTTTTAATATTTTTATGTAATTATTGTAAGTTACAACGTGAGAAAAAAGGTGCGATTCAATAGTTATTAATTTCCTAAACTATTAACCTACTGATTTATTGCTTATTTTTATTTTTTTTACAATTCCAATGTACACTTGATTGTCGATTAAAATTGATGCTCATGCACCTATAAGTTCTATAAAGTTATTATCATTGATTTTCAGATTATCACTATATTTATAACAGCTATTTTTGGAATATTTCTTCTTTAATCTGTTATACATTTCAAAACCTATAGAATTATAATTAGGTACCTTTGACTTACCCATAATAGATAAAGCCATAACACGTATTAGAGTGGCACATTGAGCACGCATAAACATATTTTATGAAACAGAAAAAAATTACATTAATCGAGTATGTGAATAAATAATTCAATTTCTACTAATAAATTGTAAGTGTTAAACGTGTCAATGTATTTCTACATATGTATTTATTATTAATTATAAATATATAATTTTAGATAAAAAGGACCCGGACAGAATTGCACAAGAAACACACTGTAGCCAGTGAACACCGATGTGTGCAGTGGATACCCCAAGTGGACGTGGTCAACGACAGCTTGGACACAGCCTTGTTGTCTGTTTACAGTCACTCGGGGCTAACGTTCCCTAAGAAAAACGAAGTGTGCATGCAAAAAGAAACTTTTATAATGTGTTTGAAGTGAGAAAATTATCGAATATAATTATATATTATATAATATTAAATGTAAATGTATAATAATAATCCACTGAGCGCATTTTAGCACTAGGTATACTAAAGTTTGAAAAATTTTTAAGAAAAAACTAATAAACATTTTTACTTTTTGATACATGAAAGTTTTATTATGTTATAGAAAATTGTATCTAAATTCCTAGTTTTAATAATTATATAATATATGTAGTAATTACCAGTTTTAATCATAGTTAAACTCATTAGTCATTAGGTAATGGGGTTAAGTGTACTAATTTTTAAGGGAATATTTTAGTCCATTTTCCCGATTTTGATAATTGATATTGTTCTCTCAATTCTTTGCATCAAAAATTATCGAAATTAATGGATATATATATATATATTATGATTTGAAGTCATTACTTTATTTTTGAAAAAAAATAATACATTTTCTATTTATATTGTTATCTATTTCCATATTGGTTTTTTTTTAAGTATGACAAGATGTGTTTAAAATATACTTATAAAAATAATAAAACTAGCAAAATTTGATATTTTTATTACAATACATATGTCATATTTAAGTATATATCTTTTTATTCTTAAACCTTTTATTTAATTGACTCATTCAGTAAATTGACTCAAATACTCAGGCCTGGGTGAACAAATAAGCAGCTATTATTTAATAGGTATATATTGTTATGCTGTGGCAGGTATATGATAATTTACAAAATCATTCCACACAGTTTAAATATTAATATTAAACTTTCAACTAAAATCATTTATTGTTTCCAGGAAAGATATAGACAATATAGGTATGCTCAAAATAAATATATAAAAAATTTAGAAATATATAAATTCAATTTATATTCATTAGACACAAAGGTACAGTAAAACCTGTCTTGTGCGGAATTGCACAGGACCAATGAAAATTTCCGTTTTAGGCATGTTTCCTTATAACTGAATAAAACGGAAAATTCCGTAGTATAGAGTTACGATATACTGCACGATTAAAGTTGTAACATTTTCCGGTTAATATTAAAAATTAATAAATATCATAAGCTACAATAAATTTTAATTTTTAGTAAATAATAAGCGCTAATTTATAAAATCAAGATAAAATTTAGTTATCTATCGATACGTATTAATCGCTGACCTTAATAATTGTTCAGTAGCAAAATAAATGTAGGCATCAAAAATATTTTTGTTAATTTTATGATGTGTTTTTCCGTTTGTTAAAGCCTAAAGGTATATATGATTTATGAGACCAAAATATAGCTTTTCGTTTCACGTAAAACAGGTTCCGTTTTATCAAGGGTTTAATCCTATGTTAAACTATAGAAATCTGCCAGGACCATAAAAAATTTCCGCACAGAACAGGAATCCATCTTATCAAGGGTTCGCACAAGACAGGTTTTACTGTACATAGTTTTTACAAGAGTAAATAATATAATTATAAATAAAAATATATTATATGTACTTATATGTTTAAGAATTGTATGAAAGTTTATTTATATTAAGATACTGAACTGCAATAACACAGAAAGACCTTGTTTAATATGTTAGGTTTAGTTTTTTATGTGTTAATCTACAATTAGGTATCTTATAAGATAATTAAACCTTTATCAGAATTTTAAGCATATAATATTATATTTGTACGTATTAGTATATAGAAAAATTATATTATAAGCTCTCATCAAAAAAAACTGTGTATTTCTTTGATAAGTTAATGTACTGGTATCAGTTAATATTTTTCATAGCCGAATAATATCCATGTAACTAGTTAATACTCATAAAAATATGTTTCTTTGAAAAATCTTTAAGTTAGATAAGTAGTTTAGTATCTATTTTTATATATTATGAACATAGTATACATAAGTACTTACTTTTTTGGTATATTACAACTATGAAATAAATAAATATGAATACAATTTGTTATTAAATAATAATAAAAAGTAATAAAAAACACATCAAATAGTTTTCAATAAGTTCTTAACCTAACCAACATGTATTATTATTATTATTATTTCAAAACATTTTCTTCTTGTTTTTATAGTGAACTTTATAAAACTAACTGATTTTAAGTTATTTGTCAAAATCTAATTGAATATTTAAAATTCTGTAAGTCTATGGTTTTAATAAAGTTGAAAGTTCATAAATATGCTTGATAATATTATACAACTAATAAAGAAAAAATTTTTGTAAAAGGAAACAGTTGAATAGTATTCGATCAGAGCATAAAGTGGAAAAACTTTTTAGAAATCATCCATTGAAAATGGGTGGACTTATTGGTGAACGAAAAGACATCAATAGTATTAAACTAGGACTAGTTGGCAGTCATATTTCACAAACTAACCATGGATATTCAAGAAAAGAAGATGGTACTTTTTACAACTATTAAAATATAATAAGGTTTTAGGTTAGTATAATATTTATAATAATGGTACCACATAGTATCTAATAAGTAATAATCAATCAATATTGACATTTTCAGATAAGCAATAGAAAGGAATTTTTCAACTTACTCAAAGATTTTACATCAATCATATTAAAAAATAAATAACACTATTGGTAATTATAATATAATTCTATACTTGAAATTTAATATCAATTACAAACGACATAGTTTAAAGTAAATAGTAATATATTAAATTAGGAGTGTACAAATATATATTAAAGTATACTCCAATACATAAAATCAGTTTTTTTTTTAAAAAAAAAAACGATATACAATTTGTTACTGAAAACAATTTAATAGATAAATTATTAATATTATTTAAAAATAATATAATTCAATTCTTCATTGGTTTTATCTATGGCGTTAAAATATAATCATAATATTATAAATATTTATAAATGTAATTTCTAAATAAAATAGACAAAAATAAACATTAAATATGATGTATGTAAATATATAAAATAGATATTGAATAATTAATTTAGTAGCTTAAAAGGCAGAGTTTAATAAATACAATATTACTCTGCGATAAAAATAAACTTAGACATTGTAAAATATCAACCATCTAGTTATAAGGACGGCAAGACAAGTTTAGGAAGATAAAATATTCAATAAATAATTTGACTCAACTAAACTGTTTTTAAACATTTTATCAGATGTAACATTAAAAAAAATAATAATTAACTGATGAGATAGGTAATTTATAAATATCTGGGATGATTGATATTTTACTTTTTCTTAGTATGAAAAAAGAAAAGTGTAAGTTATTAAACAAAAAAAAAAGATTGATATTTTTATGAGTCTATTTTAAATTGTATTTGATTATTATACTGAAGATTATCCATCCTAAGTACAGCAAAGACTTGTACATACATGATATGGTTGAATTTTCAGTATTTTACAATTCTTATTTTATTAAGTATAACATAAAACAATAATAAAAATTCAACAATTTAATCAATGTATGTACAGTGAAACATTAACAATTACTGATGAGTAGAAAAAAGGAACATATAGCAGGTACTAAGCATTTAATGTTTATTTTACATAACTAGATAGGTAGTTTTTACATTAAATTAATTTAAAAAATGTTATGATGGGAACAAAATTAATTCATGAAACATATGCATAAAATTTAAGTTAAACAACAACACTTTTGATTATAAATACATTATAAATCTATTATAATTACATCAGTTAGTTAGCTTAATTGAAATCCATTTGTACATATTACATCCATACATGATATTGGTTGGTACAACTCGTCAATTTAGCAATCGCATAAAACATAATATTCATAATATTATGTAGTTTTACTATTGATGTTTTAAATACTAAACTATATAATTGGCCTGATTTATTACTCAACCAAGATTGTCAGTGAATAAAATGATACACAATAAACAGAATTTTAAAACTTAAATGAGTATAACACTTATTATAATCACCTAAAATAATTAAAACTTACAAATATAATTTATTATTTACATGTATAGTATATATCTAAAATAGATACAAATGATTTTGACATTTATACGCCATACAGGAAAATAATAAAATTGTCGTCACAAATTAAGATAAATTATTTAACTTTGCTTTTAAGATTTTATATATTTAACTGCAGTCAAAACAAAAAGAGTAAAAAATATTAAGAGGCATATTAATTTTTTATCTATATATTCTTGAAAAACTTGGTTTATTTGTAAATTTTTAAATCTTACACAGTTACATAAAACATTAACAATAATCAATTAAGAAATTGTATAGTTTAAAATATTTTTGAAAACTGAGTATATTCAAAATAATTAGTAATCAAATTTTTGTTTGCTAAACTAAAATGTTATCACATTTATGATATTTAAAATACTATTTAATATTATTTAGTTTAAAACTTTTCATTTCTGTCAATACAAATATTTAATTATGTGACCAATGAGTATTAAATATTATTTACCAGGTAATGACTATAAAATGAAACATGAAATAAAAAAGTGTCATTAATTTATTCTTAATTTGTGAGACATATAAATATATTATATCATATATTTAAAATGGTAAAAACAAAAAAATACTTATAAAGTCTGTTTTAATACAATTTATGACTAAAATATATTAATAAAGGCAACATATATAAACCGTACTTAGAATAATTTCTAGAAACTTTAAACTAAATTTTATTTTTCACTTATATCTGTAAATAGTTATCTCAATTATTACAACTGTAACTATATAATATTCATAATAGATATTTATACACAAAAGTTAGTTGTAAAAATTATGTAACTAACACACAGAATAAGTAGTTTGTAACATAACACCAATAATTTAATTTTAATAGCAATATAATTACATTGCCATTAAAACAATTAAATGCAAGTAAATCTTAAAATTTTAAACACTATAATGCTGAAAATATTTATTTCTTTTTTTGCACAGTAAATATTTTTTTAGATTAATTCATTTTTAAATTTCTTTTAAGAATTGAGAACAAAACTCATACTTAAGAATATATTAAGTGTAGGTACTTACATCATAAAAAGAAATAAAATGTAAGATCTTTATTTTATAATAGTTCTTAAAAACTTGTGATTTTTATATCTATATCATTTAGACCCACTTTTTAAACTATTTAATCGGCACATTTATTATTTGAATGTTGTAATGGCATTTTCAAAAAAGAAAAATATATATAAACTTATTAAATTACTTAGACTCAAAGCTCCTACTTGGAAATTTCTAAATTACAAATCATTTGAGTAGATATTGTAAATTTTTAATTTTATGCCTACTATTTTAAAAGTATTTAAAATTTATTTTGGTTTATGGCATAAACAAATATATTATATATATATATAATAGCATTATAATTTTTATATAACATTTTTTAAGGATATATATATTTTTTTAATGACTAAAATTTACACTCAAAACATAGTTAAGTTATTATAAATTTCATAGATATTTTGAACATTTTTTTTTTTTAAATTTAAGAATGTTTAATTTACAGAGGTTAAACAAAAAGATGTTAAAACACAATATTTTCAAAACATTTTTATTCAGATCACATTTAGAGTTAAGCATATAAATTTAAGATAGGAAAATTTTAATTTATATACTATGGCTCTTAAACAATTAACTTTATGATTGTTAAATATTTATTTTAATTGGTTAAAATGGTTACTTAATAGAAATACTATGTACTTACAAATATTACATTTTTAGTAATATTTTGCACATAAAAATAAACACATATAACTATATACTAATTAGTAAGTACATAGTATTAATTATGTTTAAAATAAGGAATGTCGAAGCCAATAATATTAATAAGAATTAAATCAAATAGGAAAATTAAATATTTGTTAAATTTAATTTATTATTACATAGCAAAAATATTTATGTAAAACTATTTTAAAATCTCAATGACATACGTTCATACTTTTCTAGTAAGGACTTTATAGGTATAGAAATAAATAATATATTTAAATTAAAGATCAGATCCTTTAAATTATAAAACATTCTTAATTTACTTAATGTGTATAGATTAAGTAAGTTGGTTCTCAACCGGTATATTATGTAGTGCTATAATGTATGTTACTAAAAATGTTTTGATCAGTTTATTTTTGATTTAATCATCATTTGTAATTAATGAAATACATGTATTTATAAAAATTTATATTTAATTTATAATAAAATGTAAATATAAAAATTTATACTTCGATTTTTTTTTCAAAAATCTAGTAGTTAAATGTGCTGCTATATATCTAGATTAAAGTTAGTGAAAAAAGGTTGAGAACATATGTATATTTAAATTTATTTACTCTTGTAATAGACTTTTAAGGAACTCAAAAAATAATTAACTTATAAATTATGTAATATAATAGTTTAGACAAAAGAATGAAGCAAGAAATTTTAATTTTTTTTATGTATAGCTGTTTGGAATATTTTTTATATTTAAATAAAATTTTAGAAATAAGCTATTTAAATTCAGTCTTTTTTTTTTTTTTGTCCGAAATTTTATAAATATATATGAATGTATAGTTTTTTTAAATTTTTTTTAATTTAGGTCAGCATATGGGTTAAAATACATTTTTAAATACCACTTAACTATTTTAACTTCTTATCCTAAATTATCTTTTTCTTTATTTCTAACTTATACTTTAAATGTTAATTTTATATTTAAGATATTATATATATATATGTTAATTATATAATGCTCAAAGATCAACTTTATATTTTATGCAAACCTGTGTCATCATTGCTGAAATTAAAATATTGTGGTGAAAACTTAAGTTAGTTTGATATTTGAGGATAACTATTATTGAAGTATCTATTTCCAAATGTAACTGAACAGGTAATTATGCATTATCTGTGGATATCTCAAACGGTTTCCGAGTGTCAGGCATTATGTTACCATGGAGAACTATTACATTGTATTAAATTTGACGATATAACACAATTTTTGATGATTTATTAATTCTCAATCTGGAAAAGGGAAGCAAAATAATCGCTATAATATAATATTTAATGGCTTATAAGTGTACCTGAGGGTGCACTGAATGTTAGTTAGTGTTAGTACTAGTATTAGTGTTACTACAAGCATTATTTGTAGCTTTTTTTCGTACTTGTCTTTTGCGATCAGCATATATTAAACATTTCATTTGTGCTTTATTTTCAGCAGCGTTCAAACTATCTTCACTATCATCGTGGCTATTATCTGTAAACATACTTGTATCAAAATCACTATCTTGATCTTCTTCGGAATCCCAATGTTGCCATTGCCTGTAATTTAAATAATAATAATAATAATAATAAATCAATTGTATGATAAAATTATTGAAGTGTAGGTAAAGTTAAAGATTTCCTTTGTTGATTTAATTCAATTTCATACATGAAAAATATTCAACATTTTTCTAAAATTCATAAACTTATTGTTTGATTAAAATATTATGAAAAGCTTTACATGATTGATTCATAATGAATAACCTATATTGTTATATACACAAATGATAATTATTTAAAGTAAGGTAAAAACTATTTATTTTTTTTAAAATTAATTTTAATTTTAAATTTATTATTTACTTTTAATAACTAAATACAATTTAATAATTAGTGATAATAATATTAATTATCTTACTTAATTTCTGGACGCATTGAAACTTGTTTTCTTTCGAATTGATCATGTCTATCACTCTTTTTCCAAAAATAGTAAAAATGAACCAACTCTGCTACTGATCTAGTTTTAACCTTCAAATAAAATTAATAATTAATTTTTAATAATGTACATGTATAATGTATATATTATATAATTTTACATTACTATTCAATATTTTAAAATCTTTATAGATAATCCATACTTATTATTCAAAATGTGAAATCTGTATAACCTATTTATGGATTTTAGTTTAAATATACTATAGAGCTATTACATTTAAAAAATGTCCAACTAAGCATTTACTCGTGGTTTAATAATTTTCAATCATTTAATACATAATATTATATAGTAAGTTAAATATTTATAATCCAGATTAATACTATAAAAATAAATTGTATGTAGTATGTAAAATTTGAATTCAATGAATAATAAAATGTAGGAAAAATTAATAAAACTTCGTAAATATATTATATATATGCGGTAATTCACTAAGTGTGATTACACATAAAATCTTTCTTTAAAAATGAATTTATTAAAATTTTGATTTTTTAGAGTTCGTTAATATGCTTAAAGCTACATTTTCTAATTTTTGAGATTTATTGTACTACTTAAGGAGTATTTTGTGCAGATAAAAACTCATTTTTTTTTCAAATATTTAGTGAATCTTTTGATGTAGAAAATATTGATGTATCAAATTTAAAATTCTAATAAATAGTTTTTCAGTTATACATTACTTATACAAGGTATAATGGCTTCAACAATAATTGTACAAAAAATAAAATAGATGTAATATTGAAACTAGTATTTGCTATACTTTCATTTATTTTCATAAATTATCAATATTGTTAGATTAATAAAATCACTTAAGTTTCCTAATTAGAATATCTTCCATATCTTAAAAATGTATTATCAAGAACCTATTATTCTTAGTATAGAAAATTAAATAACTTGAAAATTTTTAGGTCACAAATTTTGATTTTAATACATAAAACAATTTTAGAAAAATTATTCACTAAATGCAAAATAGAAATAAAAGGTTTTTAACAGAACAACTGAAATTTGTATCTTCATAGGACACTTTTCTAATAGTGCAAGAGATATCAAGAATAATGGCCATAAGTAAATTAAAAAAAAAAAGAATAGACATGCACGATGAATTATCTTATAACAATAAATCATTCCATAAATACCTAAATTATTTATTAAAATAAAAAAATTTTACCTCTTTTTGTATGGCATGAAAATTTTTTCCGCTGATCAGTAATCCCATCTCGAACTTCAATGTTTCATCTTCTGACCAGACACTTAATGATTTCTCCATTGGTATTACATTTAATGACATTCTTCTAAGAGCTTCAGCCACATCATGACCACATTGAACTAACAAGTAAAGTGCCTGCAAATAAAAAATTATTTAATTTATTTAAAAAACACAAATTTTATAACTTATTAATGAGTATAGGTTTATATAAACTAAAAACTTGAAATGTATGCAAATTCGTATGAATAATACTTATGAATAAAAATAAAACATTGAAACAAAAATATACAAAAATATTGCATCCTGCTCATTTGATTGATACTAAAAAAAAAACTGGATATTTTGAGTTTTGACATTGAAATGATAGTTAAAAGCACGATCTTAAAATAAAGTAAATGTATATAGATTAAAATATTTTTTTTCAAATAAAATATAATTAATAAACAATTAATATGTATTGTAAAATTGTTTTTAATATATATTATTAACTGGTTATTTATATTTTTAATTAGAATTCTAAATGATCACAATAATTAAAATATAATTTATAAATTTTAACAGCACTATTATCTTAATGATATCAACTTGGTCAAAAATATTTTCTTTCAATAAATTATTATTTTTTATTTGATATAGTTTAAAAAAAAAATTGTATTAAGTAATTTACAATTTATACTAGACTAGTTTGGAAAATAAGTAAATTTGCTAAGATATATTATATTTGGTGCAGTAAAGATATTTTACATTATAAATGCCTAAGCATGAGTAAAAAATGTTAAGTTAATAAGTAAATATTTTCATGGATATTTAAACTATCAATGAAATTAAATCCATTAATTACAAAATAAAGTTAAGAAACGTGTAAATTTGATGATTTTCAAAATATTAAAATAAAAATTATTTTAAATTACAGGAAATTTAAGTACTTTTAATACATAATATTAAATAAAATATAGTATTTAAGTTCGTTAACTTAAACTGCGCGCCTTTTGAGTGATATTTTTGAATTACAATGAATGTGCAACTATAACAAACAGTGTAAAATAATGTAATATCTTATCAAAAAAATTTAATAATATAAATTTAGTGACTTGATTTCATACTTGCAGTTATGAGATTATTATGTTAAACTTTTTAGTAAATTCAAATAAATGCATAACATATAATGATATCAGTTGTTTAAGTCATTCATATTTGTTTTTATAATTTACATGTTTTTGGGCATTTATAACTAAAAATAGTTTACCTTTTCATTATCACGAATACCAACAACTTTAGATTTTGGCTTTAATGCCTTAGTAATTTGCTGAATTTTGGTCAAATAGTCTTCAATTAAATCTTCACCCAATACATTTGGATCCCATAGCAGTTCATCATTATTTTCATAAGGTAATACGTCACCATATGTCGATAATCCATCTGTTACTATAGCTTGAAAATTTAACCCAACGTTTACACTCTGGTAACATAACAGATAACTATTTTAATATACAAAAGCTCCTTAATTAAGTAATATTAATTTTATTTTACCTTCCAATGAAGTTCCCAATAAGGTCTATAGTCTTCATCTTCATCTTCACTTTGCACTTGATCTGAAAAAATTAACTTAATTATAAAAATGATCATCTTTTATGGGAGTAAAATAGTTATTAGTTAATAAAATTGAAAAATTAATTCATATTTATTATAACAGACTACAAATTTAAGCATTTATTAGCAATTTAAGAACTATATTTAATCATATTAACTACAGGATGATTATTTAATCAAATAAAATTTATTATTTATTAATTTTTTAGAAATATTTTTTTTATGCATAAATTCTAGTTGAAATAAAACAACATTTATATTTTTACTTTTATGAATGACAACATACATATTATAATTCATATTATAAAGCAGAATATATTTCTGAATATTTTAATACATACAAATAAAAATTTGGACAAGTAATTTATAAGTTAAAATTATTCTATGTTCAAGTGAGTAGAGCGGTGAGGTATGAAAACACTTACAAAATTTTAGTTTACAATTTTACTTACCAAAACTTTAAATACTTATAACTAATAAACTAATTGTCTGAATTTTGATTTTTATGTATAAGTATCTAAAAATAACTAAAAAAGAAATACGAATGTATGTTATTCAAAAAAAGTAAAAGCTTTAAAACATACAAGGTTAAAAATATATTTATTTTTTTGATTTAATTTTGTTTCAACTGTAAATTAAGTAACTAATATATTTTTTTTAATATTAATAGATTTTGAAATAATGAGTGTTGTTTGATAAATTTCATCACCCAGTACATCTGCATAATGTATTTTTAATATTTAATCTTTTATACAATTTTTTATCAATAAATTAATAAGTATAATTGTAGATTAATAAGATAACAAATTGTATACACTTAAATATATACTTCCAAAGTACTATGTAAACTAATTATCTATGAACAAATCATAATTTAACTCACCAAGTTCTGCCATATATAAATTTAATAACTGAGATGCATCATTACAATCTTCATTGTCCTTAACACTTCCATTTTTTCTAAAACAAAAATTACAATTGGGTAACAATTTTTTGATTTTAAAAATCAAGAACAATTTATACTTAAGATTATATAATAATATTAGCTATTTTTATTAAACATGGATGATCATCTGATTGTATTACAAAATGGCTTAAAGAACATATTTTCTGCAAACATAAAGTATCTAAAGACTATCATTCATATTATTTTATTTCTCTATAAAAGTATGCCATAATTTTAATTACCTAATGCAAAAATAATTATATCAAAATTACATTTCATGATACCAGAAAAGATTTAGATTAATATTCATTAAAAATCATAATTTAATTTCATAAAAAAATAACTTTAAATTATTAATTTTTTCGAAATCATTATGATGCAAATAACTATACCCCGAGAGAATATTAATTCCATCATATTACAGTAGATTTACTTTTTAAGCTCTAAAATTAATCAAAAAATGGTAAAAAATAACCATTTTGGTTTTTGCATACTTATATTTCTCTTAATGTAAGAAGTTATAAAGTAAAAATAGAACTTCATAAAATATTATTTAGTTTATAAGCTAAAATAATTAAAAAATAGCCTTTATCTACTAGATAAAATTAGCAAAATATGAGTTTGATATTCATACTAAGTTCAACAGTAAAAAATTTACTTTAGATCTTTCTTCTGACATTTTATTTGATGAATCACCAGCATTTTCTTCTACATATCTTTGTCGATCACTTGATTTAGATTTTTTCTCTAAAAATAAAATTGATTATTAGTAAATGATATTTTGCAATTATTTAAATTTTTTTTGTGAAAAATTTTATGACGTGTTATTATTATAAGACTCAAAAATTGAACATAAATTTTTTTTTTTTTGTAACTTTGTATATTTTTAATGTTTTCAATGCATATGGTTCCATGATTTAATATTTATTGTGCACAATATAAAAGGAAAATAAAACACACTGACCACTTATAAGATTGTGGTCCATTCTAGTACTTAAAACCAAAATATAATATGACAAAATCAATAATATTGGAAATTTGCACAAGATAAATTGATAAGTATGATAATTAAACTACATTATAAAACAATATTTTGATCTTACCTGCAACACCATCAGATGAAGTTGAAAGCTTCTTCTAACATAAAATAATAATATTATATTAAATTACAATCATCAAGTTAATTGGAAATAAAAAATTTACCTTTCTTTTTTTATCTTTACTTTTCTTTGATGAACTCTTCTTCTTTTTCTTTTTTGTACTGGTTTCCGGGGAAGTATTTTTTGAATATCCATACATAACCATAAGTTCATGAATAGGCATGTTACTTTCCTACAAATTTATTAATAATAATAACAATTTTCTAATAATTATAAACTATAACAATAATAAAAGGAAATTACTTCTTCTAAAAATCTTATTTCTCTTAAAGGATCCTCCAATTCTGGAAGTGCTTCTTCTTCTTCCATTGTTGTTTCATCATCAGCTTCATCTACTTGTTCATAATCTTTGTCTTTACTCAAATCATCAACAGGTGGTGGCTCAGTATCTTCTATTTTATCATTATCATCTACAAAAATATAGGTTTGAACATGTATAGTAGGTATTTAAAATCATTTTAATTATTTATAATGCAATTATTTACTTATTGATTGAGATTCTTCAGATTTAGCGACAACCTATAAAATGGAATATTTATTAATATGATATATAAATTAAGTTATTGTGTAAAATCTACAATACTAAAATAATTAAAGGTTTAAAGAGTTTTATACATGTTGAATTCATTACAAATATTTAAACTGAAGTTTATGAATCACTTTAACAAGAAGTTATAAATGTTTTTCGACAATGATATTTATAATGCAGAACTTTTTAATAGATTAAATGATCTTATTTTAAATGTTATTTAAGTTAAAAAAAACATGTACCTACTATTTTTTTCGTATTAACTCATTAACAATATAAAAACATATGAATATGATATCAATGAAACAGTTATAATGATATATAATACCTATATTTAACTATATAGATTTATGGTAAACACCAAAAACTATATTGGACATAAAGATTGAAACTATTATTGGAGCGGACAGAAAATAAACACCAATATTACTATATGATTAAGCAGAAAATTTATCAATAACAGATGTGATATGGCAACAATGGATCAATTGAAAAAAATCTTTACTTGGCACGCCTAAAGGGCACCAGTAGTGATACCGATCTGACATTGAGGTTTTATTCACTCTTATTCCAGTCAACTACAGAGAGACATACTAAAAATCCTAACTCATACTATTGTTGGTGTGAGAAAGGGGCGAGGTAGGTAGAGTGTAATACCATTGGTTATAAAATATGAATACTACTAATAGGTATTAGAATCGACGCGCACAGACACATCATATTCATGAATTCTTCTGCTTTACGTAACTGCGTCGTCGCAGCCGTAATCCTCAAACCACAGTACACACTCTAACCTACAGGAGTGGTGATAAATGGAGCGAGTGGCGGGTGTGCCATTCGATCCGCCCTGGAATTCGTGAACGCACGGCTGGGTAACAGAGTAACGCGGCTAAACAACTGCCGAACGCGGCTCTCCCACCTATATCGATCATCATCGTCATCCCATTATCGCCACACGGCTGTCGTATTTATTCGTTATAATAATATTAAATTATCGTTTACCTCGTCGTCGGCCATGGTGATCGCGGTTCAGGCCGTCGGTACACAATTGCGTCAGCGGCGTCGTCTCCGATGTAGGGCGTAGGCAAACAAACAGACGGCAGCTAACTAATAACCGTAGTCGCAGGACATCATTGCGGCGGCGGTGGCGGGTGCTTGGCGCTCGTGCACGGGATACAGGAATACAGGATACCAATATTATGAGTAACGTTGGACGCCGACTGGCGAGTGGCGGTTGGCGCGCTGTCGTCCGGACGAGAGAATATCGTACTGCGGAGTAGTTAGTTTGACTGTTCGTCGTCGTCGTCGAATGGCGGGTCAAAACGCTACGATGATAACGCGGCGGCGGCGATGAGTGGGTGATAACGTCATTCGGCCGTCATTATCCTTGTTGATGTTTTTGTTGTTGTAGTGTAGTCGTAGTCGTCGATTACGCTTTTCCCTCTACCGCGCCATGTACGACCATCGCAGCCACCGCCGTTTGGCCGGCTGGGTGGGAGTGGCACTACCGATTTGTCGCCACCAGTGGTTCCTAAAATGTCTACTAACGACCGTGAACTGTTGTATACATGGAAATATTATATATATATGTCTACGGTTGTATAGATTTTATCTTTTTAATTTATTCAAGATCCGAATGCCTATTTTTCAGAAAATCAACTCGTAGAGTTAAAATAAGATGAATTGTGGAATAAAAATTTCCGAGAAAAAATGTACTGCTGAAACAAAATTTCTGATACTTGCTAATTAAAAAAACGGGTTTTCAATTAAAGTTATTGAGCAAATATTTTTAATTTGTTGAATAGATTTTAGTATTGGTGACACACTTACACAATCATTAATAATTAATTATTAAATATATAGGTTATATTTAGTTACCCAACTTATGATTTATTTAATAGCGTATAAATTCAAAATCAAGTATTTAATAACAGTTTTTTTTAATGAACTTTAAAAAAATCAAGCTTTATTTCAATTAAAAAATAAATATAGAATAATGAATAACTCTTAATTTACTTTTACATTTAAATTATATCAAACAAAAATTATTGTTACTGTTGATAGTGACTTTTTTTTATCAGCTATTATTACTATACTACAATATTTGTTTGTACGCTTATTATAAAAAAAAAATCATGTACTTACAGATTGTGTATATTCCATAAGGAAAAGAAATATTTATCTTATCAATTTCTATAAGTAACAATAATAGTTTATTTTGTATTACGTATAAAAAATTGAATTGAATTTTTTTTTTTATAAAATAATAAATATTATTATTAGAAGTTATTTTGGAAAGTCTTACCAGTAAGTTATATAAACAATAAAAACTTCTATACCTAGGCACTTTAAATATTAATTAAATATTAATAAGGGATTTCAATACTCCATTGTAAAAAAAAATGTTATGCATAAATATAAAATAAATTTCAAATTTTCGATAAGCTAAAACAAGCAGTTATTAAAAAATAGTTACCACCCTAAGTTTTATACTAAATCAAAAAACTGGAAATATTTATTTCGCCATTTACTATTTTGGTATCAAAGACCAAAGTTCTTTTAACCTTTTTTCCACCGTCTTTATTTATTCGAGTTATAAAATAATAATATTAACTATTAATTTCGAGTTGTATGAAAAATATATTATAATTTAATGACTAATAAAATGTAATAGACCAATCACAGGCCACTAAATCACGTTTTATAGACCATTATTATTTTTGTTATTATTATTGTTGTTGAGCCAAATGTTTAATGATTTTAAGTTGGTTCATGCAATATGGCATAAATTTAAAAAATACCTAATAAAGGTCTGTGCTATAGTATGTAATAATATACATAATAGTATAATGAAGTTTCAAATTTACAGATAATAAAGGTATTTTTTACTATCTACAGAAAATAACTAAAGCCGTATGTAATTATTCATTTAAGTATTCAATTTTGTAAAAATGTGTACTTTGAATGACTGTTAAACGAAATTGTATACATGCTTTTTTAATATTTATAGATTATCATCATGAAAAAACTTTTGAGAAACTTTAAATTAAAGCCATTTTATTCACAGACAAAAATGTTATCATATAGGTACATATAATATGTATAACGAATATAATATAATATACAATATACATTATAATTTATAAGTACATCGAATAATGTAAAACCAACGATAATATTTAAAAAATAATATTAAGTTTAGAAAGTACTATTAAAGATAGATATTTTATAAAAATGTCAAGTCTTTTTTTATATAAAATAGTATGTTTGAATAAAAAGTAAAAACACGGTTAATATTTATTAGATACTATTGTACCAATATATTTAAACGAAATACAGTGAAGTGTGTATGTTCAAATGCAAGCTAGCATAGGTACCTAGTAATTAGTATTGATATTTTAAAAATTATACACGCAACAATTGAATAATGACTGTCGCAATTATTCGCAATAATGATTCAAATTTCAAGGAACCTTTCCCCTCCCTCCTTCGTAGTAAAGATCGCGTAATAAATTTAATATACACGTCTTACTAACATTACGACAATATTATGTATGAGTATTGCCTATAAGCTCCTTAAAAAAATTAAAATACCCACTTTCCATTATATTTTTCAATGTTCGTATTATGAATCAAAAATAAATTATACTTGATGGTAAAATAACATATTTATGTTATATTTAATAATCAGATATTTTGTTAGATAAATACTCAAGTAAGTAAGCACCTACATACTCCGAATAATAAAAGTAAGTGATAAACATAATATTATAATATTGCAATAATCAATTAAAATACTTAATGCATAATATTCAATTTGTTAATTTCATTGTATGATACATTTTTATTTTAGTGCCTATGTGTCTTATTGGCAAAAATTGTTGTATATTTGCATTAATTTACTATAACTTTTTATATACTTTATGGTTAGATAACCATACCTTAATGATCTTTGTTAGTTTTTTGATTAAACTTTTGTTCAACAATTATTTGACAAAATATATTTACGAATTTACCACAGTGTCAGTACTTGCGTTCGCGTGGTTGTGAAAATATCTGTGATTTGGAATCCTCTTTTAGTAGGTATGAGTCAGTGTTAAGACCAAATCACTGTACTTTATAATTGGGAAATTTAAAACAATATATGGTTTTTCATTTTTTCACTTTAAATTGATTAAAAATAAATTATATTTTTATTCAATACAATATTTTTGAACTTTTTTTATTTTATATGTTTTATTTTTAACCACATATTATATTTTTTAAATTAAATTGATTAGAAATTAAAAATAATAAATTGCGTATTATTCAAAAATTATTTAGAATTGTATTTTAATTTAACACGTTATAGCATATTTTTAAATTTTACTTATTGCATATTTTTTATTTTATACTACATATTTTGACCATTTTAATTACACATATATATGTAATTATTTTTGGATTTATATTTCATATAAATTCCAGCCTTACTTATCAGGGTGTATGTGAAGAAACGAAAAAGTGTTGATGTACTTCATGTAGTAATATTCAATTTTAAAGTACCTACAACTAAGAAATTTCTTAAAATACTTATATTAACATTTTCTGGACATGATATAATTTTCAAAATATTTTGACTATGTTTGTTATTTATTAGCATTTGAAATTTTCAACATTATTAAAAAAAATTTCAAAGTAAGTTAAATAGCATGATAGTTTTATAAAATTGTTCACATAATTTTTTCACGCAGAAATTAAAAATATCTAATTTGGGTAAAAGTCACAAATTTTTTTATAAAAATTTTAATTAAATAAATTTTAACAAAATTTAATAAAGCATAATGACAATTATTGTTATTCTTTTATGATTTAAAATCTTAAGTTTTCTCTTAAAAGTTTAAATACGTATTTTTTTAAACAGCCCTGTAGCATAAAGCCAACTGTTGACATTTGTATTAATCTGTTGCGTATGAGTGCAGGCGTAGGTACCTATAAAACGAGTACCTACATAATATTATATACCTATTTATGCTATAAATATATCCATTAGATTACCATAGTTTTACGTATCAATAAAGACCCGTTTTTGTACTGGAAATTACGTTTAAACCATGATAATTAATTTAAAATTTTTGTACTCAAAAATAAAGTTAATTTTATAGAAAATATTTAATTTAATGTACAATACATACCTATAAATAATGTTTTAATATAAAACTGAAAGAATAAGAAAAATTATGAGTAAAGTTGCTAAAGATATTTAAAAACTTGAATAATTAATCTTTAGGCCTGAGGGATTATTTCATTCTTATAAGCGCTGGAGAATATAATCATTAATCACCTACTCGATACAAATATTTTTTTTCCTTTCGATCTTCGGAGGGTTTTCGATATTGTGTACTCGAGAATTTAATCAAGTACATACAAAATACACGTAAAAGACGTGGGAGATAAAATACGCGAATACGGTGTTCTTCCAACTCTTTTTAAATTAAAATAAATATATATATATATATATATTTGTAATACACAGTAAAGTCAACATTAATACTTGGTATGTATTTAAATAGTTAAATATAAAATTAAATTTTATTTAATACACGAAATTTTGTACAAAATAAAACTTTGTTTTACTTAATTTATAGGTATTTTTCTAACTTCTTCTCTAGATGAATCTTTAAACCAAGAACCAATAAGAAACAATACCTCTAATTATCAAATTTTTACTAAGAACCTCATCACCCATTATTCAAATAATATGATACAATAGTAAAATATTTATTTATTTACTTACTTTATACGCATAATTTAATTTTTTATCTTTACAAACACTTTTAAATTTTTACAGTGGCTGTGAATAACTTCTAATAAAATATATATAAATTAATTTTGGGTGGTAAATGTCCGCATGCAGGTGACAATTTTGCTCGTTATTGCTAAAAACAAACAGGTGACAATTAGTCGGGCGACAATTGACCGAAATTCATTAATAATTTTGATACGTGATCTATTACAAAATGTATTGAAGTTATTTCATATTTTTAATTTAATTTGTAGCTTTTATACATTATATATTACCAACTTTACATACTTTTTATTAATTATTATTATTATTATTGAGCTCAAAAGACATAACTTTGGAATTGTTTAGTAAAAATTCGCGATTTATCATAAATGTATAGGTTTCTATAGTAGCTAAATAATATACTTTATTATTTTACTGGAAGTACTTAGTTAAATATTGACAAATGAGTATTAAATGTATACCTATTTGATTCTAATACTAAATTGTGTTGATTGGGAGGTAAATTCGAAAACAAAAGTAACGCCCAATGCACATTGCAATTCACAACTTTAAAATCGAAACGTGATGAAACATCAAAATAATTAATTTTACCAAGTAGTGAGTAATAATTTCAAATGTATGCATAATATAACGACTCATGCGTTGCTTACATCAGTGAAGAATTTTTCCTAATATATTTTAATTTAAATAGCCATAAGTCATAATTATATTATGGTCTGACGCGTTCATTCGTAAAATCGATTAATAAAATATACTAATTGATAATATTTTACTCCAGTCGTTGGAACGAAAAATAAAGAAAAACTCCTCATATAGCGTTTACATTGCAAAAATGTAACAATATTATACGTTTTAGAACTTTACGTTCCGCTCACTGTGAAATTATTCCGAGTGTATTGATTTTTGTTCCGCGCGAGTTTCTGAGAATCCATCCCCATATTATTAAGTACACATTATTATACATTTTGTTATTTGTGTACTTATTTTATACACCAACGCAAATACGTACTATACTATACTTAGGTTTTTCGGACGAGTGCAAACGACGGTTGTTTGTACTGGACACTCGTGTATATCGTAGATTATAATAATGACATGAATACAATGAATACATGATGTATATATTTTATAGTTCAGCAGTGTTCTCGACATACAAGTTCTTTTATGGAATTTAAGTATTACCTGAATTATAAATTGCAGTTTGTGTGTATATTATATGTTTCGACTGAAAAATAAAAAAACGAATTTAAATAAACGTAAAATTTCATTAAATTTTGTCGTTTAAATTTCTAGTCATGTTCACGCTATTTTTGACTTCGTAGCCTCGGAGGATTAAATGCATTTATGCAGTTTCTATGTTTAGGCCAATACTTTTATGATATGAACATAAATAAATATATAATTATTCTACTCGTCTTTATAAGTTGGTAATTGTTGTGATCATTATTTTTCGTAATAGAAGTCAAACTGTTTTAATGAGATGACCCGTAAATTATCTTAGGTATATCTACTGATTGCGGTTTTGTTTTTATTATTTTATAGTTAAAACTTCCACAACAAAGGTTATATACTTATTATGTATAATATACCTATTATAATTTCATATTTATACAATAAGTATGTATTTTAGTTACCTTTTTACATTTAGTTTTATAGTAGAAACCGTTTATAATGACATTCAAGGGACTAGTCAAAATTGGTCATAATAACCGATTGTCATTATAACCAAAATTACAAAAATTAAATTAAAAACTCTTTTATATACATGCAATGGAAAAAATATTTTATTACAATAACATTTTTAATGTGTTATTATATTATATTTATGTATATAAATCGTAAATTTAATTCATATAGAAAAAAAATAATAATATAATATTTTAACATTTAATTATTATGTATTTTAAAATGAAATTTACTGTGTATTAAAAAAATCCGTAATCTTAGTTTGAATTTTATTCGTATAAAAATCATTCTCTATTTTTTTTCTAGTTTTTCAAAGTTAATTCTACGTATATATAGGTTTTCTTACTTTTTGCTATTAGTGTTTTCGCTGTTAAAATATTTCGCGATTTTTATTTTCGTGATTTTTTTTCGCGGTTTTTACATACACTCTGTTATAAGATCTTCGATTAAATTAATAAAGTCATTATAGATAAAACCTTTTTCCAATAAAATAAAAAATAACCGTCATAACATCCGTATAGTCATTATACAGATGTCATTATAATCGATACAAATTAGTACATACAATATAGGAGTTTTGCCGGGACTTGCAATCTAAGGTCATTACACCCAGTATGTCATTACAACCGGTGTCATTATAAACGTTTTCTACTGTATTTATATATTTTTTATTTTTGTTGATAACTATAAGCTTTCAAACAATTCTTGATACTGACTATATCTACTAATTCGTTAAGTTTGTTCGTCAAAAGGGCTCTTATTGAATAGTTATCCCCAGTGGCTCGCACTAGTCGCACTTACAGGCTAGGTAATAATAAAATAGTATGCGTAGACTAATACTACGCCGATTTCTCGGAATAATAACTTCAAAGAAGTATAATATACATGTTAAAGTTATAATAAATAATCAAATATTAACAAAGAATAGACGTCTCCACAATTACAATGTATAAATAATAATAATATAACAATAATAATAATACGCAAACTTTCAATAATATCGTTTATGTTCACAATATAATAATAAATTAATAAATAATAATGTAAAACATAATATAACTCCAAGCCGAATCGACAGTAATACAAATAATAATAATAATTGTTAAGTATTATTATTATAAATAACAACATAAACATGTTTTATAAACCTTTATTGTTGACAGCATAAATCGTAATAATCGTACATTGTAATTTTACATAATAATAATCGATGGACAGTCCCCACCGATCGTAATATGATACTGCTGATTATATATAAATATTAAATGTAATATAAATGCTGAATATGCAACAATAATAATAAATATACAAATGATAATGGTACCTACTTACATACGCTATGTGATAGCATATCACCTGATTATGCAGATATCTGCCTCCACGATGGTACCGCAGCAGGCGGACGTTATCTCACGGCTTCATGACAACTTGTACAGGAGTTACATACAAAGACGGGTTACCGGTCCAAAAATGCACAGAAGTCAGAAATACAAACTGTTTGTCACCGGAATGCAGACGGGTATAACGCAAACGTACTAAATAGTACCTACACTTATTACAGTTTATACGTGATTAAGGGTTAGGCTAAAAGGCTATAGCCTAGGCTCTAGGGCGGCTTATTTTGGAGGACGGCTTTTTTTTCAAAATTAAGGGTTATTATTAACTTATTAGGTACATTTATTTCAATATATTTTTTTTTATATTTTTAATAAAAACACAAATAAAAATAATTTAAAAAAGTTATTATAATATATGTATTAATATACATTTTACGATTCGTGTCTATTGTAAGAATATTACAATTATTATAACAATTCTTATTAATATGTTAATATGTAGTATGTACATTGTACATTTTCGAAAAATGTTAATACTGATCTCAGTAGCAATTGTCATTATACCACTACCCGCAACTCATTCTACAGCCTGTTACCTGCATTTAGTTATACTACCGCGTGTTTTAATGACTATTGATAATATTATTATTATGTCTAAGACCAATAAAATAAACCTTGTATTTCTCATATTTAGAATTTAAATTCATTTGAATATTGGCATTTGACGAGTGACGACGGTTCAATTTTTACCTATTTCATATTACCGTTATTTGACTGTACAAGCATTGTTTATTTGTACTGGTAACTTATGTGAAATAATAGACATGATATATTTTATTTTTAGAAGGTGTTTATTTTAAAGATTTAATGTTATATTTTTTTTCTTTATAAAAAAATGAAAACAATTTGAAGAGAAAGGTTTAGACCAAAATATATTGTTGATTCAATGTTAGGGTGGGGGGGGGGGGGGGGGGCAGAGTGATTAAGCTTAGGGGCGCCAAAACGCTAAATCTGCCACTGCATGTATAACAATACGTAAACGGGAAAATTTCTGGGAAAATCGGTCGCATCAAAATCTAATAATACACGTGGTGTATAATCGACACTCATAACATGGGCCGTGGTATAACGGTACCGGCGAGCAGAAAGGCGCGACGCATTAACTTACTGGACGAAACGGTGGAAAAAGACCCGAAAACATCTTACACGTTAACGCGATATGGTCAGGGCAAGTTCGCAACAATGCGATTTGCACACGGGTCTCGTGAAAATGACCGTTTGCGACATAAAACAACGACACAGAGCACAAACTTACCGGGCGCACGGAGCAAAGGAGACTACATTATATATATATAATATATATATTATATATTACATTAACGACGAACACGGTAGACGGCTTGCCGGACACCAGATAACGGCACGGACTTTATTGGCAATCGCCGATTATCTTCGATAATGATGTCGATAGAATTTAAGCCATGTTGAATCGCGAACAAAGTCCATACGATTTCGTCAGAGGTGAGGTAATCATAATCTAAAAATTAACTCATAACTGCTATGAAACTGCTGTTTTCTTCTACATTACAGTGAACTTCGCAATTATTGTAGAAATCTCATAAATATGTTTTTGTGCATAATTATTTTATTTTAAATAGTTCGCATAAACTACAATTTTTGTTCCATAATAATTAATACGTTTCATTTTCCTCAAGTTATTTTAATTTATTAGAAGCATTCTGTGGCTTACATTGAAATGTTATAGGTACTATTTTATCAGTTTGTTGGAATATATTACACATATTCAGGCCTTGATTTATGTAAGTGCAGATAGAGCACTTGCACTTGGCTCCTAATTTCTGGGCGCTCGCGGGCTCTGTAAATTGTAGAAAATTGTCTTTTTTAAATTAATTCCACAAAAATTTATTTTGTAAATGTAATACCAACTGTCAGTGTTCAGAGTTTAGTATATTTTTATCATTAAATTGTCAGTTGAATTTTGGTTATTACTTATTTTTGTCATTCCACATCCCAGTGCTAATCAGTTATCATCACAAATTATTAAGATATTAAGATAATAATATTAGAAAATTGTTTGAACATTGGAAATATTTGATACCTAATAACTATTTATAGATTTTTTTGAGCCCAGTATTTATAGATACACTTTCAACGCCGTTGATGCGTCCCCTAGATTTTTTTTTAGAACATTTTTTTTGGCCTTGGGCCCCCCCCCCCAAAAAAAAAACTGTGCACTTGAATCTAATTTTATTAAATCAGGCCTTGCACATATTATAAATTGGATGATATGTTGTTATGTACTAATATAATATTGCGATAACTCACTACCTATAGGTGTTTAGTAATGTTTATTCGGTTCTATAAATTTCAGATGTACTTAATTAATCGTTAGAAGATTGCTTATACATTTAAAAATAGCATGCATTTTTAACTATTTTATTAAGTTAAGATAAAATATGCTTATTCAACAAAATATTTTTGTACATTATTATTTGATTTTTTAAGTAATTTTTTTCCCGAACTATAGCCCATTGATATTATAATTTTATATTATGTTATGATCTATTCATTAGCTATATTTATACATGCATAGTAAAGGCGTTTTTTAGTTTTTTATTAATATGTTATATTGAAAAATTTTTAAAAACGTTGTTCACGCCACTGTCTTTTCACGGTCCGAACCGGTCCGCGTAATCGCAGGGTATAATGAAATTTTCGGCGACCCCTTCTTCTATAATCACGGCTTTTGTTGACACTGCATTCACTCGTTATATAATTTATATTCACTATTCAGTTCGTCACGGTCAGATTGTGAGTGTCGGGGTCGTGTCCGTTTTGCGTCGTCTCCGTTTTTAGTGCGAACCTGCGGAAATCGCATTGACCCGTGCGACGTGTATCGGTATAATTACAACTTCTATTATATTTATATTTTGAAGTGTTCACGTCGTTTCATGGTCACTGACGTCGTATTTGGGTTGACATCCCCCTGAACTCAGTGCGATCGGAGCTTACGATGTGGTCCATGCATGTTTCTTTTCTTCACTTCCGTTCTACTCCATAATATATTTTGAAGAGTGAAGTGCGAAATTATGTCGCGGGCATTGGATTATCATTACAGTCCATATATTATATTTATTATTAAGTCCACGATATGTATACATTATATTATATATTTATGTTAAGTGTCGAGCCGCCAACGTTGATCCAGAGATATATTTAATATCTATGTATCATAATCGAGTTCTGTATCTATATTCGGCGATCATACGTGCCATTGTCTGACGTCCGTCCTTTCCGTCCTTGCGTATCTATTTCGATTGCCGGACTGATAATAACAGTAACGGCCAATACAGCAGTTTTAGCTGCCGACGAGTTACCGCCGCCGTTTGCATCGACCATCACCAGGGATTGATAAGTTATTATTATTATACCTATTGTTGTTTTGTGTTATTTTAATTTGCGTGCATTTTGTATGTGCTGTCGAGAGAAGTCTTGATAGTCACAGCACATTTATATAATATACAGCGTGTAAATGCTAACTGAGAACGCTCAATAAATTTGCGTAGAGTTCTGAGATTTGACTGCTGTGTTTTGGTCGGTTGTTATCTCATAAAAATACACATTTTTATGGCCTTTGAATATTTTTAACTTAATTAGACATGCGCAAGGGCAGTACAACTTTTTTTTTTTAAATAGTAACCACCAATTATTTTTTGCCTAATTTTTTAACGAATTTTGGTAGTTAAACTAACTTTTAAAGTACAAAACTGACCAAGTTATAGTGATTTAACCAAAAAACTGCAAAATACACGCGATTTACAATTATTTGACTTGTAACTCCAAAAATAATATTAATAAAATTATATATATATATATATATAATATATATATATATATATATATATATAAACTACTAAGTTTTTAATAAACTTGTGAAATGTAAAACTGATCATCGATCATTGAGTGTTCAAATTAACAAAATATTTTACTGCTAGTACAACTATTAATTTATCAACAAGGTTACAAATTTAATGATTTTTCAAATGAATTTATAGATTTTATTTAAAATTCAAAATAATAATAATTTATATTTTAATTTAAATCATAAAAGTGATAGGGGAGTGGAGTGGAATAATACAGCGATATCCCACAAAATGTTTATCTAATCTCCGTTTTCCGAATATTTAAATACTTTTAAAGTTATAAATTATAAATTATAACTCATAAATTATTTGTCAGAACTTCGATTTTTATGAATCAAAATACTTCAAAAAATATTCAATTTCGTGATATTAAATTAAAAATGTATGTTCTCATTCAAAAGAGTAAAAACTAAGAAATTATATTGATTTAAAAAAATATTAATAAATATAATTTTTTTTCAAAGAAAAGTTGTTTTATTTTGATTAAAAATTATGTTAAAAAAATATTTTCAAAAACGTTAATAGGTTTTGAAATAATAAGAGTTGTTTGATAAAAAAATCACTTAGTGTACATTTTAATTTGTAATAAATTACCATTATTTTTGAAAGATAGTCAATGAATAAAATTATAGTGCATATAAAACTATAAAGTAAACTATGCAATTTTTAAAAATAATAATTTAAATAATATATCAGTACATTTACTTTCAAATAGTTTTAAATTGAAAAACTTTCAAATCTTTAATTATCTATGATCATGGTAATTATCTACTAATTTATAGTAACAATGTTTAACAATAACATATAACCATATAGGCTATAATAGGTACAAAACAAAGTTATTATGTGTCAAGCAATTTCTCGTTATTAAATAATGTTAAATATATAGAATATAAATATTTAGTTATTATACTCGTACACGGTACACTAATAGTTAGAAAACTTATTATCTATGAATCTATGATAAAATATGGTATACTAGTAGATATATAATAACTGTAGAATATTATATATTATATAATTAATGATTTAATATTATATATTATATAATTAATGATTTAATATTGTTTTGGAAATGCTTACAATTTCGATTCAAATAGAAACAAGAACGTAAGGATAGATACTAGTTATTATATTTTAATATTTATTGAATACTATTAATTATTAAAACATTAACATTAAAATTATGCACTACATAATAAAACAATTCTTAATATAATAATGCTACATTTTATTGTACGTTTATAATATTTTTCGGTATGTTTGAACACGATTTATTGATAATATTATCGACCATCTGATTGATTTGATTGTCGACGACACACATGTTGGCGAAAATCGTTAACTTATCCAATACGTAGGGATTCTGTGATCAATAATCAAACAAAAATATTATTTATTATTTGATGGTTACACTATTAATTTTCAATTGTATGTGCAAATAGAATAATGTAAAATTCGTGTTACGTTAGATTTGACTAATCAAAACTTGTTCAAATTACATGTTTAAATATTCACGTCAAATACCTAAGTTTTTCACGTTTTAGTCTCAACAGTACAAAACTTCACAACGTAAATTCACTAATAAGAGAAAATTGTATGGTGTATTCACACTCACCCGAGGCAAAAAAAAGCAGGTCTTGGTGATTTGATTCAAAATGCTTCTGTAGCATGGAAACATGGATAAATTCAGTTTTATATAATTGGGTTTGTCGTAGTCTCCGATTTCGCTCTTAATGTTCGGCCTCTCCTTCACTATCTCCGAGTAAATGTTTTTGAGTACAGAGTCTATGACGTTTCTCATCTGAAACACAATTTGAAAACTTGTATAAAAACACATTAATCACCTTCTAGTTGATAAACGCTTTGCGGTATAGCCAAGAATAAGAACACTTTGAAATTTTGTAGAAAGTCTCTGCGAGAAGTCACAATTAATTGTGAAAATTCATCAGTTCTACAATATCCAAGTGACTTTTCCATTTTATTTCTGCAAAATTTCACAACATTCATAATTTTATAGTGAGCAAATGCTTATTGACCCACAGAATACCTATATTATTATTTGTAAACAATCTTAATATGTTGAAGATTTATAATATTCATTATTAAAATTACCTTGTTATTTTGATGCAATTCTGCCGACAATTTGAGTGTTTCTGGAAGCGACAACTTATCGTGCGCTAATTTATATTGTATGTTGCTTTCGTACATTTCTCGACTGGATACTGTGGTCTATAATATAACAGATCAAGAATTGTGTGTGTTGTAGTTTTTTTGATATAACATAAAAATGATTTTAATTCAAATAATAATATGGTATTTTACTTTTATATTGGTTTCGTTCGATTGTTGCACACCCAATGAGACGTTGCCATAATTTACTTGATAACCGATAAACGAGGAGAGTTTCTCTCTTCCGTTATTAAAATCTCCGTATATCATGACATTACTTTTAGTTACATTGGTTCTAACTTCCCTATAGTCGTTGAAAATAGACCGTGTTTTTGCTGACTGTCTGGACGTTGGCTAAGTATAAATGGAAATATTTAAATAAATATATTAAATTTTTGTATTGAAAATGCTATATTACATATGACAATTTTAAATAAATAAAATTTGTTCAAAAACCACAAAAAAAATCAATAATTTAATGTATTCATAATGTTATTCACAAAACTAAAACACAATAAAAAATGATTTTGATTAACAAGTGTCATAAATTATACAGCTTTCTAAGCAGTTAGTGCTGGTGGCGTTTATAATAATTACAATCGTATAAAAAATCGTTGACAATTTTCAAAAATACTTCCTATTTGTGACAAATTATTGGTAATTGATGTCCAATTTACAGAATGCAAAATAGCCACTTAACATTATTTGAGTATTCTCTCTATCCAAGTAGGTGATACATTTATAGTTATAAAACAATTACATATATACACCTAACTTACTATGTAATTTAATATACATGTATCACTCAAATTTAATGAGTATATTAAGTGCATTGCTTGGATTAGTGGCGCAGTTTATTTAAGTTTAAATATATTATATATCTATGATGAGGATGCGTACCACATCTAAGTCTTCCATCCATGTGACACTGAATAAATCTCCGAGACATGTCTCATACGGACCAGATTCGGATTTGTTGCAGTAACAACGGTATGAATTTTCTCTAGGCCCCGCTGCGGTCATTGCCAAGACTAGTTTTAAAATATAAATATTTAAATAAGTTAAATGTATTATAATTTTTATTTTGATATTGTACTTATTGTAATATCTTAATCTCGGCTTATAACAGATATAATTATACCTAGTTACATAATTATATATTGTAGTTGAATGTGATTTTGAATTAAGTTAGTAAATATATTGCATAAATGTATTACTTGTATAGACAATTTTGATACAATAGTGATATTAGTTCGAAATATTGTAGTAGATATATAAATTTAATGAATATTAAATATATATATATATATATATATGTGTGTGTGTGTGTATAAATATATTATATACATAATTTGTATTACATTAATTATCTGGTATATATTGATTAACTTGGTTATTATGATACATCGATAACAAAAAATCCCACGGTCTAAATATTGAATATTATATTTACTATTTAAATTTTGTATTTTCCCTATTTTTAGTTCAAACTATTTTACTAAGATAATGCTTTAAAAAATATATTTGCATAAAAAAGGTTGAGAGAGATTTTTTTTCAATTCAAAATCTTTTACAATACGACGAATTATCATTATTTTTCATTTTATATTTACGTAAAAATAATCGTTTTTATAATAAAATGATATAAGCTTAATAAGGTAAATTTTGGAGATACAAAAAAGATTTGAGTAATATTTATCTCTTGTGAATATCTTCTAGTTTAAAACTTACTTTTTTTATTTTCACTAAGTATTCCATCAAACATAGATCCAGCTTTATTTGCTTCAATATATAATAACATCTATTCACGGATATTTTACAATTAGAAAATATTTTTTTTTTAATATTGAACTTAACGATTAATATTATAAATATTGTAGTAAGAGGACGCTACATTTGTTTTTTTAAAGCATTTAACATAGACAATTTTAATAAACTTAATTTTTCAGTTATTATTAGTTAATATACTTATGATATTTGTGAAAAGTACTATTAACTGAAAAATTAAGAAGTAATTGATAAAAATTATATTTTCTCCATAAACAAAAAAAATGTTTGTTCAAAATACTTTAATATTTTGATATCACGTTTGCAAAATAAATTTTTTAGTTTTTTTTAAACAATAAAAAAATAACAAGTTTTAATACATCAATAATTGATTTTGTATTAGTGATCTAAAAAAAATTAAAATTATATTACTTGATCAAAGTTTTTAAATTTTTAAAATTAATATTTAATTATTTTTAACTAAAACAATCGACTAAGAGGAATTTTGTCATATGAAATATTTTTAACAAATATTTTATAAATCTGCAGCGTCCTCTCAACAACAAAGTTTCACCTTTTCATATGTTCTATTTCCATTCATAGAATTAAATGCATCGTTTAGTTCATCGGCATATAAATAATCATCTGGGAAACTTAAGATTCCAGTCGCACCGCGATCGACAAAGTTAATGAAAATCTTATCGCGTGGTCCTCTTTACACAAGCAATTAATTAAAAAATATGATTAGTATAAAATATGTGTTTATAAATATTTGAGTACTTAATTATTATACTTAGCAACAACACAAGAAACTTGACCTTAAAATTTGTTATTAAATCGTATAAAATAGAAAAAGCTGAAACCATTTTATTATTTTTATTTTCCCTTGAAGATTTTTGCAATAAATTAAATATTTTTAATTACATGTATTTTTAGTATAGTTTTACTTGAAAAAGATCTGTTATATTTTGTCATAAGTATTATAATTTGATAATTACTAAAATTTCACTTTTCCTAAATTTAATTCCAAACGTAATAGGTACAAAAAATTTTGAAAGATTTATACTCTTAAAACGACAAAAATGTCGATTCTATCTGATTGTGATTTTTAACATACCCATCTACGACTTTACCAGTTCCAATGGATCGCATGTCTTTTTTGTTACCAGTGATAATTTTTAAAAAATTTGATTTGTTTACGTCCTAGTAAAATGAAAGAAACATCACATTAATAGTATCAATAGTAGTTCAAATAAAATATAAGAAAATATTGTGAATTTTCAATTTATTTATTTACCCTAGTAAATATTATAGGTATATTTTGTAGTTACTACTTGAATTGTTTTCAAGTATCTCAAAGTTTTTAATGCATATTTTTTGCATATTTTGACATTTTTGGGTTTAAAAGGACATATTTTTAGTTTTGTAGTGCATATTTTGAAGATTTTTCGAAAATCATATACTTAAGTGAATGTTTTTCATGATTAAGTACACAAATTATTATATTTAACTGTTTCTATATCCTCATAAAGATTAAAGAGACTAATCTTATCATAGTTGCGAATCTGTAGATTAGATTACAATAAGTGAAATCAAATTTTATTTAGTTAAAACTTATAAAGAGATAATATTAAGTTATAAAAATTAAATATTTAAGGAAAAAATATAATTTTTAGAGCTATACATTTTAGTGTATTAATTTTTTTAAAGGCATATTTAACTGCATATTTTAATTTTTTTGATGCACTAGTGCATATTTTTAAATGCATATTTTATGATATTTTAGTGCATGATTTCCTTGCTCTACTGATGACTTACGAATCATTAAGAAAAATAAAGCTAACAGGATATCAACAGTGTAGTAAAAATTTAAAACCATAATTTAGTATATCTAATACATAATACTATTTATGTACTTAATCAATAATATTGAACAATTTTCCTGGAAAAGACATATAATTGCAAAAACTGTTTTTATTCCATATTTTCATCAATTGTACATTTTATATTTATAGACAATTTTAAAAAGAATAGAACAAAATAATGTTTTAACCATAGAATCGTAAAGTATATGTATTGGAGTATTGAAATAAATTTTATGTGTACGATTATCAGTATTATCACAATGTGTTTATGAGTAAATTCAAAAGTTTCTTACTTTTCCTTTGTAGTCGATTACAACTCCTTGGTAAACATCAGTACCATTTGGCTTGTTAATGATTTTTCCAGGTGTAGGATTCCTTTCATAAAGACGTATCATAAACAGATTAATAATTAGGTACAACTTTAAATAATATTTACGATATAATATAATCATACGGACAACTTTTTTTTATAAATACGATATACATAAAATATAAAAAATTTTAAGTTAAAAATATTAATTGTTATAAAAGGAAATAAATAACTAATATGTTAAATAATATAAAAATATGAAGTATTTAATATTTTTATACCATAAATCGGTAGGTGTATAGGTTCAAGGTATAAATTATAAATAATAACTTAAAATTAAACAAAATGTTTGTAGCATACGTAAAAGTTTTAAGGAACCATAATTCAGTTATTTTTATTAGATACCTATTTAAATTATTATTTAACTTTGAGTTAAAATATCAAACTAAATTATTTTAAATTTTATTTATGAATGAAATTTTTGAAGATTAATTATTATTCTATATTATTCTATATCAAGATGTGAATTAAATTTTTGGTTTTTTCAAGTAATTACTTAAGGTTGTTATGATATATTATGATGATATTTATTATTGCCTATTAGTATAAAATTTACATTCAAAAATACAGGTACGTTTATAATATCTGGTTTTTATGATATTTTTAAATATTAATATTTGCGTTTGCATATTTATATTGTTATTTCAATATTATTTTCATGTTAAAAACAAATATTGCACCTATTTAAGTCATATTGTTTATCGCTTACAAATTAGTAATTACAATATTAACTATTGTAGATCGTATGAAAAAATTATGCATAAATTTAATTTTAACGAATTTTAATCAATGCAAATGTAAAACGCACTAGACCATTGATGTTTTATTATTTTTACGTTAAACTATTTAGAATTAACTATAAAGTCTACAAAATTAATTAATTTTTACCTTGGATTATATGCAATGTCATCTACCATCATTGTTATGATGTTTTCTTTTGGTATTCCGTTATTTTTAATTAATTGGTATGCATGGCATATGTCCGCCTATAGAATGATATTTATTTAATAGTAATTAACTTAAATGCACTAATTTCTTTAAAGACAAAACTACATGTACAATTCAATAATAATTAAAATTAGAATTAAATTAAGCTAATAGTCCATTCTCAATGAAATAAATGTAGATGAGTGATTACCGCTTTGCTGTACATTATAAATGTTGAGAGGGTCAAAGTGATAGATGAGTTTAATTTTAATTTAATAATTTGTCATTATACACGATAAATGATTCTGAGCAAAGGCGGCATATCAGCCAACATCACTATAAGTACGCATATTTCATGTTATGTTTACACTTCAAACGGAGCAATGGATATATTGATTTTACAATGTGTATTTTTTTTCTGTGCCTGTGTACATGATAAGTAGTCGATAAAATGCTCTGAGTTTCAACTTTGAAGGTGATTTTGTATTTTTAATCAAGTCAATTATAAACTATAGAAAAGTAAAAATTTCTTGTATTTTTCCAAAATTATCGGGAAAAAATTAAAGTAAAACGGGTATTTTTACACAAATTTAACTTTCAACAAAATCGACGTTGTTTTTTTATGTAATTCAAAAACTAAAAACTGTTATCACTAAATATTTGTATTAAATATTTATATTATCATTTTCTATAACTGGTATAGTTTTCAAAAAGTTTAAATTTTTTTTAAATTAATTATAGTTATGAAAAATTTTCATTTTTTTTAATATGTATCAAGTTTAAACGCTTTTAAAGAAATATTATGACTAGATATTTTCAATAATTTTAAATAGGTATATGAAAAATATAAACAAACCTTGTATTAAATTTTCAAGCCTTTTAACTAAGCAAAAATATTTTTATCGACATTTATCAAAAAAAAAAAAAAAGTTTTTAGAATTTTAAATTTCGAATGTCTCTAAATAGTTAAAAAATATTTAAAATATACTGAGAATTATAATTTGTTTAATAAAAACGTTTAGTGAAAATATCAAGTATTTTTGATTTTTAGTTTTTGACTTACATGAAAAAAAAAACCAATTTGTCAAATATTTGTCACCTCCACCATTAGATTATGATAAAATTTATTATTAAGGAAAAAGTCACTGATATCTAATTTGTGGAATACCCATATACCCATTATTACTGGCACGTATTTCTCAGTTAACAACAGTTACTACAACAGTGAGAATAAAATGTGCATTAAAAAGTTAACGGAAGCATTGTATGAAATACTCGCATCTACGTATATTGAATATATGTCCAGTAAACTAATGAATGTCATCAAAGAAGCTGAATTCTGTCAACTAATTTAATAAAAATTACCCTAGTGAATCTGTAATGTATAGCTAAAATTATAAATATATAAACGTAATGTAATTTATATGATCGCTGATAGTCAGCAATTTAATTTATTATTAAGTGTCTTAATTTTTTTTTTT